>NW_024962281.1:267618-658582 GCF_019238085.1 Lagopus leucura | reverse complement strand
AGGGCAATGCAGGCAGGGCAATGCAGGCAGGGCAATGCAGGCAGGGCTGGTGCCTGAATCTTGCTCTCTTCCCCTCCATTCCTTCCTACCTCCTTCCTTCCTCTGAAGGGTTCTGTGGATGCTGCTCTGCTACCCCCAGGGCTGTGAGGATGCAGCCTGCAGGCTACAGACCTTTATAGACACCTCATTTCTAATCCAAAGCACTTTCCTTTACTCCTATTCGAAAATGCAAACTTGGAGACGCTTGTGTACTCGTCAAAGAGCTCCTCCATAGTTTTGCCTGTCACCACAGCTCCATCACATCCTGTGCTGTGTGCAGAGACACGACCACTTTGAAAAACCCACCTAGACATAACTTGCCAGGAGCTGTTTGGCTATACATGGCTCACAGCCACGCTGAGCAGCTCTGTGCACGTCTACCTGCATACAGCTCACACAGAACTGCTCCCCTCCGTGGGACAGGGATGCACTCATGTGTCCCCAGGCAGTCACTTGTTCTTAAAAACATCCCCAATCCTCCAAACCCACCACAGCTGTGTCTCCAGCCAGGTGGATGAGGACACGCATCAGCTGTCATGAAGCACTCAAACGACGAGTTGGCAATGCCCGTGCATAGGCAGTGCTCTGTTTATGTTCTACGCAATAAAGAATATGACAAAATCCTACAGAAACAAAGCTTTATATGATCAAAAACTGCTTTAATTGCTCATTTTTATTGATGCTCTGATCTCTGGTGAGCAAATAGTTGGCTGGAAAACAGAAGCCTGCTGCATTTAGAGTCACTGACAGCTTTGTTCCCTGGAAGCAATGGGTGACCCCACAGAAAGCAAATAAATATTCTTACTTACCTACAGATTATGTGTTAGATCATTTAAGCTCCAAAATATCTGGTTGCTTTTCACAAATCATGCTGCCTCCTTACACCTATCCCCACCTTGCTGATTTAAGGTTTTTAACTTCTGATTGCACTGTAAAGTATCTGCAGGTACGCAATGCTGCGGGCTGCAAGCTCTACTGGGAAAGCATGCTTGTTTGTAAGTGCTTACCAACGGGTGCATGCACAGCTCAGGAGCACTCAGGTTTCTAGCACAACTCAAGTTGTGAGAACATCGCAGCGATGCTGGTCCTGAGCAATTCTGTTCACCCAAAGGAAGCAAAAGCAGCAGCAACAGAACGGGGTGGTGGCCACAGTGAGCAGTCTGTGTGTGTGTGTGTGCGCCCACATGCCCTGGGGAGGGTCACAGCTGCACAAATCTGTGTGAAGTGATGCAAACTGATGGCAGTGCTGTCAGGCAGCACTGTGCCTTCTAAAAATAGTGCCCTGCTTTCCTGAAGTCATTCATTTTTGATAAATGCCTCAGCCTTGCATTTGTTTGGCAGCAGTACGGAGCTCCTGCATTCTGATCTCACAAGGGCTGCTTTGAATCATGCAGTGTTCCTTAAGGTCCTCCACCTATTGCTCATATGAGCTCACTTTCAGCTATTTATTGAACACAGCTGCTGTGGTGGCTCAGTTTTTGTCTGCAGCTGCATTTTATGAGGTCTGAGCCACCTTTTGGAGTGGGGTTGGTGCTGGGGATGAATTGGAGCTGTGGTTGGACTCTGGGTTTCTTCAGTACTTTGAGCGTATGTGTGTTGTTGGGGTTGATCTGCTTTCTGTGTTCTTATAACCTAGAAACACACTTCAAAAGAGCTAATTTGTATCATGTGATGGGCTTCAAGTTCTTCCACCTGTTGTTAGTTACGAGTCTGATTTCTTCCATTGAATGTAGCAGCTATTGCCATAGTAGCAACAGAAACTTAACTTTCTGCTGACATCATCTGTAGCCACGTACAAAGTATCCATAAGAAAATCCAAGCCAAAGAAGCTACTGCCAGTATAAGGAAAAACTTGTTTCCACCCCAGGGGCCCTTTCCTACATAAGAGCATGTATGAGATCAAGCTGATTGGCAGAAGAGCAGAGTCTTCTGATTTCTGAAGCCATGCTGCTTATGATGATCAATGTGATGAACTGGCTGTGAAGCCTTGTGCTGCTCCCCAGCCACCCATGGGTCACAGGTCCCTCTGGGGCTGCCTTGGGGAAGGTTTCTGGGAGGTCCCACAGAGGTGCTGAGGCCTCCTGGGGGCCAGACTGCACGTGAGGAGCAGGGCTGTAGTGCTTGGACAGATCAGTACAACAGGAAAAGGCATCACATCAGAGGTGTGATGGTGGAAGGATCAGCATGATAGAAAGGCACTATAAGGGAAGGGAGCTTGCTTACCTGTATTAGAAGATTCCAAGCTCACAGGAAAAAGCTCCACTGAAGAGGGATCTCCACCCAGAGATCCTGGCTCACTGGCAGCCAGCCCTTAAATGAGGTCTAAGAGAGGAGCAGCCAGGCTCCAACCCTTCCAATCACACAGGTAAATTGCTGCAGCTGTGCTCCCAGGGCTGTTGGGTCCTTTCCCAGGTGCTCCATCAGTGGTTCAGGCTGGGACTCAGCAGCTCCCACATAGGGGCTGTGCAGGGCTGCAGGCAGGGAGGTGCAATGGAGCACTTTGGGCTCTGCAGCCCCCCCGGCAGCAGCCCACCTCTCCCCTGGGAGCACGGTGTTCAGCGAGGAGCTCTCAAGCAGAGCACAGCAAATCTGGGCTATCTCCAAAAATGGTTTGGTTTGACTTTTACTTCACAAACTGGCAGCTCTCATGGCCCTCAAATAGAAGCGCCGCTCAGATAACACAATTCACATGAAAAGATTTCTTGAAATTCTTTAAGTGCACATTAAAATGCAAATCGCTCTTGTTATTAAAGATTTCTGGAAGTTCTCTGACAACACATTTAAATGCAAATCGCTGAAACGTAGACTCAATATTAAAATCCAAACAAGTGTGTGATCCATGGGCTGAAATTAAAAGGGGCCTCCACTGTGCATCTCTGCAAAGCCAGGACCACCCCGGCAGCATGTAGAGGAGCTTTAGATGGAGCAGTTCAGTGTTCTTGGAGTGGGAAGGGTTGGCTGAATCCCTGATGCTGTGCAGCCCCCTGACCCTGCAAGGGCCCATGTGGAATGGACGTCTGGTGCGGGTTTGTAGCAGTGCATGGTAGAGCCTAAATGGAAACTTTCATTGGGACCCTTGGGGCACTGGGGGCTCTGCGTGCCCAGCTGGGGCCGTGAGGTCATCAACAAACCTGTGGGGAGCAGCGGCAGCGCCTGACCCTGCCCATGTGTGCAGACTCCAGGACACCCCTGAAGTGCAGCCAGGAAGAGGCAGCAGAACAAATGAATTCCCTGAATGGGCTGCATCCACATGTCTGAGTTTTCCCCCGAATTACACGATGTAAGGTTAAAAGTCTGTCCTCAGCCAAACGGATGGTAGTGATTTGATGGGGTTTTAATGGGAGCGCCCTGAGACTAGCTCTGAAAGCTGCTGGTGCTATGGGATGAGCTCAGCTGCACGCATCTGAGCTGGTTTGACTTTAAAGCGTGATGATCCATTAGGAACAACAGGCTTTAAATGTCTTTAAAACTGAATGAGGTCTTTTTTCTCTTGCTCTGCTGCACTCATTAAGTTCCTGCAGGAAGATGTGAGGGGACAAAAGGCGCTTTTCCGTCACCTCCACCACCCCGGGTTTATCACTGCTTCCCAGGGCTGTGCTGGGGGTGCTGGAGCAGGGCAGGGTGCTGGTGCCAGGCTCAGGCCTCAGGACAGAGGTGGATGGTGCTCAAGGATGTGGAATGGGCCCTGGTTGTTCAGTAGATCACAAGATTGACTGCAGCTCACTGCCACCTTACGCTGCCACGTCCGCTACGTTCATGGCTGATGTGTAGCACACGTGGAAACATCTCCCTGCTCTTTCCCCCCGAAGGGGATCCTCCTCTCTCATGCTGAATACCCCACAAACAAGGACTCACGTATGTAGGGGAAAAGCTCTGCTTTTCTCTGATTATTTTTTTCTCTGTAGTTTCATGTGCTAATCAGGGCTTTTAAACTCAGCTTTATCAGTCAAATGCTTCTTGATGATGATGAGCAGAGCTGAGCTGTGTAGCTGCTGAATGGATCATCAGCGAATTTTAATTTTAAGGAAAAAAGTGTTTTTTCATCTCCAAACTACAATTTTTAAAAGCCAGAATAGCAATGTTGGACAGAGAGTCTTACCAGGAAAATTGAATCCAGCATAGCAGATGTACCTGGTCGCTCTTCCCTCCTCCATACAGCGTTTGTGTTGCATGGAAATAAATGTCACACCCCAGTAATTGTGAGTGATGCACAAGCGCCGTGCTGCCACTGGTGTCCTTCAGTAGCTGAAAAAGAAGGGAAGCATTGCACCTCCTGTATTCTTGTGCTGCTCTTCTCTGCCTTCCCTGGAAATCCTTCTTTATTGGGGAAAACTGGAAATCAGATCGTAAACTGTAAGTTTGGCAGAAAAGGAACTGTCTGTGCCAGGGGGCCTCAGGGAAAGGGGAAACCCGTGTCCAAAGAGAGCTTCCCAGTTCCTCCTGCAGCTGGGTGCTGGAACAGGGCTGCTGCTGCTGCGCTGCATCCCAGGCCTCAGTCTGACACCAATGGCACACAGTGCAGAAGTGCACGGCTGTGGTTTTACCCTCTTAGCCGGAGAGGAAGAACAGCTTCTGCAGCTGACTGAAATCCCCAACGTGTGCTCTTCATTATGAGCTTACAGAGCCTGGAAAATCGGGGAATTGGCATTCCCTCAGCTATAGTGCGTGAGCTGCAGCACACAGTGCAGATCATGTTGGAAAATGACATTATTTTTGAGCCATTTATCCACGGGTTTCGTTGCTAAGTTGATGCTTTCTCATTCAGAAGAAAGAGATGTAGCAGCGCCTGTCCTGCTGGGTGTCACAAACACACGTTCTACACCAAGCCCATGTCTTAACCTTGCTCTCTCCCTGCTGAGATCCATGTGTTCTGTTCCTGGGCTGAAAATGCCTTTTGTTGGTATTGGGAATTTCCCCCCACCCCTCCATTCTGGGGCAGAAGAAGCTTTGCCCATAACAGACATCAGCCCCGGTCAGATTGTGCTGGGAACACTGCCCCAACCACAGTGCGACGGTCCCACAGCAGGCAGCTCTTAACAAGGGCTCCATGGAGCTGCTTTCTGGGCTCTGGGGAAAATTCCTCAGGAAACAGTTTGTAGGAAATGTGTTGGAAAATTAACACTGTGTTCATCAACTGATTGTTAACAATTCCTCACCCTAACGATTGGAATTTCCATGACTTTGTTTCCACCTTGGCACAGGTGAGCACAGGCAGCAGCAGTGCATTCCCCCATCACTGATGGTGGCGTTGCCCCCTGGGCTGCAGCTTCCCCATGAGTGGGAAGAGCAGAGAGGAGTGCCAGCACATGGGTGAGCAACTGCTCAGCACTGAGCCAAAACATTCCAGCTTAAGATTCTCTTTTTTCCTTTTTTAAAAAGGAACAAACCAAATCATGAATCTCTTCTTTAATTCTCACTTTCCTTCTCCTTCCCTTCTCCTTGGCCATGCAGTGCAGCATGTGATCTCCTCCTTTGTTTTCCAGTGTCTTTTTTCATTCTGTGTCAGTTTCTTTGCTGTGTGAAGAACATCCTCTTCTTTGGATGCTGGCTTCTGAGTGATAAAGATGCAAAAGCTTCACTTTCCTTTTGCTTGCACTGGATACACAGGAATGACCTCCCCCCCCCCTCCCCGCCCCACGCACACATGGTTTTTAATGAGTCCCAAGTGAGTTGCCTTACAGCCTGCCATTCTCTTTGTTGCTTCCTATGAATAACGACAGGCAGGATCAGCAGGTAGCTTGGCTGATGTCACCCAGGGCTGCAGGCTGGCAGGGTGTTCTTAGGGCTCACTCAGTCTGCTGAGGTTGTTTCCCATTCAGGTCCCTGTTTGCAGGTGTCAGGACCAGAGGGTGCCCCAGCCCATCTATCCCCCATAGCTGGAGGGGTGAGTTTGCAGGTCTAGGGGTGAGAATTTTGCTTACATAGAGCTGCTCATATGGTCGTGATGTTGGCCATAGCAGTGAAGTGCATGATGGTGCAGCAAGAGAAGGTGGAGATGCTCCAAGTCCCTCTGGCCACAAAGGGTGAAACTCCCTGGGATGGAGCAGGGCAGCCTTTGCTGGAAGGGAAAGTTCTGGAGCTGGAAGCTGTGCTGTGAGTCATTGGCACAGATAATGCACTAAAGACGGGGTGGTGGATGAAGTTCTGCAGGAACAAATGAAAGGCAAAGACAAAGCAGGTCATTCTCTGAGAGCTGCACGGAGCATTAACAAAGGTGGTGAAGAGGATCCTCCAAAAGCCTCTTGTAAACGCGTGGGTCTCCGGATGGCTGCAGTTGGCACTGCCTCCTACCCATGGGTGTCACCTGAAGCTCTGTGTGGGAACACACACACTCCTGCTCCCCATCCAGGTCACTGGGCACCCTGCAGACGTGCTGGTGAGCAGCTCCACATGCTTGGTGGCTGTGTGGGCCCCTCGCTGTCCTGCACTGCTCCCAGCTCCGGGCACGGCGCGTTCCTGCTGGGCTCAGTGCGGTGGAGGTGACCCCGTCCCCTGTAGCAGACAGGGAGCTGCCTTCCATTTACTGCTGCTCTGATTTGCATTTATAGCCCTAGCAAGTGTTCAGGACAAATGGATCTAAAAAAACAATCGATGCCAGTAAGCTGTTATTCTAGAAAGGCCACGGGCATCGCAGTAGACCTTCAGCTTAAAAAGCTTTTGAGGACCTCAGCAGACTTGTGATAAGGTCTCAAATTTCATCCTTATTTTCTGCACTCACGCTGTTCAGCCCTTCAGCTCTGTCCTTCACTCATGTTATCCAATGCCTTCAACCCCTGACCACAAACAAGGACGGGGAATGGGCTGCCAGGTCAGCACTGATGGTGCTTGTGCAGAACAGCATTGGTGCCTGACCTGGTGGGGGGCAACCAGCACAGGGCAGTGGATGGGCTGGGGGTTCTAAGCTCCCTTCCAACCCAAAGTGTTCTATAATTCGTTGATTCTTTACTGTAATTACAATGTATTTTCATTCATTGACCCTGTTTTACTTGTTAACGTGTGCTAATTACTCTAGTTCTGCGTGTTGATAATTGCTTCATGTTATGATAATAGTTTAAAGATCACAAACGATACACAGCACCACATCTTAAGAGCATTATTAACTTGCTCTGTAGCCCACCGAAGAGTTTAAACTCAGTTTAAAGCTCCCATCGCCTGTGTGGAGATAATGTTACAGCTGTGATAAATGTAATAAAATCCTCATCTCCATCCCCCTTCAGATTTCATAGTCAGTGCTTAATTATTCTTTCCCACAACTAAACTCATTCTGGTCTTGCTAACTGAAACAAAAAGCCAATTCATTACACTGTTTGGAACAGCCCAGCAGTGGCCCCGTGCAGCAGCCACACAGCAGCCACTGCTCAGAGCTGCTCTGCTGGCGAGCTGAGAGGTGATGGCTTCATGTTGCACCAGTGCAGGTTCAGGTTGGATGTTGGGAACAATTTCATCTCCGAAGAGCAGTCAGCACTGGCAAAGCTGCTTACAGAGTGGGGAGGCACCATTCTGGAGGTGCTCCAGTGCTGTGGGGATGCGGTCAGTGGACACGGTGGGGTGGGCTGGGGATCAGAAGGGTCTTCTCCAGCCTTCATGGTTCTGTGATTCTGTTGGGATTTGGCAGCCTGGGGAAGTGTGGGTGTTTGGGGAGCTGCTCTGGGCTCACCCCGAGCTGGCAATGTGCTCATAGCTTCTTATTTTAAACCAAGAGCAGCATCTCAGCTTCTGAAGGATGCAAGCTGGTGTAACATTCTCTCATCTCAATTGCCCAAGTTTACAAAGGCTAAAACAAAAAGTTATCAAAACGTATGTATGATTACTGAATGCGTAGCACCACTGGAGTGTGCTTGGCAGTGTGTTCTCTAACCAACAGGAAGCAACAAAAAAAGCAGCTCGTAATAACTGTGATTTAATTAACCCAGATGTGTCCAGTTAAGCAGACCTTCTATGTTCTACTCAGAGCATACTCAATCTTAGTGTATGTTTGTCAGAGGTTTCTTGTTACATTTATTCATGCTACCTTGGGATTTTTATGAATTCCCATTAACCAGCTGTAATTAAACTGTGATGAGGTGTAGCTTTCATCTCTACAAAATACCTAAATTTGGGGGGCACGTGAGGGCTGTGAGTGCACAGTGGCCTCTGCCTGGCTGTGCTCCAAGCAAACGCCTTCTGCTGGGGTGTGCATTGCTCTGGCACAAGCAGTGGAGCACTTGTGTCTATCCTCCTAAGCTGCCACAGTTTGTAGCTCAGGCTGGTAAAGTAGACATGAGACCTGGTTTGGTAGATCTCACAGGGCCCTAAAATGTGGCAGCTTTCATTAGGTACAATTAACAGCAGCTGCTGGCCTCCAGCAGGCTCCTTGCTTACAGCCCTGCGCAGTGCAATGCCTGCAGCCATGCTCCCTCCATCCTGAAAGCAGTCAGAGACCAAAGTAGGACACTTTGCCTTTTTGACATTGGTTTTGTTAAGACCATATCAAGCGTAGCTTCTATTACAGAAGGTGAAAAATTCTGAGAGCAGTGTTAGCTTGTTGGTTTAAAAATAAATGAATAAGGCAGCACCTGATGTAAGCAAAAATCTCCACAGCTAATGCAGAAAGGTCTTCTGCTATTTAAACAAGAAATGCATTTTTGTTTAAATAAAGGAGAGAACAGACTATTTATTACTGTTCAGAAATCTGGATGGCATTAGCAGCTGTGTAAATTAGTTTAACTTAATTGACTTCAGCAGAAATAAACTGGCTCATCTCTGCCGAGAGCTTGGTTACGTGGGACTTAATTGATTTTTGAGCTGATATTTTTATTAGTAGTGATGTTTAGGGTTCAAACAGTGCCCATCAACACAACAGCCTTTTGAGGCAAATGCACTTACTGTATTTGTATAAATTGAGATTGGCAGATAAAAGCCCAGCTATGAGGACTGCAAGCAGCCCACAGAGAAGTGAGGAGTCTCTTTTCCAGAGAGATTCAAACCCACCTGAATGCTTTCCTGTGCAACTTGCTGCAGGAAGCCGCTGTGGAGGGCTTCTCCTTCAGCCCAAGGGCCCTGCAGTGGGTCTTTGCCTGTGGGTTGTGGGCGCTGCCCCCCCAGCAGGGCTGCTGAGCATCCCTGGGCATCACCTCACCCCCATTGGGTCCTGCTGCAGTCAGTGCGAGTCAGGGCTAGGAAGGAAGAAAAAAACAGAGGAACTTTTATCACATCAGTGCTCATTGACTGTATTTATTCTTAAACTGTAAATTCAGTGGCATGCATAGAATGCTGTCTCTGGCAGCAGAACGATGTTCTTTGAGTAATTGCATTATGTACTTCTGTGCTTCCTCGATAAGATGCAATTTGCAGGAGGTGACAGGGAGTTGGTAATCCCAGCACCTCGGAGTGGAGGGGACGGTTCCGATGGAGGGCTTTGGGCTGACCCTGGGGGAGAAAGCCAGGGGAATTGCTATGTGCAGCTTAATAGGGGGACCCTTGCAGTTAACAGCTAGTACCAAAACGGGGAGTGTTGCTTTTCCTCCCAGTCTGCCCTTTGCAGGTAGGCAGCTCAAGATCCTGCAGCTTTGGCTTTTCCCTTATGTTCGGGATCTTGATAGTGCTATGCAGGAGTGACAAAGCCACGCACACACAGGTGGATGTGGGATGTTGTTTTCCCTTTTATCATTACTGTATTAAATGCTGCTACTTTAGAAACAAACATGTGCAATAATTTGGTTGAGAGCCAAGAACAGCATCTGCATTTGCATTCTGTGAATTAGAAAGCAATCTGTTGCTGGAGAGAAGCTTCTTGTTTGCTGGAGCTCAGTGTGCTCTGAGGTATTTTATGAAATAGTGCCTGAAGCTTTTCTTCCCCTATGCCTCAGAGAACAGTGGTTATTCAGGCACTCTGACAGGAGCAGCCCGTAGCTGCTGGTGCTGCTTGCCCTATCTCACTTTGCAGAAACATCTGTCCTGAGATGCACTGGGGAAAACCAAGCCTTGAATGAAGCATTTATTAGTACAGTGTAGCAATGGGGCAGATCAATACAACGGGAAAGGCATTATAACAAAGGTGTGATGACAAAGGGCTGGCATAATAGAGAGGTTCTATAAAGGAAGAAGATTGCTTACCTGCATTAGAAGATTCCAGGCTTACAGAGGAAAGCTCCACCAAAGAGGGATCTCCAACCAGAGATCCTTCCCTGCTGGCAGCCAGCCCTTAAATGAGGTCTAAGAGAGGAGCAGCCAGGCTCCATCCCTTCCTGTCACACAGGTAAATTGCTGCACCTGTGCTCCCAGGGCTGTTGGGTCCTTTCCCAGGTGCTCCATCAGTGGTTCAGGCCACGACTCAGCAGCTCCCATACAATACAGCAACAGAAAATGAAGTTGTTCTGGGTGTGAGGTGTTTGCAGTGAAAGCTTTAAGTATGTCTGCGGTGGTCTGTAGGAGAAATCACATTGTGACACCTGCACACACCCCCAGGCGTGGGGACAGCAGGCAGTGGGCAAGTCTGGGGTACCTGCAGCTCTGGGCAGCAGTGCCAGGGTACTCATCGGCCTCTGAGTGAAAGATTTCTTCCTGACATCTGGCCTTAATCTCTGCTTTTGGTTTATAATTGCTTCCCCCTGTCCTATTGCCTGTGTAAGAAGTCGCTCTCCTGCTGTTCATCAGTTCAGGCACCAAAGGCCACATTGAAGCCTCCCCAGAGCCTCCTCTTTTCCATGCAGAACATCCTCAGCCTCCTCAGCCTTCCTCTCTGCACCTCCTCAGGTGCTGCAGCCTCTGAGTACCCCCTTGCCCTCCCCTGGACCCACTCCAACAGCTCTGTGTCCTTCTTGTGCTGGGGCCCCAGACCTGGATGCAGTGCATATTCTTTGTGAAATGCAAACAGGTGTCTGAACCTGTAAATGGTGCTGTCATGGTGGGTTTTGTGGTCCGTACTGGATAATGCTTTCCCCAGAAACCTGCAAGCAGTCAGCATTTTTAACTTGCAGGAATTGAAAAAGAGATTTTTCTCCATTTCAGATGAAACTTTGAAAGAGCATTGTGGAACAAACCCTGGGGCTCTGCATCTGACCACACGCTCAGCCCAGCAGCAGTGAGTGCAGAGCCTTTGGGTCCTGGCCTGGCTCCAGGCACTTGGGATCCCACCCTGTGCTGGGCTTCCTGTTCCATGAGCAGGTCCTGGTTTCAGTGCTTTTTTTCATCGGCATCCCTGGAGGTTTTGTTTACTTCAGTGCTTTCCTTGCTAACTGTGCCAAGGCATTTAGCTGAACCCTTGTCACGTTGCTTGAGCTAAAATTGAGATGCAAATGCACAGCAGCTCTTCCCATTATTATTATTTTTTTGTTTAGATGTAGAGAGCAGGGATTGGGGACGATAAATCGCTGTAGTTCCCTTCAAGCACATGCTGCTGAGAAACAAACACTAAAACATCAAAATAACACTTTCTCTCCCTCTTCACTCTTTTTCAAGCAAGAATATAATTACAGTGCACAGATCTCACAAGGACACAGATCAAAGCAATTAAGGAATTGCTCTCGGCACTGTGCACAGTGGAAGCACCCAGCACTGCTGGGGCCGGGCCATGGCTGCACCAGCACTGCAGGGCCCTGCAACACAGGGAGCTGGGGGCACTGTCTGCTCCCACTGGCACCTGCTGCAGCCTTGTAACTGCAGGACGGCTGGGAAGGGTGGATCTCTGCTTGCATGGCCTCAATCCAATGTTTTACTGTGGAAAACCATCATTACTGAATGGCACTCTTTGGGATTGGTGCTTTGTCCCAGGCTGCAGCAGGAAAGCCCTCACTCTGTGCTGTGGATGCAATTTGATTGCAAAAAAAAAAAAAAAAGCAGCTTTAAAACCGAAGTTTTTTTCTGAAATGAACAAGAATATTAATTAAAATATGTAATTGTAGAGTTCCTTAGAAAGTAGTGATAGGATGCACAATTGTTGCTCTGATTCCACTTAATCAAGAAAAGAGCCAATAAAACAACACAGTAATCATAGAGGTGCAGACTGGAGGACATACGTCTCTCAAGGACCAAATGTCATTGGCTGCCACTCCATCTTACACAAAGCAGCTGTTTGTGTCTTTTAAAACATGTCTGAAATAGGAAAACCATGAATCCTTCCTCAATCTGAGCAATGCGGAAAGGGCGCAATTTGTGTGCCGTGATTGCATGGAGGCTTAGGAGGGGATTTGAGCTCCTATCTGGGCACCTGCAAAGCTTGAATTCCTGCCATCGCTGCTGGTTGGCTGAAATAAAACACGCCTGCCAGAGAGCTTGGCTGTGCACAACTTCACCTTAGCTATTTTCAGCTATCCTCTGTCTGGTTTAATCACAAATCTCTTCAATGGTGCTGGAAATTGTTCTTCAGCAGCGTGCCCATAACACCACTCTTATCGTAAAGGACTTTTTCGTCACATCCAATCTAAATCTCCCGTTACAGCTTGAAACCATTTTCCTTTGTCCCATCACTCAGACCCTCCTAAAGAGTCTGTCCCCTTCCTTCCTCCAGCCTCAGGGAGAGCAGAACCTCCTTTTCATGCTACCAATGTGAGGTGGCTTTGCTCTAATCAGCACTCGCTGGCTGAGCACTGTTTCCTATTGCCCCCCTGGCTCAGCCCGTGCAGGGCTCTGTACCCAGCTGCTGAATGCCAGCCCCCACAGCAATCTGCGCTGCCAGGTAATGGGGAAGCAGAGCTATGTGCTGTTACCATAATTTCAGGTGCCAAATATTTTACTGTTCATTTGAACTCAAGGCTTTCCTTAACGCTATGTAGGGCTTTGAAGTTAAATAGCAGTTTCATCAGTTGCATGATAAATCGCTTCGCAGAATTTCCCAGGGGACCTAAAATGAAGTTTGTATTTTCCTACCAGAACACAGGCCTCATTGCTGTGATGGGGGGGAGCTCAGGGACCTCTTATACTTCCCCACATTCCAGCTTCCCATGCCAGCACTTCCAGGGCTGCTGTGGGCTGTTGCTGCTTGTCAGTCCTGATTTTAATGTCTGAATGATGCAGTGCTGGCACAGGCTGGGAACGCTTCCCAGGAGCTTTGCCCTGAGGAGAGCCCTCTGCTCTGAGCCCCAGTTGAACCTCCAGCTCTCTCCTCAGCAATCTTTGGGATGGTTTTAGCAGCACATTCAACCTGGGAGAAAGCTCTTGCTCCAAGACAACATCCCAGCGCTGCCAGCAGGCTCATAATGAAGAAATAAAATGGAACAAGCAAAACGCTGCTGTGAGCCTTGCGGTGCCGTGGGGTGCGGGGGGGGGGGGGGGGCGGCTCTGCTGGGCTCCTTGTGCTGGGGACAGCTCTGGGTGTGGGGCTGCCAGGGTGAGTGCAGTGCCTGTGTGGGACAGGGGGGTGAGCAGCACCTGGCACACAGAGCTGGGGGAGAGGGGCCCCAAGAGGTGGGTGCACTCCCAGTGCTGGGTTTGACTCTTACAGTAAACATCCCGAAATAAGGATATTGGAAAACACGTTAGACCAATAACCGTATCATAAATATGGATTTGCACTAAGGTGGATGGATATATCTGCTGAAGTATTTCTTTAAACAAATAAATTCACAGCCTAAATTATTCAATGATTAATATTTGAGCAGTTGCAATGTACACAGAGTTACCTTAATGTGTTTGTAGGCCAAAAGCGGCTCCGTGACACATCGTTTGTGCACTACTTTTTACTGCAGTTAAATATTAAGGAGCTGTCGGTCATGTGCGCTGGGGCCCCATCAATCATTTTGACTCCATAAAGGGGCTCTGAAGCAGAAGTAAATTACTTTGGTGCTTATTTTATGGCTTTCGGATGCAGTGAGAGAGCTGTGAGAAGGCAGAGCGTGTGTGAGCTCCTGGCTGGCAGCGCTCCGTTCCTTTTGCTGCCTTGCCGTGCTGCCTTACTGGTGGGTGGCACTATGCCATGAGCCAGCACTGTGCCCTCACAGCTCAGACAGCCAGCTGTGTCCTGGGCTGCAGCAATAGATGAGGGGTTGGAACTAGCTGGTCTTTGAGATCCCTTCCAACCCAAGCCGTTCTGTGACACTTTGACTCTCTAAGCAGAGCCTGGAGGCACAGCCCCGCTCTGACCTGCTCTGGGCGGCACAGTGCTGCTGCAGACCCGCGGCTGGGCTGTCCCTGCAGCGCTGCCATCCAGAGTTGTGTTCTTCCCAGCTCAGCCTGCCTTGAGATGGGCTCTGCTGGCTTCCAGGCAGAGAAGAAGTGCAGTGACTTCTGAGGAAGCAGCGTGTGCGCGCCGTGCTGCAGCTGAGCCCTGTGCTCCTCTGAGGTCCTTCAGTCAGCAGCAGTGCTCACATTATTCTCACAAGCATAGGATCAGGCTGTGACGGAGCTGAGAGCTCCATTTCCAATATTTCCTCTGGGTCAAAGGACACTTAGTCCCATTTTTCCGTGTTTGATGCTTTCCACATTTTGGCTTGCAGAAAGTCCTTCTGGTGTTATTATTTTGAATACATCTGTAATGCTCTGAGATTTCTTGTGAGAACATTTTTCATCTGCAGAGATGCTGGGTTTATAATCGCTGAGATTTTCTACTTTCTTACGAAGGAGTTATATGGGATTTAATAATGCAGATAGCAGCAGGCACTCCTTAAATGACACTAACACCCTATAGAGTTCAATAGGAGCCACTAAACAATCCCTAAAGAGCTTCTTCATCCTCCACTAGAAACACATTGAAGAAAATTTCTAATAATCTACTTGATTCTGCAGCAAAAGAACAAAAATAACCCTATTTTCTCCTGCAAATGCAGAGCAGAGGCTGGATACGGAAGCAGGGCTTCGCTGTGCCACGGGGCGCATTGACCTGCTCAGCACTGTGCTGGCCCACTGAGTGCCCTTGTTGGAGTGCAGGGTGTGGGTGCCTGCAGCAGCCTGGTGCTTCTGCTGGCAACGCTGTGAGCAAAGTGCTGGGCTGTTCCAAGCTGTGTCTGGAGGGCATCCCGCTGCATGCATTCATTTAATGCGAAAGTGCCTTGCTCTAGATGCTAAAATGGATAAACCACGCCATTCATTTCCTAAAGTTCAATTCTCCACTTATAGGACAGTAAATAAACCAAGCTAACCCACAGCAAGATTAAACTGCGAGATACAGGGTTTAAGGCAAAACCCACAGTGGCTGGGAACGCTTCTCTCATATAAACCACATTTATCTCTACAGAGCAGAAGGCTGTTTTATGAGGTTCAGACAGGAAAAAAAAAAAATAAAAGCTTCCAGAGAGAGTGCCTTGAATAGCTCATAAAAACCAAGTGTGCCCCTCTGGACAGGGCTCTCCCATCCTCCAGAAGTACAGTATCAGCTCCGGGTGCTGAGGGCTCCACTCCCCACTTTGTTCAGTGCAGCTGCCTCAGAGAGCTGCTTCTCAGAGCTGGGCTCCAGATAACTAATGAGCAGCAGCCCTGAAAGGGCCACCTCCATGTGCCCTGATGGCCATGTGGCATCATGTTAGCCAGGGCTGAGCAGTGCGGCCATGGAGCAGTGGGGCCTTGGGGCAGTGGGACCAGCTTGGGGTGGCAGCAGCTGGTGATCAGTTGCTGCTGTGCCAGAGCCATGCAGTGCCAGTCAGAGAAAGCCATTTTTGAAAAATGGAGCTTGCTTCAGTGCTGTTGGAAATGCAGTGCACCAGCAAAGAACGTGAGTTATGCACTGCACCTGCTGTGCTGCGCCATGCAGAGCTCTCTGTGATGCTGAGCACTCCACGGGTGGGAAGCACCCTGCAGACCCTGCTGGCAGCTCTGCACTCAGCTGTCCTCTTGCTGCACTGGTTCCTGGTGACCAGAAAAGCCATTTGGGGACACATCCTTGCGGCGCAGCACTGGCGCATGCGCAGCCGTGTAAATAGCACTGTGGACTTTGTTTTGTCTTCGCATTCAGTGCCTAAAGGCAGCCTATAAGGAAAAGAAAGGGTGATTCTTTACACACAAGTAGTGATAGGATGAGGGGAAATGGCTTTGAACTGAAAGAAGGGAGATTTGGTCAGATGTTAGGAGGAAATTCTTTATTCAGAAGGCGGTCAGGCCCTGGCAGTGCTGCCCAGATTTGGAGGTGCCCGAGGCCACGGATGGGGAGCAATGCAGCCTGAGCTGGGGGGCAGCCAGCCCACGGCAGAGGTGGGGCTGGGAGAGCTGTAAGGTCCCCTTTCAACCCAGCCATTTCATGATGGTTCTATGATATGATCCTATGATTCCATGGTTCATAGCACACCACTGAGCAAACCCATTGCTCACAGCCGTGCCATTCCTGCTGTGTCCTTCTGGATCCTGGTGGCTGCTGGGCCCTGTATGAGTGCTGCCATTGCCAACACATCATCCAAGTATGAGTTTGTTATTTTTTCTGTCTGCAAAAGCAAAGAGAAATTCCTAATTTCTCTTTAGAATCTGCGATGCGTCTTTGGACAACCCTTTCCCATACTGTAATAAAAAAAAATGGGCTCCTCTTCCCCTCCTGCCTTTAGCACCATGCCACTGTTACTGCTTGGGTGTCCTTGGAGATGTTGGTCCAGCTGCCCAAAGAGATGTTGGTGCCATTTGGAAACCCAAAGAGGAGGCAGATATATTTGTTCAGTAACATCAGAGCTGCCACTTTGGAAAGCTTTGCAAGCAGAAATCCAACAAGAGACTGAGGTGCCCCGTCCCTGAAAGTTTGGAATCCACAGCTGCACATTTGGCCGTTTCTGCCCATGAAGCAGAGGGTTGCCAGCAGGCAGACTGCTGGGCTGCTCTGCTTATGCGTCCCGAGAGCTCTCTGCACTGATGGCACCTGCAGGAGGTGAAGGGATCCACACAGATCATTCCACATTATGTTCAAAGTAATGACGAGTCTTAAAATAGCTCTCAATTAGCAATTGATTGCAATTAATTGGAACAACATAGATTGACATGATGCCTTCATATCTCTAGAGCATTTATCTGTTATGAGTCCTAATTTTTAAAAATTCAGAAACTGTGGCTCCCACATTATCATAACCATCTGTTGGCAATTTGCAGCATAAGTCTTCCAGAAGCAGGACGCCCGTGTGCTTTGTCTTTGCTAATTAAACAGGTTCTAGAAGGGGCTCAAGATCAAATGTAAATGGTGAAGGGCAGAACAAAGGAAAACATGGGAGTGAGTTTCCACCTGCATGTGTGCAAATGCATGTATTTATACGTGTGCATCTCTTGGTGTTTTGCAGCAGCTCAGGGCAGGCAGTGCCCGCAGTGGGGCCATGGTGCCCTGTGGCACTGAGCCGGCTCTGAATGTTTGCATTATGCACTCAGGGAGTCTGGAGCAATGCTCCTGTGGGTAATTCTAAATTTAGGGCACTGAGAGGGATGTTGTTTCTGATTGGTTAGCCTGGATGGTTTTACCTCTGTTTTAATTAATGGAGGATTTTAACTCCTTTCTCAATAGATAGCAGGAGCACGTTGGCGCTGAATGTCTGAGGATTCCATCCACCTTCCACCTGCACTGCATCGCTGGGCTCTGACCTGGGGGTCTGCATCCTGCTGGATGCTCCGCCTCCGTACCCTGCGGCAGGGCAGCCCCTGCTCCTTTATTCCAACTTCACTTTCCAGAACTCGAGTATAAATTTTAAGCAACAGGATTGTATTAAGATAAAATATTAAAACCATAGTAATAAAGATACAGAGCAGTCTTACACGGGTGGAGGCAGGGCTGGATGTAAGGGAAGATGTAGTAATGGCAGCTGCTGATTCCTGGTGCACCCAACTTAAACAAGGGGGAAATGTTTGAGAGAGGGCAGGAAGAGTAAATGCTATTGGTGGAAGAAAACTTCTGCACCATTTTTTCATTTCACTGTAATTCTCTTGGAGGAAGATTAATGCCACAGTCCTACTGGCCAGATATTGTTTCCACTTGCAGTATTTGGAAAGGAAAGGGACTGCATTTCAAGCACAGTGTTATAGGGAACAGGAGGTTTGGATTGGATGTTAGGGACAATGTTTTCTCCAAAAGATCAGCAGTGATCAGTGATCAAAAGTGATCAGCAGTGGCACAGCTGTCCAGGGAGGGGGAGGTCACCATGCTGAGGCGTCCATAACGTGGGGATGTGCACAGGGGGACGTGGCTGGAGGACATGGTGAGGTGGGCTGGGCTGGCAGTCTGAGGGGTCTGTTCCAACCTGAACGGTACTGTGCTTCCACGACCATGGGAGCACTGATAAATGGCAGCATGCTGGGAGGCTGATGTGCGTGCGCAGATTGGGGCTGTGTCATCCTGCACATGGTTTGGCCCCACACAGGGACCTCAGCAAACGTTGCTGCTTTTGCACCACATCAGAAAACGTATATGGTAAAAGCACATTACAGACAGAACTTCAAAAGCATTAAAATGGATGGGGAAGGAGCCAGGTACTATGTGGAGAGCAGCTCAAAGCCCAGTGGTGAGTTTGGCAGTGAGCAGGATGTGGGGGAGAGAAGACAGCTCGGCCAGTGCCGGCCAGAGCGCAGATGAGCATATTCAGAGCAATGCTGTCACTGCTGGGGCCTCCCCTGGTCTGTTTGTCTGAAGGGTCCTTGGTCCAAAATGCACATGAATCTGCCGTGCATCCATCCTGCTGCCAGTGCTGGTACCAGAGCCAATCACTGCATAGCATTTGTCGTTGTTCCTGAGCTTTACCTTGGTGATTTTATTTGGACAGAGGTATTTTCCGCTGATCTGGCTAGCTTACCAACTCAGAACGTATTTATTAAAACACCGATTAGACCTCAGTCTCTCATCAATCACAACACCTTTAATTCATGCACGGATGCAGAACCCATTATGAGGCTCTGTGTGTGTGAGGATGAGTGATTTACATCAAATTGTCACTGGGCCACCATCGCCTGTCTGAAGGCCTGGGCCATCCAGGCTTTATTGACCTGCCAAATAATGTGCGGTAGTTTCCAGTGCCTCAGCCCTGGAGCTGGGAGGGGAAGGAGTGAGATGTGAGGCACTGGGCTGAAGTTCTACTGAGTGGCTTGGTGTCATGGTGGGGGTAGGCTGGAGGCTGGCCTTGGTGATCTTAGTAATCTGTGGCAGCTTCCTTCCGAAATATCACAACATTATGAGTTTTATAGATCTGAAACTAAAAAGAAAATTGACTGTACGTAGTGTGGTATTAAAACTAATATTGTAAGATAGATGTCAAAAAGAAGGGAGGTGGTGAAGAGCTGAGTGCTTTCCCAGTGCAAATGTCATCAAAGTCACCGTCTGCTTTTGGAATACTGCAGCTCCAGGAGGCAGTGCCAGTGGCAAGGACTCACCCATGGAGAGCCCATCCTGTCAGCCCTGCTCACCGGGAACCGTGGGCTCAAGGCTGGCTCAGGGGCTCCTGCTCTTGCTGGGCCACGTGGAGATGTGGCCCTGGCACTGTCTGTGTGTTCACACCACACTGCTGTGGGGTCCCTTGGGGACTGGTGGCACTCGCACCTGAATAATTGATGTTTTGGTGAGCTGGCACAAATCGCGCTTCTCGGAGCCCACACAGGTGGGCAGCAGATGCCCCGTGTGCTGCAGCCATGCTACGGGGTGGCGTTGGAGCATGGCAGCACTTCAGAGCAGTATGGCTGTGCTGGGGGACAGGAGCAGGAGGAGCACCATGGGGCCACGTGCCCCATGCTCAGGTTGCAGAATTCCAGCTCTGTGTCTGCCATGGGCTGTGCGGTGCTGGAATTGGTGTCTGTGCACCATTTCTAACAACAACCAAAATCAGCAGGAAACCCACACATTTTCACTGCTTTCAGTCTGAAGGCCCCGTGCACATCTCGGACCACGAGTGCTCCCTGTCCATGGGGTTGCTGCATGCAGCAGCTCAGGTTTCCCATTCCCAGCTCACAGTGCATTTGCTCTAAGAGGGAGAGGAGAAGCATGCGACGGATACTTGTGTGTCACACATCAGAGGCTTTGCTGCTGCTTCAGAACCTTCTAATAGTAATTATACTTAAGGCAGTAGGAGAGAAATGTTCTAAGATCAGGGAGAAAGGCAGCAGAGCCGGGCTGGGATTAATGAGTCCCTTTTATCCCAGCATCACTGAGCAGGCAGACGGTAATTACCGAGGTGCGCGGTCACACCGGTGCAGTGTGCACATCTCTGCAAGGACAGGGGCTGCCGGGGGGCCTGCTCTGCCCTGCACTGTACTGTGCATGGGGCATCTGGCGTGTGCCTCTGCTCGGGAGCACTGGGGGTGGCAGGGCTGCCCTGTGTGGGATGAGACGTGGGCACAGGGGCTGCATGGTGGAAGGTTCTATGCCTCTGTCACTGCCAAGCAAATGATGAGAAATTTCAGTTTGGCCATTATTGACTTTCATCAGACAAGACAAAGAGCAGGTCTTGAAGCAAGCCTTGAATTCAGTTCAGGCACAGGGACACAGACTGGGAGACTCCTCCACTGTTGAGCAAGAAGCAGACAGGAGGAGGCTTTCAGCTGTTTGTTTCTTTCCCCATTTATACCCATGATGTGCATTGTGCTTGGGCTGCAAAAGGAATGGCCTGAGGGCAGAGTGCCCCAGAGCCGCGCTTTGCTTCCCAGACCTCCAATTTGATGATTCTGGGATTCTATTTAGGGACATGATTCAGAGGGTGTGACAGTGATGTGTTGGGGTTGGGCTTGGTGATCTTGGAGATTTTTTCCAGTCTTTATGGTTCTGTGATTCTGTGATGCCGAGTCGAGGCCTTTGGAGAGGGCTCTGTTTATCCTTCCTGCTGCAGGGTGGATGTCAGTGATGCAGCCTCCAATTCAGCATTATGGCTTTGATTTGTTACTTTCAGAAATAACAAGTAGTTCCGTTGGATCCAATGAAAGCACGAAGCTGCAGTGAGCACAGGCTGCAGTGACAGTGAGCAGTGCCCTGGGCAGGCAGTGGCATTCCCTGCATGCTTTGTTCCCATCAGACCACCGCACTGTGCTAATGCTCTGTGCCACTGGACACCCATGTGGCTCCAGGCAGTGCATGCAAGGAGTGCAGTGAGCAGGACTGTGCATAGGGCCTCGGTCACTGCAGCCATCAGCCCCGAAAATTTCAGTTTTCATGGAGTTGCTTAACCACCTCCCTGCACCGTCAGCAAATCCGTTTCTGCTGAGCATCCCAAATGTGCCCAGGGCACGGAGCAGTGCCATCAGTGGGTGGCCATGGGAACTGTGGCACTGATGGCCCTGAGGGCTCCACTCCAGGGGAACCGTGGGCTCAGGGAGCTGCTGCAGGCTCTAACCACGCTCTCTCCCTCCAGGTGAGCCGTCCCGCTGGGCCTCGTCTCACTGCGACTGCTGCTGCAAGAATGGCAAAGGCGAGAAGGAGGGTGAGAGCGGCACATCCTGCAACGAGCTGTCGACGTCCAGCTGTGACAGCCAGTCGGAGGGCAGCTCCCCACAGGAAACCGTCATCTGCGGCCCCGTCACGCGACAGCCCAACATCCAGACACTGGACCGCCCGGCCAAGAAGGGCCCCGTGCTGCTGCTGCAGCACTCTGAGAGCCGGCGCAAGAGCGACCTGCTGCGGACGCTCACCTCGGGCTCCCGTGAGTCCACCGCCGGCAAGAAGAAGGCAGTGAAGGAGAAGCTCTCCATCGAGGAGGAGCTGGAGAAGTGCATCCAGGATTTCCTCAAGATCAAAATCCCAGACAGGTTTCCAGAAAGAAAGCATCCCTGGCAGTCGGAACTGCTGCGGAAGTACCACCTATAGGTGGGATGATTCCCGTTGCTGTTACAGTGGGATCCGCAGTGATACGGAAATAATTCCCGATAGTAATTATGTGTTAGGTCACAAAAAAACAATCCATCTCTATAGAACTGCCTAATTTGCCTATCTCACCTTAATCATTTATAGTCGTAGGGTAATGATATTTTTCCAGTTGTGGAAGCACAATGACAAATGTTTTTCTTTGTCAACTCTGAGTCTTACACAAGCAGAGTACCTTAAGGGCACGCAGGGCCGGCAGTGCACCCTGCTTTGCTCTCTGGGGGTGTGCAGCTCCGTGCCTGGGGGCAGCAGGGCTTTTGGGAGCACTGTGCCAGGACAGCATTGCCTTCAGCGCCTGGGTGTGGGTGTGCATAGATATATATGTGTGTATATACATCTCCGTGTGTATATATGTGTATATATATCAGAATACATTGCTGGCAGATTGGCTCCCTCCTGATCACTGCAGTTTCTCAGGAAAGAGCACTGTCAGCTGCAGTGGATGGTCGGCTCTTTGCAGTCTCTGAGGGCTGCAGCAGAACCCCCTGGCTCTGTCTCTTTCTCCCTTCCCCTTTCTGAGGCACCATGAATGCATTTCCCCGCAGACAGGGACAGGGCTCTCTGTAGCTGTGTTCCATGTGGTTCTGGTGCTGTCTCTCCATTGTCCCTCGCCCCTGCTGTGCCCCCAGGCTGTGTGGGGGCCATGGGCTCAGCCCATGCTGGTGGCGGGGCAGGCACAGCAGGCTCCCATCTGGTATGGAAGCAAATGCTGGAGATGATCGGCCTAATGAGACGGGCTTAATGCTCTGACTGGAAGGGAATGGGTCTCTGGGTCAGCAGCTGTGTGCATTCCAGAGAACTGGAAATGAACTGCATGGAGTGTCCTAGGGGCTGTTGTGGCACTGCTGCAGGGGGAGAAATGAGCACTGAGGTGCTCAGAGAAATTATTCACTGTCAGACAGCACAGAAAGAGTGAAACATACAGATATGGGGCTGGCTGGAATGGGCAGCTTGTCTCAGACCTATGTAGCGTCATCCAGGCTCCAGAGCTCCTGAGTTTGAGTCCGCTGTGGGAAATGATGTCAGTGTGCACAGATTATCTCTGCTGATCCTAAGGCGGTTTCAGTGAGGGGCTCCTCTGTGCTTGCAGGGCTCTGTTCTTCCCAAATTGGGGAGCTTTTGTTTTGCCAGGCAGATCATAAGGGCTGTGTGAACAGAGCATCATACCCATGGAGGTATGATGCTGCAGGAGGGTATTGGTGAGGGTGAGCACAGACCTATGTGGACCAAATAATTTTTTCCCCCCTATACTTTTCCCCTCTATTTTTCTCCTATATGCACCACAAAGATGCTTTACAGCGCTCCAGTGGACAGTCTGTGGGGTTTTAGCTCCAGCCTGGGAGTTGGTTTGTTCCTTTCTTCTCAAAGCTGTGTGCAGAGGGCAGTGCTGGGCTGCCTGGTGCCGGCAGACACTGTGGTAGCTGGGACCCCCCCAGTGCCCCCCAAGTGCTCCCAGGCCCAGGAGGGAGCCCCTCCCCCCCCCCCCCGCCCCACAGCACTGCTGCATGCGGTGTTCTGAGTCCCTGACATGTCAGCCCCATGTGTACCATGGTACAAACTACTTGTCCAGTCCTATGGATAGATTATGCCCCCGCGGGGTTTTGTAGATTAATAGTAAAAGAACAACGATGACAACAACAACAACAACAACAAAAAGCACTTTTAAATTATTTATATTATGAAAAGACATTCTTTATTTTTCTTGGCATCGATATCACTTAGCTACAAATCAGTTTGTAAGGACGCTATTGCAGATTTTAATCTATAGCAATGACCAAGCGCGGGATGCGGCTCTGGGGGCCGTGGTGGGGCGGTGGGGGCTGCGGGCTGTGCCTCCCGGCCCCGCTCCCCTCCCAGCCCGGGCCTCCCAGGGCACGCAGTGACTCCGCTGCGGCGGGGTCCATCTATTGCACATCGACGTAGGTTAAGTGGCACCCACCGAATTACCTCTTCTACTCTCCGACGTGGTTCACTTGTATATAAGTGTAATGTCAACTTGTTTACAGGTTACTTTGTGCTTAATCGTGGAAGAAAAAAACTAAAGTTTTAACGACAAAATGTAAAGGAACCGATGTGACTGGAAGGTGTTTAACAGTGAATGTGCTTAACGCAGTATAGACGTCATCGGTTGTGGTCTCACACGAATGCATGTATCTCCGTGTCGTCAGTCCCACCAGTGAGGTTATTGGCAATATTCTGCGGTCTGTGAATAGCAAATACGCATACACTGCTGTGACTCTGACAAATATAACTCAGTTACTGTTTCTACTGTGGTATGTTAAAAAAAAAAACAACAGGAACAACAAAGTAGCTTTTAGCCTGCTGTATTTCCCTGGGACAGATAGGGAGAGAGCATGGAACTGGGGGGAAATAGCAGTGCCTGAGCACAGCCTGGGGGCGGGGGCTGCGTCCCTCTGGGGAGGTGCTGGGGGTCAGGGAGGGGGTGGTGCTGTGGCAGAGAGCTGAGTTCTGCCTTAGGAGCCCGATAAGCACAGTGTGGTGGTGCAGGAATGGTCCTGCATGCGGGGGTGTCAGCTGTGTGCTGGTGGGAGCGCAGCTCTCGGCGCTTTGTGTCAGGGCTGAGACCTGCAGCTGCTCAGCGCCGCTCTGTGCACACGCACTGTGAGTGTGCAGGCAGGGCTAAGTGAGTCGGTGCCCTTCACCCACCACATACACACACAGAAATGCACAACGGGTGCCCCCATGCCTCCTCGCCTGCTGTGATTCCACTCTGCTCCATGTGTACCAGGTCTCTGCAGAATGGGGATCACTCTCCCCCAACATTTTTTGTTTTGCCCCATTTGTACCCACAAGAAACTGAAGGCAGCACAGAGCAACGGTGAGCTGCAGCCCTCCTCCCTCCACCTTAAGAGATGGGAGCACCGCCACAGCTGCAGCTCATCTGGAGCAGCTGGTACTGCATCGGGTTCACCTGATGGAGCATTCCAAAGAGCACCACGACGCAGCTCTCCTGTGTCCTGCGAGGCACCCTGTGAGGGGAAGGCTCTGTCACATTCGCTGGCCGGGGCAGCTGCTGGAGCTGGGAGCAGCCCTCTGCTGTACCCCCCTGCAGGGCCCTCCGGGTGGCAGCCACTGGACGTGGGTTTCTGTTCATGCCCTCCCTGCACAGTTTCTCAGAGTCACTGCTCTGCACCAGCATGACTCCAATGGGGTTAGCAACGCTGGGACAGAAGAGCTTGAAGAGCAGCAGCTGAGCACCTGTGTGCTGCTTGTTCCAGGAGAAGGGTTTTTAAATTACTGTTAGTCTTTTGTACTTGCCTGTTCCTCAGCAGAGCCCATTCTGATGGCACCTCCTGCACCTGCACCTCCCACACTGCTGCATTTCCTACATCCTGCACTGCTGCACTTCCCATACTCCTGCACTGTTGCACCTCCTGCACCGCTGCACTGCTACACTGCTGCACCTGCACCTCCTGCACTGCTGCACCTCATGCTACTGCACCTCTTGTATTGCTGTACTGCTGCACTGCCTGCACTGCTGCCTGGAGCAGCACTGAGGAGCACCGTGGGCTCATCTTCGGGGAGGTCTGTCCAGAACCCGGTGCTGCTGTGAAGTTCATTGGCTGTGCCACAGGGTCTGGGGCTGCGGGGCTGTGTGCATGAGGAGCCACTCGGTGCTGCAGAACAAAGCCAATTAGCAGGGCTCCAGCTCCCTGATAATAATTCTTGGGAGAAGAGGAACTGTTCTGGAATACATTATTGTCTTCATTTCTTTTCATGTGCAAAGAAATAAAAAGCTTGCCCTTCACTGGCAGCTGGGATGAGGACAATCCAGTGGTAATGAGAAGCCCTACTCAGAGGCAGTTCTGCCCTCTCCCTCCCAGCACACAGAAGGGTTTGGGGCTTCTGATCACCTCCCACCTACCCTGATGCCCACATGTGCCAAGGGGCAGCAGCACAAAGCCCCACAGTGCTGGGGGCTGCACTGCCTGGGGTACAGAGCAAGAGCCTCACACGGGATGGAAGTGAAGGAGCAGAGGCTGTTCAGATTGCAGTACCTGGATGATAATTACTGCAGACTTAATTACCTCCCATACACACTGCACAAAGTGCATGGGAGGTAGGAGTGGTGTCCTTTGATACCAGCTGGTGTCAGAAAATAATTTTAATCTGCCTTACAACTATATAATTAAAAGCACTTATATACAGACGTATCTGCACACACACGTGTATCTCTTTCCTATGCTGATGGACCCACGGCCGTTCTGCCTGGTGGTGGCACTGACCCCCATGGCCGAAGCAGTGGGGCTGAGTTACTGCTGTGCCCCAACACAGAGCAGTGAGCACAGCAGCGCCCAGAGGAGGAGGAGGAGAAAGAAGAAGAGGCTGAAGCTCCTCTGAGGGGGCGGGGAGATCTGTAAATACAGCAGGTTAAAGGCTGGCAGTGTGACTGCAGTCTGTATTTCAAGGAGATGTTTCCCATGTTTTGTAGTATCGTTTATTGGTAAATAAAAACCAACCAAAGACAAAGAGGCGTTGGGTGCTGTGTGTGACCCAGCCCAGGCCTGGACACAGGGAGAGAATCCCCATGGTGTGCAGTGTGTGTCCTCCAAATGAGGGGAGGGAGAGCCTGGCTGCAATCCGGAGTCCTCCCCCAGCCCGTAGGGAAAGCTGTGCTGGCAGCAGCCGTGGGGTGGGAGGCAGAGGCAGCTCAGCTGCTGGGTGGTGGGAAGCAGAGGGCAGTGGGTTCATAGCTCCACAAAGCGACACCACTGTGCATAAAGCAGCCACGGCCCAAAGAGAAGCTTGGGAGCAATGGTTCCATTGGAGACGTGGTGGGAAGGGGCTGGCTGTTGGACTTGATGATCTTAGAGGTCTTTTTCAATTTTAATGATTCCATGACTCTTAACACTGAAGTCCTTCAAATGGAATCCACACACATAAAGCACCCCTTTCAATGCCAGCAGCTCTATGATTCCATGCAACCCCCTCAGGCACTGCTTACAGCTCAGCACCCACCAGTGCAGCTGGGATGGGCATCTCCTGGCCCAGCACTCGGGGTCAGGCAGCTCCAGGCACTGCAGGAGCGGGGCGGTCACTGCTGCCCAGAGCTCTGCGCAGCACTGAGGCTCACCAGGCCAGAAAGCTTGAATATTCAGGAAGGAGCACAGCTCAGCGAGCAAGTGGGGCATTACTTCTGGTCTCTGTTTCTGCCTCGAGAACTGCCTGTGCATTTTCTGTTTATTAATGAGTGAATAAACTCATAAACAGCGTTATTTCCCCTCCATCAGCAGCAGGCAAGCTCTCCGTGCCCAGCACCATGTCAGACTGCAGCTCCCAAGCACTGCTGTGTGGGCTCTGCCAATCACAGCCCCAGTGCCCCCCCAGTTTGGCAGGGGAGCAGGGGCGGCCCCCCCCCACGGCCCCCCCCCCCCAGCAGGTGAGCACAGAGGCCTCGTGCAGGGAGTTCAGCCGGCGCTCTGTGCTCCGAGCACCGCAGACCCCTGCAGGCACCACGGGGAGCTGCCGCTGTACCGTGCTGGGGCCAAAAACCGAGCAGCACTGCCCCGCCCCCAGCGCACCCACGCTGGTGCTTAATCATAATAAAATAAAGGTTTTGCTTTGATTTCTTCCATCAGGATAGCCATCCCCCTCTGAGCTTCGCCCACCAGCTGGTATCCAGTCTTTCAGAGGTTCCTGTGCTTTTAAAGTTAATGGAGTGCTTTGTTATGGCAGGACCTGGGTGCTGAACCCAGCTGCAATCAGGTAATTGATTTGCTCCTTCAGGTGGCTCCTATCAAATTCCCTCACATCTCCCAGTACGTGGTGTAGCTCTGGGCTCTTCTGTGGGGATCAGGGCTGTTGAGTGGCTGAGTTCTGCTGCTCTGTCCTCGCTGCTGCCTGGGAGCTGCTCCTGCACTGCTCTAGGATGCCCACGTTCAGATCTCTGTAAGTTCTGTGGTGCTGTTTCTCTCTCCGAGGGGATGTGCTGGGTGGGCTCCTCTCTGCTGCCCTTCCTCCTCCAAGCAGAGCCCATTGTCAGCCTGCAGCTGCATCTCAGCAGTGTTACAACTGATAATCTCCTCTAAGTTAAACCTTCAAAGGCATCCCAAGCCATGTGTTTAAATGATAGCAGAAAAAAATTCCCCTAACTCCTTAAAGTTAATGATCTTCATTTTCATTTCCACATATTTCTCTCCATATAATAGCCAGGTGCTAAATCTTCATGAGATTTTTATAGTTTCACTGAAGGAATATTTGCATAATTATTAGTGCATAATCTACTTTAATAGTCCCCTGATTTTACTATTAGAGCCAAGCGTGCGGTGTCAGCTCAGGGCCCTGGGCACACAGCTGCCTGCACACGCAGTGCTGTGCTGCTGGAGCAGCGCGTGCCAGCCCTGCTGTGCTGCGATGTGGGGCCACGGCTGGGCCATAGTGAGGGGAAGGGGAAGTGAGTGCCATGGGGCTGGATGTGCTACAGACACAGGCAGAGCAACGGCTGCCCCAGATGGATCCCAGGGGGTGTCTGAGCCTTTGGAAGGGGGGAGATGCATGTGGTGGAAACCACGACCTTCCCTTGGAAGGATGGGGCCACTGGCTGTGTCTAATCATCATGGACGTACAACCCTTTGGTCGAGAGCTGCTTATACTAACGAGAGCAGCTTGGCCGTTGATATTATCTGATTAATTAAGGACAACCATTCTCCTTGGCAAGCTGGCAAGAGGAGACCTGACTGGCTCGTCCTTAGATGACCACGTATGGACAAATGCAGGAAGGGTACTCCTCAAAGCAACCACAGAGGTCTCCTAAGAGCCTGCAAGCACAGACAGCCAGGAAGCAGCCAAAAGGGGAGGGAGCATCATGCTGCCCATCCCTGTGAAGTTGTCACGGTAGGTGTTCCTTCTGTGTTACACGGCTGGAATACATGGGAATTTAAAGTATGAACATAGAGGAAAGACCTGCATCATTGTGATTGATGTGGGGAAACTTCCAGAGGCACCTGGGCCCAAACTCAGTGATATCTGCTGTGTGTGGGCACTGCTCAGTGTGCAGTGGGTGCCGTGCTCAGCAGCTCTGCGGGCAGCATGGAGCAGTGCGTGGTGCAGGAGGTGCTGTGGCAGCCACAAATAGACTGCAGCTCCTGCCTGCCCCTTTTGGAAGCTTCCCCACTGAGGCTGACGTGAGAACACAGAGAAAGCATCTCCTAAAATAAGCACAGTGAGGTGGGGGTGCTGTGATGACAGCGATTGTATAGGGAGGAAACAGAACTTCTAAGACAAGACACCAACCTTCTGATATCTTCCAGCCAGAGTACACTCTCTCGTAAGATGTTATTTCCAGATATTTTTCAGACCATTCTCATAGAGTCTGGTAAATGTTCCTTTCCTTAGGGCTTGTCAAGGACAGAGGTGGTTGACGCTGTGCTCAGAAACAGACAGAAATGTTCAGCACAGCAGCTCCCCATTGGAGTGATGACGTAGAGCTAATCTAGACCGAACACTAGCTTTTAATATTTAAAATTCCAACAAAAGCAATCCAGGTGTAAATCATAATAAATCATACCTCCTCACAAAAGCCAGAGCCAAGACTTTCTGATTCATAAAAGCTGGAGAATAGATAATAAAAACATCTCAAAATATGCAGGTAACGGTGTGGTGAGATACAGTCTTGGGACAAATTATTTGTCTGCACTGCTTCTGACAGTGTTGATATCCACTTGTTGGTATCTTCAGTCAATAGAATCGTGTTTAATGGATGCTCCCTGGGTTGCTCAGGCTGCCCCATATCCCCACTGGGGGACTTCAGCCACTGACTCCTGCAATGACCCCATTAGGGTCATGCGGCTCCAAGTGGGGATGGGGAGGTCGAATTCATCATCTGATGGCGTGCTGCTCCATGCCTCTCAGTTATTTCAGAAGATGCTGTGTGACACCTACATGTGATGCTCTGTGGCCGTGCTGTGCCTCAGCTCTCCCATGGGCTCGGTAGGAACTGTACCAGCCGGGAGCACCTCTGTGCTGCTGACATCATCACCGTGCTGCTCTGAGACCCCATGTGGAACACCAGGTCTGCTCTTGCACGACAGCTGACAAACAGCATTCCCTGTTATCCTCCCGGCTTGATGCAGGCAACAACAGCAGAAGTCAGGGTTTTTTTTTTAACGGGACCTGTCAGAATAACATGATAAAATGTTGCTGTCATCTCCCAAAATTGTGCCTACTGTAATCTTGAAGTTTTTTCAACAGTTTTGATGGTACCTTATTTCCATAATAGCAGATAAACAACCATGTAGCACAGGGCTATAATTTCATTGATTGTTCCTGGCAACCTTGTATGCTGTGACAGCTCCTGCAGCTCGAGTGATTTGTCACTTGGATCTCAAGATGATGCAGCCCTCCGTCTTACATGGGCCCATGCTTTATGCACAATCCACTGACATTTCCCTTCCCCAACACAAAGGCGACATGCTGCCTTGTTTCCCTGCTGCCTCATTTCCTTGCTGCCCCAGCAGTGCCCACTGCCCTCACTGCACCCGGAGTCCTCCTGGGGACTGCAGGGATGTGTGGGTGCAAAGTGGGAGCGCCGCCTCTGCCTGAGAGACAAACGATCCTGTCCTCCTTTGTGAGCAGTGCAGCTGTAAGAAATTGGGAAATAACTTCAGGATAAATAGATTTATTGGTGCAATTTGGCTTTGCGTGGCTGGAATGCTGTGTTTGTAAAATATTTATCGTTTTCCTCTATGGTGATGGAATGAGAACCAGTTGCACAATGTGTGGGTCCTCATTAGTGCAATTCCACATGCACGTCTGTGTTCTGCCTCCTCTTGTCCCTTCATTAAACTTTCCCTTGTGATAAATTGACCTGGATCGTTAGTTAATGATTGTCTCTTTAGTATAGAGTCAGATTCCTCGAGTTAGCAGTGCAGTTTGCACATCTCAGACTGTGCACAAACCTGTATGCGTTTGCCTGCTCCATATTTAAGCCATTCCGCTATTCATCCCGAAGCCCATCAGAACAGATAATAAAGCACTTCGTGAACAGATGTGCCACTTACTCATCTAGCTCTACAATGATAACGAAGAAAATTTAATCTGGAGTGTCTCTGGAAGCTGATCTGAAAGACAGATTGGTATGAATAATAAAGGCACTACACAAGGATGTGAGAAGGGCCCTGAGAAGGCGGTGAATGACCGCTGCACAGCGCTGCCTCCGATGGAGTCCGATCACGCAGCAAAGGCAGCGCCTCTCAGGGCCGGGCTGCAGCAGGAGCTGCTGCCTCTGCAGATGGAAATGCTCTGAATTGCTTTCCCTTTAAAGAATAAAAGATAATTTCTCTTGCAGCTGGAAGCAACATCTGACATTGCAGAATGCTGAAAGCATATTGAAGAGGGATGGGAGAGCTCAGGCACTCAAGGTGAGCAAGATAACGCGCAGAGCATTTAGCCAAAGCATGTAACAAGGCAGAGAGGAGCAGAAATCTGTGAGAGTAGCGTGCTCTGAAGGGCCATTCACCCCTCATCAGCTGTACGTACATTTATCTGCATCCTCATATCTGCTGCTATTGATTACTGTCAGTAGGAAAAGAATCAGGAGAGCCACTTGCTGCGGGTGAATATTTGCAGTGACTGCAATGGAGCTGCATAGCACGTAGGTCAAACAGATCATTTAAAATCCCCGAAGTGTCTCTGAAGGAAAAAAAAATCATGTTTAATGTTGGTGAGGTGTCCTGGGCTGGCAACAGGCAGCTGCGTGTTCCCCAGGCAGGAAAGGCACAGACAGCAGCGCAAGCTCTGCCAGCGCTGTACTGAAAGGAAGAAAGCAGTGGGGCATCGCGTAGGGATGGGGATGGGGCACTGCTGGGGGCGTCCCATGTGGGAGCAGCCCCCACCCCTGGGTCAGTCCAGCTCTCTGCTCAGGAGCATGTGAGCACCCACTGCTGTGTGAAAGTGCAGCTCCAGGCTGCCCAGCACTGGGGATGGGTCACGACTTCACCTTCCTTATGACGGAGCACAGATTTTAATGCTTGGATTGTTTTACTCTTCAGCAAAAGACACACTCTGCCCAAGGACTGGTAAGTACATGGGCAGCCCACAGACATTCATCAGTGAGGGTGACCCGGAGGGGTTAAGTTCATTCGGTGCAACAGGAGTCCCCAACAGGAGACCACAGAACGACATCTTTTGGTGATGTGGGTGAGAGTTCAGTAACAAATTAGCATGAAATGTGATGGCCACAGCTACTCAGAAAGGGGCAGAGGAAGGATTACATCTGTTGCTCATTTTGGAAACAAATGTGGGACTGTGTATGCCCTCTGCCTGAGAGGGAACCTGGAACGCGGTAACATGGATGTGGAGAAGTTGTAGAGGAGCATCCCAAGAGGTGTCATTGATTGTTCCACTCCCAGAACTTGAGGAGGGATGGTGATCCCAGGCAGTGTTTTAAGGTCCCTCTGCAGGCCTTGCAGCGCTGTGCTTCACAGCAGGCAGCAGCACTGAGCAGCAGGGCCAGCGTGCACACTGATGCATCACGTGCAGTCTTAAATATTACAGGAGGGTGTATTTCATCCAGACAGGGAACTTTAAGCACGACACAACAGGCATTTTTCTTACAATATTAACAATTTACCACCTAAACTTTATCTTCTCCTTGGATAATGACCACGAGACGCTGGGTAAGGGAACAATTGATTTAAGATCTCAATCAAAAGGAAGCATCCCTCTTATCTGTATAGCCAAGCAATGAAGCAACAGTCATCGGGGGTTATGGTCCATTTGTCAGTCCATTAGAAGCACAGGCTCTATGGATCTATATATGGAACGGGAGACTATTGCGGAAATGGCTCTTGCAAATATCTTTAGCAGTTAAGAGCTGGCAATCTATGCCTCTCACTCGATTTCCCCAGCATGTACTGAAACAGCACAGGAAAAAAGATCCTTTTCCTACTTCCTCGTGCCCACACTCTCCCTCTTCCGTGTGTCTTTGTCTAACACTTTCATCTCGGCTGTGACCCAGAGCCGGGCAGCACAGCGCTCGGTCCTGGTGTCCCCACCTGAGGGATGCAGGGCAGCGCTCCCTCAGCACTGCGCTTGAGCCCACGACAGCTCAGCAGAGGTTTCGGTATATTTCACTGTGTTCTGAAATGTTTGGCACTGGGGTTTTATTGGTGACCCCCTCCTAAGCATGCATGGCAGCCAGGGTCTGCTCACAGATGGAGTGCTTTGCTTCAATCCCATCCACTGCTGAAGACAGGGGAAGGTTTCGTCACCAGTTTACAGATGAGAAAAACACACCAGGTGAGTGCAGGTTGAAATGCACAAACCAAGAACTGCTGATTCCAAACCAACTTGGTAGTGATTGCCCCCCGCATTCTGCTGTCTCTTGTAGGGAATATACCAACGTGAGGCAGGAATTTCAAATCCAAACAGCTCGGAATATTACATGGCGGTATGTTTGGTGACAAAATGAAGTCCCCAACCCCTTTTTCCTTCCCAAATTCGCTCTGCTGGCTGCAGCATGCTGTGCTCTTCTGGCAGGGCCCTGTGCAGTGGCTGGGGATGCTGGTGCAAGCTGTGTTTATTTTTAACGTGGCTGTTCTGCAGAGATAATTGTGTCAAGCTGAATGCACAGCGCAGGGGTTACATTTCTATTCAGTTACCATGGTTGCTAATACTTAAAAAATTGCCCAAGAAAGGACTGGAATCGTCCTCCCCATGCTGGGAAGTGTCCCTTCCTCCTCCCCGCAGGGCGCAGTGCCGCGCTCTGTGCCTGCAGGCACTGCCTGCTCCCAGCAGCCATCCCCAGCACCTCTGCACTGTTTGGTGCAGGGAGGAATCTCTGGCTGCTGCTGCTGCCGGCCATGAGAGAAAACCACAGGCATGGCCCCAGTGAGAGCCCAGAAGAGCAGAGTGAATGGGGACAGGAACTGCTGTTTCCAGCTGCAGCCTTTGTGCCCAGGCAGCCCTTCATTTCAGAACCACCTCCAGCACAGCTCCATACAGACACCACTGGCCCCCCACGTGTTACAAGAGAAATCAGGAGGTGGATTTGAAATTATTTTTATATTAAAAACAAACAAAAAAGCCCACTATTTTAAATTATTTTGCCTAGATGTCTGTGTCCTACCACCCCTCTGAGCCCTCTGCAATTTGAGAAAAATAAATAGCAGTATTAAATTAAAGCTATACTTCCTCCCCCCCCATCCCTCCCCCCCCCCAAAAAAAAATTATTTTGAAGAAAAGGCACAAAAAGGTTTCTGCTTTCCCAGGTTTCCCATAAATTAAGTGCTACAGACCACAGCTGGGGCCTGCAGGTGCCATCACAGTTCTGGGTTTGCCTGTGGGAGCTGCCCTGTGCTGGGGACATTGCGGCACCTTCTTCTGCTTTCTGAGTCTGCCAAGAGGAAAAAAAGCAATTAAACACCTGGTTTGTTGGCCTTGCAGTGAGGGAGCTGTGGAATTGAGGCTTACCAGGCTCTGCTGTTCCCTATGAAATGAGCGCATGGTTTATTGCTACCTATCCACAAAGGTATTCATTGTTCATTGCAGAATTTGGTATGAATTCATGTGAAAAGCCATTACACACAACACTGTTCACTTTCCATTACACTCCTGCTCCTGCACTTCAATGGGCACTGCTGCTGGCCGTGCTCAACTACCGCTGTCCCCAGTGAGCACCCAGGGAGGTGCCATGAGCGCCTGGCTGGGGTTTGGGCAGAGCACTTTAGGGAACACTGCTCCCTCAGCAGCTCCGGGGCTCTGACTGTGGCCTCCAGACACAGGAGATGCACAAAGTGGGCTGAGTCATATGGAATCCCATCAATATGCCTGGAACGTGTGCTCCAAGCATGGGAGACCCAGCTGATGGCAGTACTCTGCACGCAGCACGTGGCACAGGCAGAGCCGGTGGTGCTCCAGTGAGAGTTATACACATGAATCCGGTGCTTGTTCCACTTTGCAGAACTGCGGGAGCAGCTGCAGCAGTGCATGTGGGGACACAGCCAGGGAGCACCTCGCAGAACTCCTCTGTGTTTGTCTTCGTGCTCTTCTATGGGACTGCAGGGGCTGTGTGCAATGGGGTGAGACCAAAGGAAGACTCATCTGGGGCTGAAGGTAAAGCAGGGGAGTGCTCAGGGAGGAGCCCAGGGGCACACAGAGCTGAAGCACATGTGCCTGTATCTGCAGTACCTGCGGCCACTTGAATTATTCAGCATTGTTCAGCACGTTGCCGTGCAGAAAGTGCCTTCCTACACAGAAGAAAATTCACAGATACTGAGAATTGTGCAGTGTCAGTACAGGATTTAGTGCTCCTACTGCACCCCAGGAGATGCTGCTGTGTTCCCATCAGAACAGAGTGCCAAATGTGCTCGGCAGCCATTTGGGTACAGCTCCTAATGGATGCTGATCTGCACCAGAAGAATGACCCAATGGGACACGCAGCTGCACCCATCCACCCCACTGCCGAGTCCCGGAGTGCAGAGCTCCCCAGCCAGGACTGGAAGGGGCTCCAGGTGCTGTGACAGATCAGGAACGAGAATCTGGGAGGAGGGAGCAGAGAGCAGCCATACAGCATTCCCCATCAAATCGGCTAAGAGAGCTTCCATAGCTGTTCCTCGAGGCACAGGAACTGCTGCAACACGGAGCTCAGTGCCTCCGTTTGGGTGCCCGCAGTGCTGTGTTACACCAGCTCAGTGCCCGTGTTCCCTCGGTGCCGCCCTCCTGCTGTACCAAACGGAGCTCAGCTCTGCCCTGAAGCCACGCTGGATTTCTGATACATTTGTGTGAACAAAAGAGGAACTACTTTTTCTTTTCTTTTTTTTTTTTTTTTTTTCCTTCCATCTGCAATTTTCTACAGTAAATAAGAAAAGGAAATGGAAAACCTTGCAGCAAGCCCCTGAGTGCAGAGGCTTTTACATGGGCTCAGGCGCGAGGCAGGTTGAGCACAAATGGATGTGCTGAGCCAGTGTGGGAGATAAGAGCTCAGTGCTGCTGTAAGGAAGAAGAATTAATGGAGTGAAGGGACAGGAACGACAGGAGCCCGAGCCTGAGCTGCAATGAACAGCAGAATCGGGATGTGACAGCTCTCAGAATATTCCCCTGATCTATGCATGGCCATGGAATACACTTCCTCTGTGTCAACACAATGATCTCATCCTAATGTGGCTGCAAGATATGGCAGACAATTAGTTGGATCTTTTCCTTATCCTGTTCCTAGGTGCCACTCATAAAGGAGCAGGTCCTGCTGCTGTCAGACCCGCAGGAGCAGGGATCGGCCCCTGCAAAGCAGCTCCATGCAGAAGGGAATGGAGTGATGAGCACCAAACATGATGAATGCAAAATGTCCTGCAGTGACCCTGAACCACCTCTCAGCCCCAGGTTAACACTGACAAAATGTACTCACAAAAATGTCCCCAGGTATATCAAAAATAACTAACTGAAGCCATATAACAGGTTGCTGCTGGCAGCAAGAGGCACTCCTGAATGTGCTGATGCTTTTTCATGCTGTGTTGGTGCTTCAGAATGGTTCATCTTCACATAATGGTCCCTTTACCCTAAAAATGCATGAGATACATGGCAGTGCTTTCTCCACCAGATTCATTATCAGGCAGTCAGATAGCCCTACATGAGATCCTCTCTGGCGCTTGGAAAGCTGGAGTACACTGAAATAGCTGTTGAATTGAGCACAGCGCCTCGTATGTCCCCTATGGCTGTTGCTTTCCTGAGACAGTCAGCAGAGGATCAGCGCCTCGGAGTCCAACGAGCTGGGATCTGAGCTGCAGAGCTGTGGGCCCTCCTTGTGTGGGGTGCAGAGCCCTCCAACCACACATGGCCGTGTCCCGCAGCGCTCACTGCCCCGGAGCCACCGCTGGTTCATGGCTCCATCTCCCAGCATGGGAATGCTCACCTGAATAAGAAAGAGAAACTGATTGGAACAATTCTTTTCATTTGTAAGAAGAGAAAAGGTTAAAAGGGGCAAAGAGAAACCAACCTCCTCAAACCTCCGAGGGATCATTTCTAGCAGAGCAATTGCATGAGAGCCGTTCTGTGCTGAATTATGCAGCTCACTTCAGATCTGCCAGGCAGCAGTGGGGCGGGCAGGAGGAGAAGTGCAGGTTGATGATCCCAGGCCCTGCAGCACAGGATGCTCCCCAGCCAGGCTGCCTGGCCCAGCAGCCCTGATGCACCACTGGCCATCAGTGCAGCACAGCCCTGCAGCCAGCAGACATGGCCCAGATCTGCTCCTCCTGCGTGCTGCTGCCAGCCACAGCCCTGCTCTGAAGGGATGCGCTGCCTCCCACCTCAGTCATGCAGGCACCCCGCTGCTGTGTCATTTCCCACTAAGTGCATAACTTCTGCTGAAGGTACTTTCCATTTACCCATGTCTGAACGTTTGCTTCTTTGTTGTTGCATTATGTTTGTAATGAATTTTCATTTTGTATGTTGTAAAGAAATCTCTCATTCATCATGCAAACACCGCTCCGTGTTTCTTCTGCTTAATTCAAAAGCAAAGAATGCAATTTTCAAGTAGAGACAAAAATGATGTTTTTGAAGATTGCGTTTGGTGCAGAATAATTCAAAGTAGATCACAGCTCTTCCACTGCAAGATCCTTGATCACGGTTCCTTCTCTGCTACAGCAATGCTGAAATCCAGGTTTCTGGGTGAGTGCTGCAAACCCAGCAGGGAAATACCTGGAGCTGCTGCTCCTCAGCACTTCCAGCTGTGGGAGGAGGGGAATGCAGGCAGATCTCTGCAGGCTGGGACAGAGCAATGATTCCAAGCCCAGCACCAGGCAGCGAGCAGCTCTGTCTGTGCTGTGCCACCTATTGTGATGCTTGCTGTTCTGAAGTTAAATTGCTGTTTTGGATGTTGTTGGCCTCCACAGTTCAAGATAGGGCTAATTATGAGTAACAGTCTGTACTGTTCTTTTATCAGTTTTTTATTAGAGTGAGGCATTGTATTTGGAGATTCCCTGTGCCAAGTTATCCTCCCAGCTCTGCAGCTCACATCACAGGCTGCTCACATAGGGTAGCAGAAAGGAGAAGGAAACAACTTCTGCTGCTCTGGCTTTGCCCATCACCTGCAGGCACCACGCAGCCCTCTGTGCATGGCAGAGCACCAACCAACGCTCAGTATCTGATCAGAGCTGTAAGCCTTCAGTCCAAGCCCAAAGCAGAGCTCCGTTCACAGCATGCAACTGGTGTGCAAATGGGCTGCAGCCCGGGGGAGGCAACGCCTGCACATCAGAGACAGAGGAAATCACGAATGGATCGGTGCTGTGCTGAGAGAGCTCTCACAGAACTCCATGTGGGAGCTGCAGTGCAGCAGGGCCAGGGGACACACGTGGACGTTGCCCCACAGATCACATCCCCACGTGTGGCCGCACAACACGCAGGGTTTGGGCGTCACGTTGGAGCTGGTCAGCCAGATTTTGAGCTGTGCTGTGGCAGTGAATGATGGGCAGTGATGAGCTGCTCGCACCTCAGATGCTTTGGATAAATGGTTTCTGTTGTGAAGAGACCTCATGCGTTAGAAGCTGTTGCTCATTTGTGAGTTTAAAGCATTCCAAGGACAAACCCAAACGCCTCATGTTGGAAATACCCAAATAATTTTTGTCAGGACGGTATTTCTGATAAAAGCAGATTTTAATCATGATTGCAATGGCGGGCAAGCAAGCAGGAGCACCTATGGACATAACATGACAGTCTTCATACCCTGTTTTCCCCCCTTGCCTCCCCTGTTTCCACACTGGCTGGGTACTCCAGGTTCACAACCTTATCAGAAAGTTTACATTTGTTAATTACTTGTTAATTTGTTTTATCTGATGTCGTCCCCAAGATGTCTCAACACTCTTCTTGTTGATATGGTGACTTTCTTCAGAGTCCTTGTTAAACAAGGAGTAGAGAAGGGAGCTGCCCGATCTTCCTCAATACCTTCTTCAGGCACTCCCTGAGGCATGCAACAAATTATCCTTTTAATTTGCCCAGGATACTCTTGCAGTGTGTGACATACATACATTTTCAGCACTGGCTATACATAAGTTGCTACTAGCTTATATATATATGCTTTTAATTATTTAACTTCTCCCCCTTTAATTCTCTATTACTCAGGTCCTGTCTATCCAGCACCAAAAGCTAGTAGTTTTCCAACATCAAGGGGCTTCTGATTTGTAAAGATATTTATTACATCTGGCTTCCCTTTAACTGAAGGCCCAGAAGTTTTTCAGATGGCTGGACAGACAGGAGCTTCAGTCTTTGTGCTTATAATTTACTTCACTTACCTTACCTAATCTCTATGGATATATATATATATATATATATACACACATACATATTACTTATGTACTGAGTATGTGTTGTTGGGAAAGATTTATCTATGGGATTAGCAATGAAAACTAATCAGAGAACCCCAATAAAGTGGAAAGGCCCCTGAAAAGAACTGTTAGCTCTAATAAAGGTAGCAGATGCCATGAAATTAACAAAATGCTTATTTTGTTCTGATGCAGAAACAACCTTCAATTCCCACACTCTCAATGCGCCAACACCGAAGTGAGATGATCTTGCTGCAAAATCAAACACGTAGTGCTGAATTTCGGTAAATTTATTTGAATTTGAATTTTTCTGAGTGAGAAAAAAGGTGACATCTCAGAAACATCCCCCATCTCTGCCACCCACACCCAGCGCCGCTTCCAGGAACCGTGCCACGTTTATTTTTAGCCACCCGTTTTCACATGAGATTCAAGCGCAAAGCTTTCAGGCTCATGGGAACGAAACGCACTCAGCGCTGAGCTGTGGGCACAGCCAGCACCGCTGCACCCACACTGCGCTGCTCCAGCAGGACGCCTTGCCCAGAGCCCCCCCACAGCTCCCGGTGGGTGCAGCAGCTGGGGAACACCAGGGCATGGGCTCAGCACCCCTGGGTAATATGGGGCACAGCACGGCGAAGGAACGCCCCATCCCCACTGATTTTATCATGCCTGGGATCTCGCTCTTCACTTCAGTAGATGCAGCTAGAAAGTCAAGTTGTCTTTAAGCCCTTCGTTAAAGCCCTGTAAATGCTGCAGCCGTACAGACCACACTCACTAGTGGCTTTGCACCCAACAAACACGGCAGAGGATCAGCAATCACAGTGAGAACAGATTGCAGAGTTACCACCGCCAGCAGGGATGCAACGTGCAGAGCAGAAGCAACAACACCCTGAGCACTGGTAACAGCCCAGCATGGTCTGAGCTGAACACAGGGACAGGAGCATGCTGACCACAGTGCAAGCAGCACAGATCTTTCTAAGGGTTCCCAAACTGCCAAAGGGCACAAAAAAACCTGGTGGGCTGCAGATTTATCCCTTCCTTTGTTCTAAACATGGTAGGGAACGACCCCCAGAACCGCCTGCTCAGCTATTCAGATCACCAATCAGCAATGGGTGCTTCTTTCCATCCAGCATCAAGCAAGGAACACAACACACCATGCAGCACAGCACACCCCACCACACACTGAAGACCACTCGGATGCAGGATCTGTTGCTGACATTTAGGGACATCCCAGTTGATGCTCCAGTACCTGTGCCCAGGGCTTTGCTCCGCCTGCAGCTCCGTGTTGCTCTGGAGGCAGCAGTTGCTCCCGAGGCCACCTCTGGAGATGTGGTTTTAGCTTAACCTCCATCACGAGGTTGCAGGAATTGTTGGTGTTGCTCTTCATTAAATTCAGATTTAAAAACTACAGAGGGATCCAAGCAGGCCTTGACATAAGAACTGTGCTTTCCCAGCGGTGCTGTAGGGGCCCCTGCAGTGTTTCTTCACATGTGGGTGGCATTCCGGGCTCAGCTTGGCTGCACAGCATGCTGGATGTGTGGCAATCCAGGCGACACTCCACAGGGTCTGGGACAGCTCTGCTGTGGGATCTATGTGAGAATGGGATTTATGGCATAGGAGTAAGAGCTATCTGAACATGGCCCATAAAATGGGAAGAATCGTATTTTTCTCTTCAGCAAGTAAGTTTTAACAGCTCTGTTGGGTGCTTATTTGCAGTCACAAGGCAAAAATTTTGTCTCTGCTGTTTATGACCCTTTTACTCATTTCTGCGACAGGAGGGTGGCTCGGAGCGGCGCCAGCGATGCTCTGTTGCTGGGTGTGATTGCTCCGGGGGCTCTTTGATATGCAGCCTTCTGCTGCACTAATGTTCCCATTAGTCTTGATTACCTCTGCAGGGGGTGGTAAAGGCTTCTATAACAGCGTGTCTAGGAAAATCCTTCTTGAGCCCCTGTTCTATTCTTTGTGATATTTCCCAGATCGTTGACGAGATACCAATTGGAGTCATTTCCAGCCCTTCTGTTGGCCTCAGTTCCCATTTCCCCAGGCAGCTGGATGGTTGCTGTGAGGTGTAGGAGCAGCAAACCACTCACTGTGGGTCTCACACGGCCCTGATCTCTTCTGGCTGCTGAAAGCATGCAGCCCAAACCCAGGAGGTATTCAAACACATCAACTGCTCCAAGCATGCTCACAGCTCCGCCAGGAGGAACGGTGATCAAAAATAAATGTGAGGAAGCGCATGTACATAAACCACCACTGTGAGGAAATGGCTGGGGGTGGGATCCGGGGGTTTCACTGTCAGAACAAGAAGTGGAAGGCCATATAAATCCCCCTGCAAAAATTAGATGTTGGCCTACAATATTCAGACTGTGTCATGCAGACCATGGGAGCACAGTGGGATTGAGGCTGATCTGGAATGAAGATGTGCTGGTGAAACCTTATATAATTCATCCCACTCCGGCCTGCAGAAAGCAGCCCCTTTGCAGAAGGACTTTGTCACTGATTCATTCTGGTTGGAGAAGACCTCTCACATCCCCAGGCTCAGCCTCAGCCCCTCACCAGGCCCAATGACCCTGAACCCCAGCAGCACATCTCCATGGTATGGAGCACTCCTATGGGCAGTGACTGCCCTGCTCCCCGGGCAGCTGTGCCGGTGCTGACCACTCTTTCACTGTTAATCAAAGTTTTCACTGTGCTTAACAACAAAAAGATTGTTTTAAAGTAGTCAATAGAGCAGGAAGAGTTAAATGACTTTTCTTTCCCAATGAAGATCACACTAAAACTTCAGGGGGAATTCAGGGCTGGTTCACAAGTGCCATGACAGCCTCTGCTGCTTTGTGGAGAGGGCAGAGCCTTGCCCTCGTGCTGCAATGAAGGCTCAGGGCTGTCACCCTGGGCTAGGGCTCAAGACACCAGGAGCTGTGTGGAGCTGCCCCCCCAAGCAGTGATTCAGACACATCTCCACACCATGCAATTCACTGTGCCAGACACCAATTTGCCATCATTACTACACAGTCCTTTGGTTCAAAGACCACTGAACATTATCTCCCATTACAGCTCGTGCCTCGAAAACACAATGCAAGGGCAGAACAGAGCTGCAAACACACAGCGAAGGACAGAAGCAGCTCCACACCACACAGAGCTGCTGCCATTGCTGCCACGCGGCTGGACGCAGTCAGGATCGAGCCCCATGCCCTGCCCTTGCACCACACCTGGGGAACAGCACTGGGAGACCCCCACTGCCTGGGGACCTGGAGCCGGGCCTCAACCCCCAGGGGCAATGGGCTGCCTGCTGCTGTGCTGCTCTGCTCACATCACTGCACGCTGGGGGTGCACCAGATCTGAATGCTGTGCTATAGGAACAGCTGTGTGCTTAAATCAGCACCGAGATGCTGGTATGTTGAAAACAGCCTCTGGCGCGTCTGAACACTCTGTAAATACAGAGGTAGTACCTCCCGAGATCAATTTATCATTAGTAAGTTATAAAAGCAGGATTTGATGCACGCCAGAGTACAAGCGTGGAAAAATGCCTGTTCTCTATTTCCATTTCTCTCTCCTAAAATTCAGCAGTGATATTAGTATGACCCAATCTATTAAGGGAAAGCAATTATTACAGGTAAGATGTATTAGGTGAGAGTCCAGGCAATAGCTTGAAATGCGTTTTCCACGATATTTTGTCCCAAGTTGAGCACATTAGGGCTTGACTGTAATGCATATAGCTACAATTTTCATGTCTGAAAATGTGTATTAAAACCAGCGCTCACTGATGTTTTAATAAGGATTGAACTGAAGATATCAGTCGGTATCCATTTCAATTCTGGGGGACAATTATCATCCATCAGCAGATGTCACTGTGATTAGAAACCACTGTTAATGATTACAGAGAACAGAGTAGAATTGAACCCAATTGTTTAAGTGACTGCGCAGCCCATCCCTACCTCCAAAGGAGTGGAGAACTGCTCGCCCTCCCCTGCCCCAGGCTGCTGCCAGACCCCCAGCCTGCATTCTGCAGAGCACCTCTGAAAATGGGAGATGACATGGGGATACCCAGCCAGTGCCCAGAGCACCGTCCTGGGGCTGCAGGCAGCCAGTGGGGTTTGGCACATTTGGGAATTCCATCCACTAAGTCATAAAAATTGATAGTTACTCTGATGAAGCAGATACCTTTCCCTCTTTTTATCTCAAAGAATCCCTTCAGGCACACATCTACCATTCTCTGGTTCCTAAGCCTCCTGCATCCATAAACTGCAGACTCCACCAAATGTTCTGTGTACCATACAAGCTCGGGGAAGCCGCACGATCCTGAGGTACCAGCCTGGCAGTGCAGGTGGCACTCTGAACAATGCTCCATGCATCTGGAAAACCATGATCCCTTCCACACATTCAGACTATGGACTTTTTCCCCCCTTTTCTCTTCTCCTGAAGTGCAAGATCCTATGCTTCTGCTGGCACCTGCAGCCCCTCCGTGGCTGGCCCTCAAGACAGAGCATGTGTGCGGAAACAAAGCTGGTACACATGTAAATAGCAGAGAGTCAGCCACCTTCTCTCATTTATCTGCTCTATGAAATGCAGAACAGGTTGCAGAGCAAGATAATGCTCCCTGTGCCAGAGCAGATAGTGCTGGATGGCAGCTTGTCCTTCTCCAGGAGAAACAAGGATGAACAAAACATAACACACAAGTTATTTGAGAAATGTGGGTTAAATTGTCTTGATCTGAAAGAAAACAATCCTTTCCCAATTTTCCCTGCTGGCAATTTGGCTTACAGCTCCTTTCTAGTCCTGAAAAGCCTGCACTTTGCCAGCTGCACCCAATCCCTGCACAGCACTGTGATGGCAGTGCTCCTTTCCTGGCTGCAGGGCAGGAGGCAAAGTGCCACCCAGTGCCCCTGCTGGCACATCCCTCTGCTACAGTGCTATATGCAACCTCTAACACTAAACTCTGTGGGTGAAACACAGAAATGGTGCAGTCAGTTCTGGTTGGTGGGAAACAGTCACCTAGGCATTTTGACCTCATTGGTAGCCTCTGCTGCAGAGCTGCACCTTGTCTGCCCATCCAGGTGCTGTCAGCATGGGCATGGTGAGCTGAGCAAGAGAGCTGAGCGGGAGCACGGTTACACACAGGACAGCACAGTTTGAGGATAAAAAAAAAGGACTATGGAATATGGAGAAGACAAGGCACTGCCTTCTTAGGTGGATCAGACTCTACACTGCCTTCTCCCATAGAACAGCAGATGTGTTCCTGATGCTCAGCATATGATGGATCTGAGCTGATGGCAGCCTCAGCGCAGCCCAGAGCACCCTGCTCCTCCCCTGCAGGTTGGTGGGCTGCAGAGGCCTCTGGATGCACCCCAGGAGACAGCAGGAGGAAGGAGATCTGCTGGTAGGTCAGGGACAAGGCAGAACCCCTCAGATTCAGCTCTCCCCCGTTCCAGGAGTTGGCACACAGCTCTCAGTGCCCTTTCCAGGATTCAGCAGCACTGATGGTGACTTAGAAAATGCTTAAAACTGAGCTATGTCACTGGGTGGGGCAGTGCTTTCAGGAGGCAGAGCTGCAGGTAATTCCTTTCATTCACCCTGTGATAGTCACTTGTATTTATTTACTCACAACAGCACTAAGTAGGACTTAAGATATCCTGTAACAAATATCTCCCATCTCCAATTCAACTTTCAATCACCCAAATCACTGAAACAAGCAATTCAGACGTATGCAGAACTGAATTTTCCATCCAATTTAGTTATATAATTGAGAGAGTATTTTCAGTCTTAATTAAAATCTATAATCTAAAAACACGCTTTTCCCACTCCGAGCATCACCGGTGTAAGCAAGAAGCAGGAGCCCTGTTCTTCCAGCGCCGGGCTGAACAGATTGATTTACAGAAGCCAACTTCAGAGCACTTCAATTCGCTCCTCGGGAGGGGAAGGACCATCCCCTCACAGTGCCTGCAGGGGGGAGCGCAGCACCCACCCCCAGCACCGCCCCCAGCACAGCACAGCCACTGCCCAAGGAAACCCCCCGATGTGGGGCACCCAGCAGGAGAACAAAGCCGGAGAGACGGATAGCTCAGCGAGGAGCAGGGCAGCTCATCAGTTTTAATACGTTACTCATTGGCAAGGGGCATTGACTTTCATGGAGCTCCGCTGATGTACTGCAGCACGTATTTAAAGAGCAGAAGCCTCATGGAAATCTTCGGAGTGCATTAAAAAAAGGCTGTTCCATCCGTGACAGCAAATCTATTTCTGTCATCACCTTCTATCAGGAGGAGCTCTCCCATCCAAACAGGGCGCACCAAAAGGCCGAGCTGTCTGAGCTCCCCGTTTGTGAATGCACTTTATACAGCAGCTTTATGGAGCTTAATTGCAAATAATAGATTTCTGTAGATTTATTTATCTCCTGTAGAGAATTTAATCAAAAGTTACATTAGCGCTACACAATTCACCTCTGGACAAAGAGGATTTTACATCGTCCAGTATCGATTTTTGATACAGATCTGGAAAACGCCGTTACGTTTCTGTTGAGTTTCATGTGTTCCGTTCTACATGAAGCAATGCAGTGCTGCCACGATGCTCCTACACATTGAGGAGGAGCTGCTGCAGCTGCCTCAGCACTGCACAGCACTGCACGGACACGCACCATTGCAGTGCACCACGTGAGCCCAGGGATCCGAATTAAGTCCAACAACCACATTATTACACCTGGAAAAATGAGACCAGGAGCAGCCCCCAAGCGAGGATCGGGTACTGCAAAGTTTCGATCAAAAAGAGCTGCACAGTGAATAACCTGGGCACAATGCTACAGCTGTTTTGCCTTTGTGAATTAAAAAATCAATTACAAGTGAGCCTTGCTTCTTTTCTTTGAATGGAGACGTGGCAACGTGATGGATGCTGCAAGAATGCCTTTGGAGGATGGCAAAGAGAGAGCAGCATTTTTATGTCAGAAAGAAATGAAAATCATACAGAACACCCTGAAGTTTTTGTCAGCATTTCATCCCACAGCGCAGCCCCAGAGGAAGGCTCTCGGAGGAGAGGCAGCGCTCAGCAGAGCCGTCCAGCAGAGTTACGCTCACCCACAGAAACCCAAATTCAAGCTGGATTTCTCATTTCCTATGGGGAAACTCAAATGGATGATTTCAATACAGCGGATTGTTAGGCGCCGTCTTTCAAATGGGCATTTTGCTTTAAAAATTGGAAACAAGATGAAGCCAACTTCAAATGCTAACCCAGAAAGAGGCATAACATCTCCAATATATCTGCTGGTCTTCTTTTATTTATAACACTGAAAGTCGAGTTCCGCTGTGTATCAAAACACCTTTTGAAATGCTGATTTGGAAGAAAAAATCTTGTTTTGAAACAGGTCACTTGGGAAATAATACTCAAAACATTACATTAATATAGTGGCTGTCACTTGTGTAATAGTCCTATTTACTTGGTAGAAGGAAGCTTAAATGTTCAGAAGAAATGAATTAGCATAGTGTTTCCATTGGAAACTAACCATAGGGTAGGTGTGCTTTCGTATTTGGGTAGCTGTGGTCCTTTAAACTATTCTGCTTTGCCCCGCTTTCCTCTGCTGGAGGGGTCAGAACAAATAAAACGCTTCCATTTATATTCCTTTTCATTTTTCAGATCCCAGATAGTTACCACGTTATACAGAGTGCTTTATTTATTGGTTCAACACCGGTGTCTCACTGCACGCTCACACACTTTGCAGATATACAGACATATGGAAGTGTGCAGTAAATGAACTGTGAATCAGTTTAATGTAGAACCCAGGATTCCCACACATCCAGCAGAAGGCAATTAGGAAAGAGACGGGTGGCAGAGGAACACTCAGCTCTGGAGTGAATGCCCTCAGGAAACACCCAGCGCCGCGCAGCCCCTGCATCCCCTGCAGCCATCAGCTCACGGATCAGGACTAACAAGTGACCGTGGGCCTTCCTTCACCAACTACTTTATAGCCTTTAGAACTACTGAGATACAGTTTCTCCTTCAGTGTGCAGAGCACAGAGAACCCCTTGGAGAAGGGCAGCCTGCAGCAAGGTGTGAGCACTGCCATCCATGGAGCGGGTCAGGAGCACGCAGAGCACACCTGTGCTGTTTGCCTTCACCATGCCAAGTTTTGGGGACAGGGACACGCTGAGGTGTGCCCAGCACTGCTGCTCACACTGATCCCCATGGGGACGCAGCTTTGGGGAGCTCACAGCCCCTCATGTCCGGGGGATAAATCAGGCTTAGAGTGGGGCATTTCTCAGCACCCTGCTGCTGCACACAGGTCCTGTATCCTCCCGCGGTTCCCTGATCAGCACAGGGGAAGCATGCAGCAGCAGAAGGCAGGAGAGGTTCTGGATCTCATTGCCAAGGTGTCACAAAACACAACTGCTGCCATTCCCCAAGCTGACACCAGGTCCTGCAGTGACAGTGCTGTGAGGAGCATCACCAGCCCTGAGGAGAGCACTCTGCTGCTGCAATCAGTGCCCTCCTCACACAACCTGCATTTCTTTCAGGATAACCAGTGCTGACATCACACCACCACCCCCAGAGTGATACTGGGCTTTGCTGCTATGAGCAAGAGAAGAGGAAAAGGCAGTGAGTGCAGCAGTGTGAGATGGGGCCCTGCAGCTCTGCAGGACCTCCTTTCCATTCCTCCAAAGCACACATCTCACAAATGGGCAGGACTCACTTAAACCATCTCTTAATGCATTTCTAAGGAAACTGCACAACTATTTTCTGTCCTGAAGTGACTCAGCAGTGGGGAATACATGTTAAACAAAACAGAACAGCTTTTATCTGTTCTCGTGCTCCCTCTGCTTTCATTGCACGTGGGCTGTTTGGCTGAGCAGTGGGACAGGAGAGATGGGAGTGCTGCTCTCTCCTTGTTCTGCTGATGTGATGACAATGGGAGGATTATTTCTTAATTTCCAGTGTGTAAGTGGGCAATTATTGTCCAATTAGACTTGCTTAACCTCTCTGTATCTCATTTTGCTGTCCATAAAACAAAAATAACAGCACTTACCACTCTCACTGGGACACTGTAGAGATTTATTTGTTAATGTATGCATAGCACAATGAAAATGAAAAGCGGTGCACATTGGCTAAGCGTAAGTATTAATAATGAATCGCTGTTAGCATTGTTAGCGTGGCCGTGGCTCCAGGAAGGGTGTGGGGCTTGGAGCTGGAATGGCACAGCCAGGCTCCACCTGTGGGGCTCAGAGCGGTGGTTCCCTGGAACACTGGGAATGGGGGCTGCTGAGGTGAGGACTCAGCTGCAATTGTTGCAAAGTCTGGCACATACTTTTACCTTAAATCTAAAAGAATGTGATGTAGCAACTAAGATAATAGGCTCTAAAATTTCCTGATTGAGGAAATGCACCGCTTGAGGTGTCCTCAGTACCCAGAGAGCAGCATGGGGCTGGGTGTGCAGGCTTGCAGCTGCTCCGTGCTGCTACAAACGGAAATAAAAATTAATTAAAAAATCCATCATCAGCTTTGGCAGCAGCTTGCAGTCAGCAGTGCAGACTCCGAAGGAGAGGAACTCACAGAGCAGGAGGCAGAGCCCTTTCTTTCTAGCCCTGCTGCCCAGCCCTCAGTTTGGGGAGCAGAAGGGAAGTGTCAGCAGCACGTGAGAACCTGCTGCTCTGTGCTGGTGGCCGTGCAGAGCTGCACCGCTCCTCCTGGAGCAGCAGCTGAAGCCAAACCTCAGCCCTAGGGCACAGTGCTGCCACAGAGCAGGGACAGCTCTGCAGGTATATGGGGCACCCCATGTCCCCAGCGCCCACTGATTTGTGTCTGCTGCCTGAGAATTGTGCCACGACACCCACTAGGGATAATTTAATTAAAACCCACACTAGCTGCTGCATGGGAACACAGCAACAACTGATGTATTTTATCCATCAAGGAGCAAATACAATTTCAGAAGCGTTCTTTCCTCAGCTCGGTTCTCAATGAATCACTTGGATGGAACCCAGCAGATCACCACTGCTCCTTCTGCCATCCGTCCCACTGAGAAACACCAAACAGCACTGTGATCTCACAGCACGTGCACACACCTCTCACACACCTCTCACACCTCACACACACCTCTCACACACACCAGTCTGCCCGTCTGCAAGGGGCCATGCCCTCAGTGCTGCTCTGCCCTGTGCTGCAGCCCCAGGTCCAGCAGTGGCCACAGAGTTCCCAGTGCTGGAAACACAGGTAAGTAACACTGCTGGGCTCTATGCCAGGACTGTGGCCATTAATTAATAGCTCTGAGCCTTATTCCTTCCTGTGTACTGCAAGAAGACGGAATCCCAGCCGGGCACACAGACGCCACTGTCGTGTTTTCTCTTTGAAAAACATAGAAAAGATAAACTCTACCCAGGAGTACCTATCAGCCTCACCCTGACACAGGGAGCATTGATCCAACACCCGGCCCAATGCTGCTGCCTAACAAAAGCAGTGACCAAACAGCTCCTTTTGCAATTATCTGTCCAGCAAATCATTTCTAACAGAGAGGTGAATCAACACAGGGCTGTGGAGACCATTGCTGCAACACCAGAGATTAATCTGGTGGCACATGTAGGTGTAGGGGTAATGTGCTAATGAGTTATTGATTTTTTTAATTAAACTTTACTAGTATCACATTTTCAATCTAAATGAATGCATCATTAGAGTAATTAATAGCAAAGCATTAACAAGAACTGTCTGAAATTGCAATCAGTGTGCAGGGGCCCTCTCACCACAGCCGGCAGGTGAGTGCAGACAGCAATGCCATCCCCAGCTCAGCACAACCCACCTCTCCTCGCCACACAACAGCATTTGACACACCACAAAACTGTGCCACTGCACTAATTTGGCCTTAATGAAGCTGGCAACAGTCAGGAGATGGGCACAAAGAGCAGGAACCTCAGGGCAGGCTGCAGGAGGGATCCTGAGTGCTGCATAGGTGTCCACTTAAATCTCACTATAAACTCTTTAGTTTGACTTTACACCACTGCTGATATCACTGTGTGTTTCTTGGGGACAACCAGAACTGTTGTCCTATTTTGAAGAATTCCTTTAGGGTTAATTAAACCGAAAAAACCCTTCCAAGGACTGAGCAGGTTTAACTGATCACAATGTGGTGATGCTGGGACCCCAGGGAGGACCATCAGCACTGCACTCAGCTGAGAGGATTCCTTGTGCTCCCGTAGCAGGGCATCAAGCAAGAGAAAGTAACCCCTCACTAATTTTCCTAATAAACCTCTTCTAAACATGATAATTCCTAATTTCACGGTGCACATGGGCTGGTTGTGGAGGTTTGCTAAGGTACCAAAACCGTGACAAAAAGGGCACAGGCCCAGAAACTGGACAGCAGCACTTGCAGCAAAGCAGCCTGTGGCATCCCTGTGCTCTGCGCCTCAGTAGCATTGTCCTACCTGAGAGGGGAAGGGACAGACTCAGGGAGAGATGGGTTTAGATGCACCACTATCGGACAGAGGATGCACAGTGACACACTGGGGTCACACAGCAGCTGGGGGCCGTGCGGGTGCAGAGCTGTGTGTATCCAGGGAGCCCTTCCTTCCTGCTCACCTGTGGGTGTTGGAAGGTAAATGAGTGCTACAGCAAGGCAGGAGCAAGGTAAAGGTTTGAAGTCGTGGCTGCCCTTGGTGCAGACCAGGAGATGCTCTGCAGCCTGCACTGCAGGACTGCCCTATTCCTGTTCCACAGCCTTATTCCTATTCCACAGGCAAAAGCACTGCGCAGCCACAGATGGTGTCACTGCAGTTCAAATGGCTCTCACAGATTCCTCATGGTCCCTTGTGCCCTTAAATCATATACATGTAGATTTGCACGTTAAGCTGCCTGGCAATCTAGCTGGTCTCATGGGAATAGATAAGGATAAAGCAGCATCAAGTCGTGCTTTTTTTGTGTGTGTGTTTTTTGTGGATTTTTTTCCCATAATGGAAATAGAGCTATTATCAGAACAACATGACATTAAGTAAATGATATTACTGCAAATATCCACCAATTTCCATAATGCTTCAATGCTGCATTTCCATAATTTCATACACTCCTCTTTTTCTTTTCATTTAATGCCGCTTCTTGCAGACAGGAGCTCAGAGCTGGGGTTGGTTCTACGTGCTGAGGCCATCAGCCAACAGTGGAGGTGCAAACCCACCTCTGTGCCACCCAGCACCATTATCTCCAAACCCAAAATTGGGGCTGCTCTGCTGAACTCATCACCAGCTGCTCCCCTCCTTGTGCCAAAGCACTGCCCCATGTAGCACAGCCTCTGAACCGCTTCATCCTGTGCAATTCCAGTCCATTCCCAGCCTATGCACATAGAGGCAGTGCTAGCAGAGCCCTGGGAGCACTGAGCACAGCCCCCAGGAGACGAGCACCTGCTAGCAGTGCCATGGGACACAGAGCACACGGGGCACACGGGGCACACAGCTCCCTGCTCACAGCACTGCCCTGAGCGTCCAGCTGATGGGATGCACCAGGTCTGCAGGTGGATCAATAGAAGTCAGAGTCCCTGCAGAGGGATGCATGCCATCGCTGGCATTATCTGGGAATTTCAGACTTGTCTTGGGGTGTCTAATGGAAAGTCTGAACACAGCAGCACAAATTTTGATCCACACAAGAGTCTCAACCACAGACTGCCTTCCTATCTCACGTGAACGGTCAAGGCAGTGAATTAATTTCCCACGTTTGCTACAAGTTAACATGAGGAGCTTCGGCTCAGGAAAGCACCGAGTCGTACGCTGACCTTTACATCTGCTTTTATTCCAGTTTTTCACTACCATGAGAATTGTCCCCTCGAGGAGGGGCCGTGCTGGGCAGCCCCAGAGCTGCTGATGCCCCTCAGGGAACAGTGTCCTCCCATACAACAGGGGCGGAATTCCAATTGCTTTGTCAGCTATCTGCAAGCAAAGGTACATCAAATCATATCTCTGTTTTACACCCCCAATCAAACACACTCAAAATTCACTGTGTTGCATATTCTACTTTTTATCTAATCACTCACACGGTGAGATTTGTCTTCCCTAATTGAAAATCAGTGCAAGCAATTCCACAGTGTGTTTCCCTCTGCATGTGGATCTGGGACTCGGTAACAAGGAACTGCAGTAAAAGCAACCTCAGCATTCACCCTCTGTGAATGTTTTGCAAATGAAGCATCTTCAAACATTGCAGAGCAAACCTGAACGAAGGGGAAAGTCGATTCATCTGAGGAATCCAGCTGATATTCCAAGCTCCCTCTCTCATGGCTGGTGCTGCTGGGAAGCTCCTTCAATCCACACTCATCACCATCCCTCAGAGCACCTCCAGCCGCTGCTGGCCGAACGGCCCTCACACTGATGGATTCGTTCCATCTTTGTTTCAATGTTTCTGTCCTCCCAGTCCTTCTCCAACATAATTTCATTATCCTCAGGCTTCGCATGGTTTTTTAATTATTGTTATTATTTATATAGCATGGCGCACGCAGAAAAATTTAATCATGTTGTTTATATGAGCTAACCTAATAGACTAATGGGAAAATTAAGCATTTCCTTCCCACCATTGGCACAAACGCAATTTCTTTCCTCGCTCTCATTAGCACAGTGTTTATAGAACCCGATGTTGCTGGAGGTGGAAGTCTGTTTTCTCCAAAGAACAGGTAAACCATAACATATGACAAATCCCTCCCGCCCCAATCCCTCAGTGAATGTATTTTAGTCCTGTCATGGAATAATTAACAAAGGAACCAAAGAATCGAGTCTGGGGTAATGAAAAACCTGAGGAGCTTTTAGGGAGCTCAGAAAAAAAAAGTCTTGAAGAAAGAAAAAAAGGACTCACTGGAAATGTGGCACAGAACTGCAGACAAAATGGTTTTGGTTCTCACGGAAGAATTGTGTTCCACAACAACAAAGAAAAGCCAGAGGACACCACTGATAAACGCTTACATTGTTGTACACCTACAAAGTTTCTCTGGGAGTCTTTCAGATTGAGACTTTTAAATAAATTCTCCAGTGGAACACCAAGAGGTTTCTCCTGCTCTGTAAAACCAAGCACAGAACAGGAACTTATCCAAAACTGCCCAAGCAGAACGTCTCATTAACACACAGATTTCCAAAGGCACAAGGTATCTACCAGGTCCATCCCTTTATTATCTGAACTGTAATGGAATAATTAAGCAGTTCTACTGCTCCCCTGGAAGAGAAATATGTAACTGCTTCAAAGGAAACAGAGACGACCGCAGCGTGGAACAACCGACCACCAGCAGCACCATGTGCTCGTTCCATCTGCCCATCGCACTGCAGATGTGCTGAAGGCCTCACATCTGATATCCATTCATGAATACTTTCTAACTGACATCCTTGGAAACAGTAATCTGCTTCTGCTGTGTCTCAGCGGGACATGGGCACAGGAGGAGCATTATGAAAAGGGCACTGAAAGCAGGTAATGAGAGCTCATCCAATGCAATCACATGGTAACAGGCATACAGGATTAGGATGAGGATTACACATTTAGGATAAGAATTTTTCAGGACGTGTAGTCTGACAAAACACTGCTCAGGAAACAAAGCTGAGCTCGATTTCTCCTTCCAGACCAGGGCAGCCCTGCACAGGGATTTCCTTCAGCTCTCAGTTGACTGAGCAGAGATCAGTCCTCCCTTGGTGACTGGCAGAGCTGACCTTACAGATACAGCAGTTTTTAAATGAAAACAATCACTTCCGTGACAAAGCAAATAATTACATGAGAGAACAGCATCCAGTCAGAAAGAATACGCAAAGAGAAGGCCAGCCCTGGTCTGTAGGAGGCAGAAACAATAAAAAACATGCAAGGGAGAAGACTGCTTCTGGATTGCCCAAAGGGTGGGCAGCACCAGAAGGAGCAGCAGACGTGGTTGGATTGCTGTGCTTAGATAGCTGGGGCAGATAATGGAAGTTTCCCTGGGAGGCTCTAATTAGGCACCCATCGTCCCCCTACGTTCCTGTTTCACAAGGACAAGGACACACGGGCTGCTCGCTGGGCACAGATTGCCTCTGCTGTGGGAAGCCCCTCTGTTCACTGCCTGGGAAGGAATTGCACTGCGTGAATCTGTCAGGGACCATCATTAGGTGCCTGCTCACGGTGTGCAGGGCTGTGCCAGCACTCGGTTACAATGCAAGCTCTAAAAGCAGGGTAGCACCACTTCAAAGGTAATGGAATTCCACCAGGAGAAAGAATATTGGCTTTAGAGGTCTAAAAACCCTGAGACGCTGCTCTGAGGCCAGCTGTGACTCATCTGCTCTGTTATGGCCAGGTTATGATTTTCAGTTGCACTCTTTAACAACCATGATTAATTTGATTGGATTTTGTTACATTTCTGCAATTTTCTGGTATTAGGTTATATTAATTAAAAAAAAAGAAAAAAAGAGAGACAGAGAGAAAGAGACATAAGGAGAGGAGTTTGCCTACCCCAAACCCCCTGGAGTGGAAGTCTTCCTCATAAGGGCTTTTGATCCAAGCCTATGTACATTTTCAATTGGATGATCTATGACATAATAAGATCTGTCAAACAGAAGTCAACTCACTGGAACTGAAATATGACTTGACATCCACATTACCCAGCACAGAGCAGAGAGATATTAGGGAAGAGAAAGAAGAGGTGACAAAAACATCCCATTCATGGAGAGCAGTGGTCACATTTCATTGTAATGTGAACGGGAATCATTTGGCACTTTAATCACAGCGGCATCTCCCCTGTGAGAAGTGATAACAGAGGAGCTGTGCTGCTCTGCGTGTCTCATAGAGAGGGCTGCTCTGTGGTGCTGAGAGCAGAGGTGCTTGGGGAGGGCTGAGAAGACAGTCCAGGTCACCCAGAACTGCAGGTTTGGCTGCAGATCCAGAAGTGAGAAGAGGTCACCTGTAGGGCTCTGCCAGTAGTGGGGCTCTGCTCCTGGAGAAGAGCTCTGCGCTGGAGCAGGATGTGCTGCACGGGGTTTGATCAAATAATTGCTGCCTGGGGAGGGAATTGCTGCAGAGACACCCTCCATTTGTGCAATCATTTCAGAGATCTGAGCTTTATTAAGTGATCATCTGTGCTCCCCCTGCAATGGGTTCTGTTAGAGATGAGGGATAGATACATAAAATGTGACTTATAAAATTATAAAATATGCAGGAACCATAAGGTCCACAAATATTTGGCTCTCTCCAGAAGTGATTTGACAAAGAAGATTAAACTTCTTGTTATGCTATTCCCTCGTTAACAGTCCACTTAATATTTGACTAAGCATTATGCAGGATAAAAGAGGACCAGAAAGTATCTCCTAACTCTGTACAGAAAGAATGAGGGCATGTTCAGACGGGCTGGCCAACATCAGAGCTCCTGCCCCTCAATGCCATCAAAGTGAGATTTCATCTCCTGCAGCTGCACTCATCAGTGCTGGCAGCACGACAGGAAGCAGCGGGGCTGCACGTGCTGCCCACCCTGTGGCTGATGCCCACCCTGTGGCTGATGCCCACCCTGTGGCTGAGCGCCATGCTCCAGCTGGGGGAAGCAATCCTATTCAATCCCAGTCTCCATCTTTTAGCCAGTAAGGAGCAGCAGACCCCCACAGCTCACTGCCATAACGTGTAATTATGTGCACCTTTTCCTGGGGCACCTCATTCACAGAACGATTGAGGTTGGAAGAGTAAAGACCCCTAAAGGCCATCAGGTCCCACTCCCTGCAAAGAGCAGAAACGCCCACAGCTCCACTGGTGCTCAGAGCCCCCCAGCCTGTCCTGGCTATGTGCAGGGATGGGCACCACCACTCCTCTGGGCATCCTTTGCCAGCACCTCATGCCCTTAGTGTGAATAACCTTTTCCTACACCCAGCCTAAATCTCTCCTCTTTTAGTCTGAAACCAGCTCTGCTTCTGCTCCTTTTGCCTTCAGCAAGCACAGATTCAGACCATAAAAAAGCCAATAAGCCATAGCTCACAATATCTCCTTAAAGCAAGATTTTAATACTTGGAGATTCATTTTTGTACCAATTCAGTTCAAAATCATATTTATCTCCCACTAAGTGGAAACAAAAAATTCACGCCAGAAGCAATATTCTGATATTTGCTGAATGGAATGAGCCCCACGGAGCCAGCACACAGAGCTATGAGCACGCTGCCCCCCCAGCGCCTCCCACTGAAAGCACTGGCTGTGAAGTTCCTGACCTGCTCTGCCCACCAGCAGACCTGTAGGAACCCATAGGAGGAACAAGGTCTATCAGAAAAATCAATGTACATTTTTTTCTGCACTTAATTCATGTCTTTCATTGATTATACCACTACAGACTGATGAAGCACAACTGCAAGAAAAGATCTGAACGTTGAGGAAGTTATCAATCTATGTAGTGAAGGTAGCGCTCCAGATCTAAGCTGCTGGACGGATTTCCATGCTAGCCCTTACATTTAACTAAAATAGGAATCCCTGCATGGTTTCATGTAGTACAAAGACCCATTTTCAGTTACAATACATTATATGCTGCTAATTCATAAATGGTAAATAAGCTAAAAAATTGTTATTCATAAGCATCTGAAGATTAAAGCAGAGCCGAGTCGATCCCAGCTTACATTTGTATTAGGGGATTTGTAGGCTGATAAACTGAATGGCCCATGAGTGCAGAGAAGGGCAGGAGGAGCTCAGCCTGAAGCCTGTGAGCAGAGAGCGGCAGCAACGCATTTCCTGCGCTGGCAGAAGCATCCCAGCTCTTTCTGCTGTTGGGAATTCATCTACAGAACTGGCATGGGAGAGTATTCCTGTAATTACTACAGTGAAAGGAAAAAAGTTCCAGAACTGCTTAGCACTGAAAGCACTGTATTTGCCATAGCTGCCCACTTTCCAGCACATCTTTTTTTTTTTTTTTTTGGAAGTCAGCTCAGATCACCCCTGTTTTCCAGGTTATTTTGCTAGCAGACCTGAACATAGAGAGCTGCAGGTCACGAGGAACGCTCAGGACAGGGCTCTGCTCCAAGAGAGGACAGAACACCCCTTGCTGCCGGCCCTCGTGTCCCACCAGCTCCCTGCAGCCACTGGCAGATGCTGGCTGCAGTGCCTTGAGGCTGCGAGCAGCTCAGCACGCTGTGCTGGAAGGGGGCCCTGCACACAGCACCCCTGAGCCACAAATGTCACTTTGAGGGCTGACAACCAGAAAGAAACACACCTGGTAGGTGTGAGTGCAGGCAGCTGATAGGAGGGAACTGAAGCAAATGCAGTGCGCGCTTTTTTCTTTTTTAATATTTTAAAGTCAATATGGGATGGGATATGTACACAGCTGGTGAGAAATATTTCTAAAATTCCCACTGTCTGGGTGGCTGAAGCTGTCTTGAAGGCTATATTACCCTAATACAAATAAGCCAAGTAAAAACTGATTAAAGTAATCAGAGTGGTGCAAAGCAAACAGCATGCATTCCTCAGCACAACCCCTGCCTTGTAACTGCAGCCAGGCATTCTGGATTAGATTTATTTTATGCTATGTCAACATAATCATAGCTATATGGCTGCAATCCACCACAATGATATTTCGGGGTGGGAAATCTGCATGTCTGCAAGTTTTGTAATGGCCTCTTTATTGCACTCCTGTAGTTCCTAGAATTTCTAAAAGTGGGTATTAGCATAATGCTCATAAAGAATATTAATGGGCTACAGCAGAGCAATCCGGGCACAGAGCAGCCCTGAGACACGGCACAGAGCACTGGAATGGTACTGCAGGGATGGCAGTGCTGTGGGGCACCACCAGGTCACCATCACCACATGGGGCAGCACTGCCCCGCAGAGACTCATGTGAAGACAAAGCTGTGATGGTAACAGTTGACACCACTCCAGCTTCATGGAGCCACTCATCTTTGTTCTTGGAACGATCTCAGTGCCAGAAGCCCCTCGCCATGCTGTCAGTGGCACACCTCCCTGCAGCACTCCTTGCTGATGCAGTGCTGGTTTCGGTGCCCACACTGCATACAACACAAGGAGCTCTGCCCCTGCTCTGCTTTCTTGCAAGCCAGCCTGAGCTGCCCCCACCCACACAGAAACCCCATACAGATCACTGACAGCTTTTGAGCTTGTTGCTCTCTGCCGTACAGGAAGGTGGGTGATTTCTGCTGGCAAGGGCTGTGCTGGAGGAGCAGACCCAAGTGAGTTCTCTGGGTGAGCGGGCTGAGAATGGAGGTACTGGGACACCTCACTCCGATATAGAACATAAACAGCATAGAGCTGGCACGGTGAAGCTGAGCTCAGCACTTTTGTAAGTGAAGAAAAAGGAGAGGGAAATTCCAGCTGCACAGATGATGAACTACACTGCACCTTTCTGGGCACAGACTCTGATATCAATCAGCACTTTGTTGCTGTCTGATGTAAACGTGCTCTGACATTCACAGTTTGACTTCAGGATTTCCCATTTTAGCCACTGTGTATTTGCAATTCTTCATTCATTTACTGCTGCCAAAATAAGCCACTGCTACCACCCCGACTGTGCTGCCTTCTCATGGCACTCTCACTGTTCGCACCAATTAATGCATGGATTCCAGCAGGTGAGCTGCTTCTTTCCTCCTGGGAATGATATATTCAATTACCACCAACAGATACACATATGAGGGGGAGCAAAACAAACGCTTTTTATTTCTAATCCACACATAGATGACTGTTTTCAGCTCAGATTTATGCACTGGTTTTTGCATTAGAAAAAGCAAACCTATTCTCCCCAATCCTATGCATTCCACTGTCCATCCTTTAAAACACTCCCATGACTCTGGGCTGTGGCTGTCTATAACAACACAGGGAGCAGTGCCAGCCCTCACCTTGGGCATCAGTTACCAGGGGAGGGCTGCAGTCCTGTCCTGTGCTGAGTCACATACACCACACTATGAGCACCCAGGCACGATGTGTACAAATGAGGACCCTTGGGAATTCAGGGCCTGATCTAACAGGAGGTAAATTATTATCACAATATCACAGCCTGCCTCTACAGCTCCTGTGTCACTTTCATCTGGTTTTTGTTGTTGGTGGTTTTTTTTTGTTTGTTTGTTTTTGTTGGTTTTGTTTTTTTTTTTCATTTTGTCATTACTGAGCCACCCCCATGCCCAAACCAGATCCTCACATCCACCAGAACCTCCCCTCAGCTCTCAGCCTCCACCCACACCCTACACCCATCTCCGCCTTCCCAAGGAGCTGCCAGCAGCACCCAGCTCCCCCTGCTCATTGCAGCATTCCCAGTGACACAGCAGCACTGGCACAGCTGTCTCATTCTGCTGCCCCAGTCACCTATTGCTGCTCAGCCACCTTCATTCTGCAGCCTCCCAACCTGGAGATGATGGAGCATGCCAGTGCGATTTTTCTTTCCTGTTTGAAACCACAAACACAAAACCACTGTGCTGAATGACTGCATAAATACCACATCTTCCTAGGAAAAGCTTTAAAAAGTAATTCCAAAACGACAGGTTCTGTGCCTTCCAGAAGCCCACACAAATGTACTTCCTATGCCCAGAAGGGGACAGAGCCCAGTGCTCTGCTGTGTGCTCACAGCACCATTGCTCAGATGGAACCCCAGCCCTCCTCACTCTGTAAGGATCAAACCAGCAAACCTTTCAAACCTTGTTATTTTTGGCAGCTTATCTATGTGTACAGAAGCCAATTATTGTAGGAACGCATTCAGGTTTTGCTCAGCTTCGTTTTGAAGATCCAGCAACCCCTTCTCTGCTGTTCCTGGATAGCTTAAAGGACGCAGTGGCTGAAGAGCCAGAAGGGATCTCGTTGGTGGGAATGCTGGGCATTTCCTTTGAGTATTAACACAGAAATGCTACTTTAAATACCTCAATATGCACAACCACCTGCTTACACTCATTTTCCACAAAAAATAAAAAAATAAAAAAATAAAAAAGCCAGAATCCTCCCAGGTTGTTTTTACAAGTTCCTACCTCACAAGCAGGCCCTGCTGTGACCACAACAGCTCCTCCAGTACCCCACCCTGAGCCCAGCACACAGCAGAGGTAGCAGCAAGGAGCAGCATCCATCACGGCTGCCAACCCTGCGCCAAGGCGAGCTCAGGGGGGACAAGGAGCAACCTGAGTGCACCCAACCCAGAGCAGCACTCAGTTCCAGGTCTCCCCTGAGCTCTGAGTCAAGGCAAAGCCACTGCAGAGACAAAACCAAACCCAAAAGGATCTGAGAGTTTCTCGTGTTTGTCCTCCCTTCTTGTGATTTCCTATTTGAAGAAAGAAAAGAAGGAAGGGAGGTCTTCTAAAGGGCATTTGCAAAAGTTTCCTCTCCTGTTTACATCAGTCTGCCATGTTTTTAGTACAACAGAAAGTCCTTTCTCCACACCTCCCTGCAGCCCCACGTCCCCTGCCACCGCACAGCTGAGCGCACTGGGCTCAGCACACAGCCTTGTTCCTCACTGAGGAGCTCACTTGGACTCTTCCTTTCTGATCCAGTCAAGGTCAAAGCAAAGAAGCAGTATGTCATGTTCCACCGAGAGAAAAGGGAATTAAAAGCAAACGATGCACTTTGGTAATGCTGAGCTCCATCGTGCCCTGTAGGACAGCACACAGGCAGGTCGTGGTGCACGAGTGAGTAGAGAACACTGACATGGTCCTTCCTGCTCACCCAAACACAGCAGAGATCCATGTTTGTGCCCTAGCTCCTCCTTCTTTTGTGCTTTATTATATATATTTATATTTATATATATATATATTTATATATATGACATAGAAAAAAATTTCCTTGAAAAATATTAAGCTTGCGTGGTTTGAAGTGGAAATGTTCTCCCAAACACTGGAGCAGGTTAGTTTGATGCCTGAATGCTTTGATGTATGTTTGGATGAGGACAGCTCTAAAGTTTAAAAACACTTCTGCTGATTTCTCTCTTCTTGTGCTTTCTCTACACACAGCTTTGAAGGGGGGCTGTTGGTCATGGCAGAAACCAGCACAAGAAGTCAATATTTCGATGCTAGTGAGCACTTCAGGAAAAGCTGCTGGATGGCAGCTGGCACAGCTGTGTTGACGGGAGAGGGAGAAGAAACTGCACTGATCCTGGACCATGACAAGGACATAGGCTGCCTCATTTCAAACTGCTTTACCAGTAGCTGTGCAACTTGCTAGCAAGTAAAAAGCCCGCATGTTCTGTTGGACAACGCTCTGCTCATCCACCACGTAATTCTGCTGATGGGCTGAATCTCAGAGACTTGATGTGAGGGCAGAGCTGTGAGCTGAAACAGGTTAACTGGGCATCCTGCTCTGCAAGGAATGTAACTCAGCATAGAGATCAGCCTTGAAAAAGTAATCATGTCAGTGTTACTGCTGTTAATACCATCAGTTCAGTCATTCACACAGCTGGGGAGCCTCCCTCAGCCTGCTACTAACAGGAAAATTATCTGAAAAACCTGAGAAATAGCACGTACCATTGCCAGAAGTAACACAAGTCCTTACCAGCACAAAACACAGAATCCTGAAGGGAAGCTTTCCTGTCCCATGCCAACTCCCCACGCCTGTTCTACACGACTTCATTTTACCATTCACAGGTTGAAGTGGTGGGGAGGGGGTGAGGGGAACAGGGTTTGGATGCAGATATTTCCATTGAGATGGAATACAATGTCCCAGTCATTACCAAATCCCAACTGCTCGGCACGTGCTTTGTGCCCCCTAAGGAGGGGTCAGGGCCCATTGAGCTGCACACAGGGGCAGCAGGGTTGGGTGGCAGCGATCAGAGTGGGGCTGCCCCGTGCAGGATGCTGACCTGCAGCTCACAGCTGTGCCACAGAGCGTCTCATTGCATTCTCATCAGGCACGGCAGGCTTGCAGAGCAACAGCTAATTATACAAGATTTATCTGTGCAAAAACACGGGGATTAGGCAGGCAGGAAAGCAGCTAAAATTTATTTGGAGGCTTTGTTTAATAAAAAGGTGTAAAAAACAGGATTTGTACAGAAACAAATCATTCCTGAAACACGTATCCAAAGGCAAGTGGGGGGAGGAGATTAGCACTGGGTTTTATTCTTTCCTCCCACCCTTTCTTGCTGCTGCCAGGAAAAAAACAGAGGATCTGAACTGGAGTGCGCAGCAGAGCTGATAACTGCCGGTACATGGGATGCCACTGCTCCCATTGTTCCCCACCACACCGCCTGCACAGAGCAAGAATTAATTCCTTATCAGTCTGCATTGTGCACCAGATGTGTAGTTCAGGGGGAGGTCAGTCCCCACAGAGCCACAGCAAACCCATTCCTCCAGCCCAGAGACGATGAGCCCAGAGGAAGGTGATGCAGAACACAGCCTGTGTCCCAGCCCAGCCCAGCAGAAGGTCAGGACAAGGCAGGATGGAGACACACAGATGGCAATGTATGGGCACACAGAGGTCTGTCAGCATCACCATGTGTGATCAGAGCACATTGATGCTGCAGGCAGGAACCCACCTAAAACCTCCAGCACTGCAAAGGTTCATTTGGTTTTACAACTACAAGCAGCCATGCAAGAAGCCCTTTTACTGATGCTGGACAGGATTTCCCCTTAAATGCAAGGAGAGATAAGAGCACTGTATTAACTCACTGCTCACAAGCTTTACCCCCCCCCCCCCCCCCACCTGTGGCAAGAAATTCCTGCTACAAACACTATCAAACAGGGCTTTTAATCCCCAATATTTATTTTATTCTCCCTAATTTTAGGGAATTTTTTCAGTCTTCTCTTAAAAAAATTAAAAAAAATAAAAAAATCACTTACTCCCAAACTCTCCCTCATTCACCATCCCTCCCAACTTCTTAACACCAATAATCTCAGTACACACAAGCACCTGACAGTTCGCCACCACCACTTTCTTTTACAACTCATTCACATAAGAGAGCTGTGTAATAATTCACACCAGAATTCAAGGTGTTCTAAGTGTACGTTTTCAACCTGCAATTCATCACCTTTTCCTTTGAACCATATTTACACTCTATCACGAGGAGGAATAACTCCACCCCCCCCCCCAGAGCAGCACTCCCCGGCAGCCCCACTGCCCCCTTTCTGCATGCACTGAGCGTTTCACACTGCATACTCCTGAGAAGAGGTTCCATCTCAGGATGACTCACACGGAATGAAAGAGATGAATAATGGAACAAATAGTATCCGAAATACCGGCAGCTCCCCCTCCCTTCCCTGCCATTTAACATTCCGATGAACTGAAACTGAAAGGCTACTGAGAGCTGTACTGGTAACAGAACTGTTTGATACCGATTTCATAGGCTGCTGCTTCCTAAAAAGTGTATTTATAGCTCTATAATTGCCTTACAAAGCCATTCGTGGAAGGAAAGCCTGATCTTTCCTCTCTTCGCTTATGCTGATGGCCCTGCGAAGCAAGGATGGAGTTTTACTCCTGCCTGGTGTCTGTAGTGGGAACAAAGCACAGTGAGGAGCGGGGAAGCAGTGATGACCCCTTCCTGTTCACTGCACAGCAATGCAGCCCTCATCTCTTACAGAACCAAATCGTGCTCACGCTGTTACGCTCTCAGTGTGGCGCACAGGTTGGTGATGTGCTCTTAGTGGTTATTTCCTATTTGGCCTTTTTATGTTTGCCTCCCAGATGGAAATATTGGCAGTAAAGGAGTGAGGAGGACGGAAGAAGTCAGGGCTCCACTGAGAGCTCTGAACAGAACAACACTTCTGTCCTGGTGTGTGGTGGTGCAGGGCAAAGCAGTGCGAGCCACCCCTGCTGCATCCCACTGCTCCTCCTGGCCCAGCACCTCGCAGGGCTGCTGTCTTCACAGCTGATTCAATTAGCCCTCCCCCCACACCCTAATCCTCATTTGCTAATTCTTTAGCCCAGAACTGCAGAAGCCTTCCTATCAAAACTTTGAGTGTGGAGTGCTGACATTTGGAGATAAACAGGGAAGCACTCGACAGGCAGCTAATTCTCATCTCACTTGCTCAGAATTTCTATTACATTTTGCTTCTAAGATGTCTGTCCACAGCACGAGCAGAGAGATCCCTCAGACAAGCAGTGCTGCTAATAAAAAGGCAGCCTCATACTTTGCATGTCAAACAGCTCAGCAATAGGCTCTGGAATTCCACAGCACACGTGAAACTCTGTTCATGGCACCATCGTTCCAAGATCCAACTGAAGCTGCAGCGTGAGCTCATGCAGCAAGCTGATTATGGCATTAAAGAACACGTTTATCCCTCCAGGTCTGAGGGTTTTATTCACTTCAGCTCCCTGACCACAGGGGCCAACACACTGATGGGCTTCATTGAGGAGCAGCCCCCCAGGCACTGCTCAGCTTCCCTGCCACCCCCTCCCTCCCCCCGAGGCACTGAGCATCATCCAATTGTGCCCTATGCAGACGCTTCCAAAAATAGGGGGGAAAACACCCTTCTTGCTTAGCTCTGAATGAACACTTACATCATCATCTTTTTTGGTAGTTTGGTGACAGCTTCTGTAGAGCAAGATTTCAATTACTATTGGATGAGAAAATCACAGAGTGACGAGCAGCACTGGGCAGATTTTCTAATAATTTCCGCACAAGGTGTCACATGCATCCCATCTTTGCACAAATTCACTGCAAAGGAACAAAGGATCAGTGGTAACTGGTGCACAGCACTGCTGCTGGGCTAATCAGGACTATGAGCAAAAGCTTACATTATTTGTAAATCTGTTTCCTTACGGTTATATTTTTGTTTTAAAGTGTACACTGAAACCATTGTAAGATTATTCTTTCCCTAAATAAAAGCTGATTTCTAGCCAAGCTATGTGCCAGCTCCAACACTTCCATCTGCGTTCACATGCAATCCCTATTTATGGAAACAAGCTGGGAAGCTTATCCTGCCTGTAATAAGGAACTGTGCTCAACTTGGGAACTCACCGGTTTGTAGAAGGTGCTCTTGCCACCAGCACTGCTGAGTGTAGCATTCAGGGTCCCCAGTGAGCACATCCATTTCCCCAAGCACCAGTTGGCATCCAGATGGCCAGAACAAGCTTGCAGGGTTGGCTCATCTGGTCCCCAGTGCAAAAAGGCTGGCAGGCCAACACAATGCTTGGGATGCAGGAAATGAGGCAGACACCGGTCAGGCTGCCAGCGCCCTGTAGTGCTGCAGCACCCACAGCAACACATCCCCACACAGCACAGCACAGGGCACTGAGCAGGAGCCTCACAGCTCTGCATCACAGGCCCTGCACTGCCGCAGCTCCCCAGCCTGACCTCACACACATCCTCCAGAGTTTGGTTAATGGTGAGGGTGTCCCAAGGGGCCATTGGTGCATCACCAGTGTTAAAGCCTGACGTGATTTCCCTGCCTCCAGTGATTTGTCACTTATTTGGAGACCCCAGAATATTCCTGATGTTCCTTGTGGCTGAAGTGATTGACATCAAAGTTACATTCATGGGACAGATCAGGCAGTGCTGTACCAAGATGTTTACAAAAGGTTTTCTTTAGAGAGATGAATCCAAATGAGTTCTCTCTCCCATACCTTGCTCCCAAGCCATACTCATTGGATTCTCTGCCAGCAGCCTGCCCAGGACATCTTTCAGGAGTGCTTTGAGCAAATACCAAGCAATAAGTGTTTATTTATCAAACAGCATTACCTCCGTGGTTGCTGGAATTGAAGTGCTTTGTTGTTATACAGAGAGAGACAAAGTGCTGTTAGCCCCTCTGCAATGGCACCAGGCACATTGAGAATACCAGCACGTCCCTCTGCCAGAGCAGAGGCTCATGAAGGAACACCCAGCAGCTCATTCCCTGACTGCATCACAATCCTGACTTCCTATCTGGCTCGGTGACATATTTCTACCCAAATTACGCCTGCACAGTATAACTTGCGTAGCTTCCACGGGGTAAACCATGAAGTCAGATTGATCGGCGTGACGAGCATTGCAGATATTTCTCCCCTCTCCCACACTCCATAGATTCCCACCGGAACACTGATGCCATCCTGGGATGTGCAGCATGCCCCCATCCCACGCACCTGATTTGCAGCAGGCGCTGTGTATCTGCTCAGCAGCACTCGGTGCTTTGGTCCAGCCTGGCGGTTTTCAATGAATCACCGCTTCCTATCAATCTCAAAATAGCGTTTTGAGATGAGAGTTTTATGTGTTACTGTTAGACAATAAAACAGCTAGTTCTGCTCCTTGGAGCTATAATCTGCTCCAAAGCTGACACATGCAGCACTGGTCTCCAGGTTGGCATTAGAAGAAGAAAACACACAATGCAACGCTCCTTGATGAAGCCATCACAATACCTTTGCTGGTAACACTGTCAGTTACCACAGCAGGATCACAGTATGGTAAAAGAGAAATAAATGGGAACCACCTTTGCACCAACCCTTCCGCAAGGCCCAGGCTGACCCATTTTGGGGGGAGGAGAGGTAGATTCAAGCAGAATGTGACTTACAGAAAGCACTTTTGCAGACATCTATCTCCAAGCATGAGCTGTGGTTGAAGTCAACAAGTTCATCAGCAGCACATCCTATGGGATTCCTCCAGGACAGCCCCTTTGCAATTCTTCTCTATAACATTCTTATTCAATTCAGACAAACCTCTTCCCGCACTCTAAGCTGTCTGACTTCAATTCCACCTCTAACAACAGTTTTGAAACACATGAAGAGGAAGCAGTAATTGAGGCAAGACCCTGACGAACGGAAGGACAGGTTTACCTAAAGGAAGGCAATTAAGACGCTCTCCTTCCACTTATCCAATACAATTAGGGAAACAAACACAAGTTTTGCTGCTGATTACAGGCTTCATAAATAAACATAGATCAGAGATTACCAGGTGCAGTTCTGTGTGCACTTCCAAGCACTTTGCTGAGCATCTCCAACTCCCCACCCCCAAGTGAGCCCTGCTGCAGGAGCACCATTCTGCCATAGAGCCCCACACCCCATGAGCACGGCTGTCTGCACACACCTGCTTGGCTCTTGAAACCAAAGGTGAAAAGCTCCTCTACGAGCTGCTGTTCCCTACAGTTCCTATTCCTCTCAGCAGAAGATTCTGCCTCTTGTAGCACACCTTTACCCCAAGGCACTCCCTGACCCAGACTGATTTTCAGAACGCCCGCTCTGGATTTCTCAGGCATCCCCAAGCTGCCCTGCAGCTGCCATAGGGCACACTCTGCTTTTTGCCTATGGCTGCAATGAAGAGGGGATGTGTGCTGTGCTCAGCAAGTGCCACCCCTACTTAGTTTGGACCCAGGACTTACAGCAATGGGTAGACATGAGGCTGTAGATGGTTTTGACATGCTTGCCAGTGCAAACATCTCATGCTGGGGCTTATGCACAGGCAATCTCAGAATAGCATGAAAAACAACCAGGAAGATAATGAATGATAGCAGTGCCTGAACTTTGGCCTTTGGTACATAAATGCCCACACATGTACTGCCATCTGCCTGGGTATTCAGTTCCAAGTAACCACCACAATGCCTTTCCTCCTCAGCATCCTCATTCCACTGACGCCAATGGAAAAGACACTCCCCAGAGACCACCACCTCTTTTTGCCATGCACAAAAGCAAAGGAATTGAGATTAAACTTTGATACCCAAAGGGTGATCTAGCCAGAAACAAACACCTGGAAACACATCTCCAGTCCAACAGCTCTATACATAAGGAAAAGAAGCCTTTCATCCATGCCATATAGTTTATCCTGTTACTTGCAGCCAAATCCATTTTGAAATGAGGTTCTTGGCACTGGTACCCTTCACACAGGAGTTGCTGATTATCAAGGCCACTCTTGGTTGCTGTTCATCCAATAGAAACATTTTGTTCTTTTAATCTTTCCTCCCAAGTTCTTCAAGCTCCTTAATCATTTGTGCTGTACATCCCTGGCTCTGTGGTAGCACACAGCTTGCTGGCATTTTGGTGGTGCTGATAATAACACTTGTAAGTTAATAGAGTCATACCCAGAATGAATCTGCCCAAATTTAGATGCATTTTTGAGAGGCCAAAAATCAGTAATCCCCTCTCAGGCAACACTGGTAAGGCTGTACCTAGGTTCTGTGCTCGGTTTTTCCTACATAAACACTAAGACTTCTAGGCAAATCAATTACATAATGATCACAGAAGTAAAACACGGACTGTTCCCTCCCCTCTCACCAGCATGACAGACTGGAGCCAAATCAGCTCTGCTCTGCCACACGCAGGTTTCTTTGTCACCCTCAGGTTTTCTGATGGAGCTGCTCTCTTCCAGCCCCAGCTCTGCCCACTGCACCAGCTGCCAGCAGAGGCAGCCCCAGGAAGCCCACCCCAAAAGGACACTTTGCCCCTCTCCAGGCAAAGCCTGCCTGCAGACAGGTTTCCTATATGCTGTAACACTTGAAAAAGAAAAGTCCGATTTTGCTGCCTTCAGCTTTCTGACACTACTGGTGATGCCTGTATAAAACTATTTTCCTTTCAGGTGACTTACAGCACTGCTCCGTGGCTGTGAGCTGCACACAGCAAAAAGCATCAAGGGTTCTGCTGAACGCCAGCCAAAGCACGCATTAACTTGTGTGCTTGTGTTGTGCCTCCACAGGAACAACCAAACACAGCCAGGTAAACCTGCAGAAGGAAAGTTCTTTGCTGTCCTGGCTGAGAACACAACCGTGCCTTATGGCAGCCATTTCAGTTCCAGAAAGAACGTGTTCTCAGAGGCAGCACACTGAATCACGGGCAAAAAAAAAGCTGCTTGCCGTTGTCCATTTCTCCTGACTGTCAGGGCTCTTCGGTTTGGCTTCACGGTTTTCTTTGGCTCTATAAAGTACTTTGACATACTGCTGCAGACCTCTGGCTCGCTATCTATTCCATTTGTTCTGACTAAGTGAGATGCCACTTTGAAAGGCACTGAAGCGTCCCTGGTAAATTACAGCCCGTTTGTGCAGACACTCCCACAGCGCATCCTCTCCTACTTACCAGGAGAGCACGGCTGACAAAGACCCCCACAGCCCAGATGGGCAGATTTACACGGTGCCCACCGTGCCTGAGCACCACATGCATGCTGCCCTCAGACACACAGGCAGTGCTCCTCACACCTCCTGCACACAGTTACTGCGCTCAGCTTAGCCAGCAGCTCTCGCTCGGCCCTCTGCTGATGGCAGTGCTACAAAAGCTGGGAGATGGCCAGCCCTGGTGACATCAGTGACGGGGGCGAGGGAGAAGGGGAGAAAATGTGCTACAGAAATTGTTCTTCAGAGACAAATGACAGCAGCAGCCAGCAGCTCCCTGCCAAGGCACACACGTCACACTGCCAGCACAAGGCTGAATGTGCCGGCCACGAGCTCAGTGCTACAGAAACAGCACCAGAGAAGGCAGTGGGCTTAATGCTGAATTCCAGGTGTGAGACCCAAAGGTACGCACTGCACAGGAGCAAAAAGGCCATTTGTTTCCTAGGAACAGCAGTGCTGTTACTACAAAACCCTGGGATGGCATTGAGCTGTTTGAGCTGCATGAGTTTGCTTCTTCTGAAGGTAACATCAGATTGAAGAGTAGCTTGGTATGCAACGCAAAGGAGGCTGAAGTGCAGAGACCAATATATTCACAGTAAGGCTGCATCTCTATTTGTTAGTTTTGGCAAAACACTTTGTTCACATCTTCGCAGTGAGTGGTGAGAGCAGTCATCTCCTGAGCGCTGTGCTGATGGATCTTCTCACACAGAGCATACTTAGGAGTTCCCATTTGGAAGCGTCCTGCACACAGTTCAGTACATTAACTAGAGCAGACGTGCCAAACAAGAGGCAAAAAGGAAACACTTAGCACAGCCCTCCTGTCAGTGAGAGGACTGCTGGCAGCTGAGATGCTGACATTCCCGGAAGAATAGCCTCTGTGGTGCTCATCCCATCTCAGGTATTCCAACACCGCGATTTTCACAGCCAGCACTGCTCTGATACACGGGGCTGCATCAGGAAGGAGCTTGGGAATGATGGGAAAGGTGCAGAACCAAGACGTGGGGAGAGAACTTGGTGTGCCCTCAGCACAGCCGGGTGACATCCTGAGAGCTCCCCCACATCTCTGCAATGTCAGTTCCAGCTGAGCAGTTTATTCACATCCCCTGTCTGGAAGAAACCCAAACCCCCCACAACCTCTCCCACCAAGCAGTGTTGGATGAAATGATTTCGGATCTGCTCAGAGATGTATTGAACATTCTAATATGCTGTTTATTTAATGAAACTTGTTGAGACTGATCCTCGTTTTCTAGCAAGTATAAAAAAGTTTCATCTAATTAAAATTAATGACCTCCATGCCTACAAAAGTTGTTCAGGCTCAGAGGAGTGGATTGAACACTTTGTGCAAGCAGGAAGGCAGTGCTCAATTAAGAGAAGAAAAGTGCCAGAAAGGCCCTTGTTTCTGTTGGTAGCTCACACACGTCCTCAAAAGGGAAAATAAATTCACTGGGGGAAAGAGCCCTGTTTGCTGACATCAGCTGCTCCACAGCCACAAAAAAAAAAAATGCATTTGTATTTTAACTGCTCCCAGCAAATTCACCAAAATCACATTCATTGCTTCTTTCCAATTCCCATTTTTGAGAATTAATATCACAAAGGCAGAACCTGGATGTAACATCATTTAAAAGCCTTTCTTAAGATGTGGTGTTCCAGTCATGGCAAATCTCAGATGCTGATGGCACAGTTCAATTAAAGGCTCTGACACAGAACAAACTGAGCAAATGCAAGCTGCATTTGGCCATGCGCCACCTCTTCCCTCACAGAAAGCCAATATTGCCTGCTGTTATCTATAATATATTCCAGGAATATCATTAAAATCCACCCCATGTCAAACAGGTGAATTTACTTTGAATTTATGGATAGAGGCAGATGTAGAAACAGGCACATTCAGGAGAAAACCCAGACTTGAAAAGTTGTTCCTCTCCAGAACATCAAGCTCCATACTTGCATACTGCCCCAGAATTAAGACTCAAAGCACTACGGCTGCTCGTCCCACTTCACAGACATGCTTTAAGCACAACAGCCCCACAGAGCATCACAGCACTGAAGGGGCTGGAAGGGGCCTCTAGAGATCACCACGCCTCAAGCAGAATTTTGAAGGAAATAAGGCAGTTTTGCTGAATTTAAATAGTTTGTCACAGCAAAATTTCAAAATCCCTCTTTTTATATGACCACATTGAAGCAGAACATGACAAACTGATGTGTGGGAGTCAGATGGTCTTACTTTTCCAATTAGTGCTTAAAAACCACCCTCTCCTCACCCCCTCCCAGCAGAAGAGCTCACAAGAAGGGGCCCAGCACCCTCAGTGCTGCACTCAGAGCAAACAGGAGCAGGATCCCCAGTGCAGCCAGTGCCGCTCCTCCGTTGTGGCCGTGCCCAGCCCTGCACCCATGCACTCACACCAGGGCTGCACTGAGCATCAGCTTTGTAGCCTATGCCTGGTGCTGCTCTCCACCCTGATGTGTTTTTCAAACAGGAAAAAAAAAAAAAAGAAAACCACCAAAAACATTCCCAGCTCCCTAAAACCCGTCCCATGTGCTATTTGCATTCCACTTGTTAATCACTGCTGGAGAAAGTTGCTCATGGTCCAGCTGATCGCCGTCACAGCTCGTTAGGCTCTGCCAGGCTGCAGGTGCTGTGTGCATTTTCATTTACTTTAGAAAGCAACTTCCAGAAATCTCTCCGGCAGCAGCATCTGTGTTTGCATATGTTCTAATTTCTGCCTTGAAGTTTACTTGTTAGTGGCTGTTCCTTCTCCACACTTCAGTGATAAAGTCTACAGCACAAATGCATCTCTCTCCGCGCTGTCTCTTTGGTGTAAGGGAGGAAATGAGGCTGCATGAGCTCTGGGCTGCAGCTCCTGCTCCCCCAGCAGCACAGCACAGCCCACCTCTCTGCACAGCCATAGGCTCAGGGACAGGATCTGAAGGTTGGAAGGTTCTCCTATTCAAGAAATCCACAGCTATATTGATGCTTTTGCACCCGTCTGAATCTGTATCTGTTTCCTAGGGGAAAACCAACCTCATTTTAATTGGCTTGAAAGCATTGCAGCGCTGTGCTTAATGTGATTGTGTCAGACTTCAAAAATAATATTATTTTCCTTTTAAGGAAGTTTATGGGGGCATGTGCCACATGCAAAGTACTGTCTACATGTTTCCCGAGCCAATCTGCCTAATCCATTGCAACCTACAACCAGCAACAAACATGCAGCCCCATCCGAGAGGCAAAACAAGTCAGCAAGGGCTCTGCTGTGCTGGGTCACACAGCCCAAGACGGCTTCCTGATGCCCTCTGCTGAAACATATCCCAATTAACCACCACCGCTAATTACTTTCCAATGCATTTAGGACAGCAGTCATGAATTATCGCCTCATCTCATTTCCAGAGCTCGATGCAGCACCGGGGGCCCAGGGCCACCCTCAGGGAGCGCTGAGCTGGAACAGCCTCCCCAGAAAGCTCGCTAATGGAACCAGGAAGGGCCTGATAAAAGCACACTGCTCATAACCTGAGCTAAAGGCAGCTTTGTTTCACTACCCAAACAAAAGTTTAAAATAGAAACATCAATATTTAAAAGAGACAAATCTCAAACAGCAAAACCTTACAGTCCTGCAGCCTAAACGAGCCAGAGCCCAAGGAACACAGCACCCCTGGCAGCCCTTTGGAGCTCTCAGGGCAAAGGCAGCAGCTCCTGCCCTCCCCTGGTGCTCAGAACCCAGGTGGCTGCAGTTGGTCAATTAAGTCAATCAGTGCGCTGCTGCCGCTGTTGCTTTGGTGAGGCTGGTTTGGTAGTTTGTGTGTTTTTTTAAACACTGAATCATTCAGAATTCTTTCCAAAACCACAGCCCAAATCCTCCGCAGAGCTGTAGCCCTGCAAATCCTGTTGATTTCACGCTGAAAAGGACCGATAGGCAGCACTTAAAATTACTATTTGAAATTCATTCCCCCAAAATCAGATAGGCAAGTGGGAAATCGCATTTCCTCCAGAAATCAGCAACACAAACACAGTGATCCCAACCACACGCTCCCTCTGTGGTTCAGATCAGCTCCCCCACAGGCAGGGATGTGCTGCACTGGGCACAGGATGGGGATCTGCTGGGGGTTCCTCTGGGGGTGGCTGCATCTGAGCAGCTCCGTGGCCCCAGAGCCGAGGTCTCACCAGCTGTGCACACGGGAAAGGGGCTGCGCATGGGAGGAGTTTGAGGGCATCCCACTGCAGCTGCTGTCTGCTGTCACACTCAGAGAATCCTCAGAGACCTCGGCTCTGTAATTCACACTGCTAATTGCCACTACAGGTAGCTAATCTTCTGCAATGATCTTCAAAGCCAGCAGTGCTCCTGGGCTTCTGGAGCGATCGGGCACTGCTGAGTGTGGCAGAGTAGCTTGTAATTTTCCATGCATGTACTTTGATTTCAAAATCCAACATAGTAGTTAAGCGTTAGTTGAAATAATTGTAGGAGCTGTTCCTACTAAAGCATCTTTAATACAAATGAGGTATCATTAGCAGCAAGACATTTTTTTATTACAATTGTTTAAGAGTTAGCAGTGATTATTTTTGGCACGCATACCAAAGTAAAAATCCTTTGACATTATTTTGGTTAACCACTTAAAATGTTGTACTAATAGAGTAATTAAAGAGAGAAAAATAAACAGAAAGCGAGGCTTAGGCAACCAGAGAACAAACTGCATTCTGTGCACTGGCACTGCATCTCCTGCAGCCATCACCAGGCAGAATGGAAGGAGGAATTAACAGAGCTTCAATCTCCAATGCAATCTACTACAAGAAAATCAGACAGCCAAAAAAAAATAATGAAAATAAAAAAAATCAGTGCAAGATTGTCCTCTGAGCCTGGAAATGGAGCCTCCTACAGATGAGGCCATCACTAGGCTGCCTGCCTGCACTGCCCTGATGGCAGCAGGGAGCTCTGCTGTCCCCCAGTGCCCCAGCAGCAGGTCCTGCTCAGCTGATTGCAGAAGCGTGTGCCTCCAATGGAGCTGCTCCCAGCATGGCTGCCTCATGGAGCCCTAGATTTAATGCCTGCTCCTGATTTCAGCCTCCCAGGGCCAGCAGGAAGCCACGTGGAGACATAAAATTGATTCTCTGGAAATGGTTTCTGGCACTGTCTTCACTTTCTGTGCCATTTACATGCTGTTTCTAAGCAAGCTGTCAGTAAGGAACAGCTCAAAATCCAACCCACCATCGAAATCACTGCTTTGTTAATACTTGGAGGAATGGGGAGCAGGGAAGGACATAGAGCGATCACCAGCATCCCTGAACAGCATGTGGGAAGGCAAAGTCTGCCAAAGGGCATAGTGGGGGCATTTCAGAAAGGAAAACCTGCACCCTCATGCTCCAGCTGAGCAGTGGGCCATTCTGCCCCTCTGCAAACAGCTGGAGGATCCTGGGGACACTCAGCCCTGTCCCTGCCATGTGCCAGCAGCACAGGCAGCAGTAACAGAACCACACGTGCTGCACTGCAGCACGTTTGCAGTTTAAATGCTTTTAATGTTGCTCACACAAACATGCATACATCCACCAGAAGTATGAAAGTACAGACCTAAATCTTAAAGGTGCAAAACTCTGGCTAAGTTGATCTATAGCCCCAGCCCCAACAGCATTCTGTCTCAGCAGCCTCCTCAGGCTCTCACTGCTCCTTTGCTCTTCCAGTTCCCCCAGTTGCCAGTCCACTATTTATCCTTCTGACTTCAGCATCTCACATGATGAACACTTTTATATTACTTGGGTTTAAGTTAAATGGCAGCCTGCACTGGAGGCAGAGGAAGAGGTGTCAGCACGCAGCTCTCTGTGCAAAACACCCCAAAGAACAGAAATGCGACAATGTGATTTCAGGAGTTGGAATATGGAAACAAAGTCAGATTTCAGGTACATGTACCCGAGGCTCAGCCACATCTCCCAAGGAGGCACCAAAGGGCACCGCTGAGCCCCTTCCCACACTCAGCTGCAGATTGTTTGGACAGAAGCACGTCGTCTCATTTGGGGATAAGGAATGGAGAGCTCCGGCCTCCAGCAGCCCAGCTGCTCAGGTTCTTCCTGCTTTCTAATGACAGAGCCCAGAACAAAGCTGATTCTTGAATACGACATTTTTTGCCATTACTTCATTTTGGAGCTTTGGGAATCATACAGGACTGGGAAGCTGGGTGAACTCCTTGGGGGTTAGAACTTTGGTCACCGTGGAAGTTGGTAGGTGGAATATGAAGACACAGAACAGGCACAGAAGCGACACGGGGCACAGCTCAGGAGTGCAGAGGGACGGTTCAGCCCTGCCCTGTTCTGCTGCTCCGGGTCGGCACTGGGATGCACAAACCTGAAGGGTGGAGCTGCAGAGCCAGTGCCATCAGCTGAAACAAATAAAGAAATGCACAGACAAAGCTGTTGGGCATTACTGAATAGGCCATTAACGCTACAAAGACACAAAATAGGCAGTGGGGAGTCACGCCTATAATCAAATTTTAAACGAGATAAGGGTCAGAATGAAATGAGGGGCCGGGCTGATTTGATTCTCTCTGCTATTTAGGAGAATTGCATGTTTCACAATGGAAGAACTCAATAGCAAAAAAGAAAAAAAAAAAAAGAGGGAGTAATTACAGTTATTTTGTAACAATGAGCAATCTGGGAAGAGCAATCCAATATTTTTCCCCACTTTAAGCTCAAAGTCCAGTTGTTTTCCATATCTGAGTTAACTTCATCCATTTACTTCCACGCCTCAGAAGCTTTTGGGCTGACAACAAAGTGAAGAAAAAAACATTTACAGCCATACACCACTGCTGCTGCAGAGCAACTCTCACAAGGAAGCAGAGCACAGCACGGGGCTGACCCTGCACACAGCTTGTCCAGACCAAAGGCAGCAGGCAGTGCCTGCCAGCGGGCACTAATGGAGGCAAAAGCTCTGTCCCCATCCCCGCCTCCTCCTGCGGACCCCTCAAGCTGCACCTCGGGGCTCATTATCAAACCCAGTAACTGTTGTTGCAAACCAGGGTGCGGAGCGCTCTGCCTGGAAAGGGCTGGCATTGTATTTCTCATAATAAGTTTTAATTGGATTTTAGCTCGCCTCCTTTTGTATTTCATCTTAGGCTTTACTGGTTTAATTACAAATCCATAGTTATTTGTTATGTGGCTCTGGTCTGATATTTTGCACTGACAATTACATTTTTATTCAAAGAAAAATGTATTGGGAAAAAATAGCAAGAGACAGGCTTATTGTACAGGCTGATTAATTGAATTCCAGCTTCATGTGCATTTATGGTGAATGATTGCATGCCAAAGAATGACTGGGATGTTAGATGGGAGCGCACTTGCTCACACTAATTGGTTTGCACAGAGCGCGGCAGCAACCGAGTGCCTCCACAGCCCAGCCCACAGCACTGCACTCCAGTTACGTCTGTTAGAGATCCTTCCACAGAGAGCAGAGGGAGGATGGATGTTCACATGTCAGCGACCTCATCCAAAGAGAGCAAAGACAAAACATCACCGCTCTGTTCTTCTGACAGCTGCAATTTAGATTTAATTACTCAGAGCAAGTTTACTAGCAAATAAGGCACCGCGTGCTTTTGCAAAGAAAATAACAAGGCCTCAGAAGGACGTCTGCAGTTCACGGCCACGACAGGCTTTTAGAAACACTGAGCGAATATCACAGAAATGGTGCTTACACAGAACAAACCCAGCAGTGCTGCTCTGCCCATCTCACTCTGGCACTGCTGTTGGGTTCAGTCCCATTGGCTGCAGGTCACACTGCATGCATGTAGGAGCCCATGGGCTGTGCACGAAATTGGAGCCCCACAGACACCCACCCACACTCCCACCCTGGTACCAGGGGCTGTTTGCCTCCCACCCTGAGCTGTGCTGGGAGCTGCTTGAAGGGCTCTGCCGAAGCTCTGAGGCGATGCCACGTTCCTGCAGCTCAGCACCAATCACAGCAGAACTTAACCTAAGACAGCACGGAGAAATGCAGCCTGACAAACTGCTGCTCACAGAACCTGCTGGCGAAGCAAGTTTTGCTGCGTGCTTTCTTCATCAACCCCGGTTAAACAGAGCTGACCACATGCTGAAGCTGTTTCATCACCCTGGCTTTGTCACGTCCCATGGGATTATCTCTAAAATAGGCATAGACAAACACAGCCACAGGCACACAGCACAACTGGGCTCTGAAGCAGGACCTGGGGTGCAAAAAAAAAAAAAAAAGAAAAAAAAAGAAAACAACCACACAACCCTTATTGGAGGCAGGAACAGTGCAATGACAGAAAAATGTGCTAAAACACACAGCACAAAAAACAAGCACTGTGAGGGGGCTGCTGCAGGCAGCGCATGGAGCCCTGAGATCCCAGCATCATTTCAGGAGGAGCAGCCTCCATTCCTCATCATCCCTCCCTCTGCGGCCACCATTTGAGGACCTCGTGGCATTGGTTCTTACACAAGGGACTGATGGAACAAAGCAGGGACTCTCAAGAATCTGGAAAAAAAACACACTGGAAAAGTATATTTCACAGCTCCCAGGTAGGGCCATGGTGTTCTGTACCAAAGTCACAGCAAGTAACCAGATTTTCAAGCACTGGTTCCAATGAGAAAGAAAAGGGAAAGCTGCTGTGTGCTGCTGGACTGCCACAAGACGTGCCCATCAGCATGTTACTCTTTCATCCATCAGCCTGAGACAGACCCACATTGCCACAAAGCAGAGCCCACAGAACAGCACACACAGGGGGTTGGAGGGGGATTCACTCCTGCCAGCAATACGAGTTTAAACTGCCCCATTTTTATAAGATAGAATACTCCTGTTGTATCACCAGAACACAGAGTAGAAGCACATTCATAAAAATGAAATAATCAAAACACTCATTATAAACTTCTGAACTGAAACGCGAGTGCACAACAGCTGACGAAACATTAATTCTTTCCTCAGGTGTGTCTACAGTTTGCAGTACAATACTTCATCCTGCTTCGCTCATTCACAACATCCTTCACTTTTACTGCCGTAGTCAAACCCTTCATGCTGCACAGTGAGAGGGTCCTGAGGACAACAGCATTCTGCAACTGTGTAACATGATGGAAAACACAGCAACAAGAGCAGAACAGCAAAGATCTTGGCTACAGCAGATGAGGATACAGTCAAAGCAGCAGCCATAGACACAAAAACAAGAGAAAAAAGCCACTTACCTTCAGAAGGCCTCAGGTACACAGGTATCTCCAACAAAATACCCTTGCCTCCACTTTCAGTCCTTAAATGAGGGCTGGAAAGGGGTGGATCCCGGCTCCAGCCCTTCCATCACTCAGTACATTGCACGCAGCTGAGCTCCCCTGGGTTGGCCCTGCCTTCCCACCAGGTGCTCCATCACTGCTTCAAGCTGTGGCTTTGCATTTCTGCTGCAAGTTGTCACCACTAAGTGGACAATAAGCAGCCTGCATCTGGCACTGGGGCAGTTGTCCACTTTACTTTTCAGACCCCGTCAGCATCAAAAATTATTAAAATATTTATTAATTATATTAATATAATAATTATTAATAATTATTAAAATATTGCTTTCTTAAGTAGAAAAAAAGCCCCAGAAACAAAGAAACCACCTATCTGGTTCTTCTTGTAAGAAATCACCTGGTACTGAGCAGGATGGCAGCTGAGGTGCCAGGGCAGGGTTGGCCATTTGCAGCTGGGGAGCACATGTCAGCAGGTACCTGTGAAGGGATGGGAGAGAAAAAGAAACAGGCTGTGAGTGAGCATAGGCTCGGTAGGACCTGGTGTGCTGTTAACAGTGCAGCCCTTACCAAGAAGCCAATTCCTGCAAAGCTGGTTTTGCAACACCTGAGGCACTGCATATTTAAAACAATTTAACGTTCAGCCCCAATTTAGCAGCTTCTATCTTGGCAACATGAGAGCACTATTGGCTTGCTGATTGTTTTCTCTTTATCAAACAGGAGGGAAGAGGCTGCTTGTACTGCACCTTGTAACCAGTGCTGAGTCAGGGCACTGGGTCGGTTTGCAGAGAACAGGCTGTCTGCACTCTGCAAAACCAAGGGAGCTTTGCAGGCAGTCCAAGCAGAACTGAGCAGGCTGTCCGAATTGCTGCAGAGCAGACGAAGAGCAGCCGCCGCCAGACCTCGCCTGGGGCTCCGGGCAAAGCTGCGCCACCAGCAACACAAACTGCAGGGAACCAACGTGGAAGTGAAGAAGGGGCGATGGGAGGGGGCCGGACTCAGGCACAGAGCAGAGCGGGCTGAGAGCACACCCCGATTTACATTCGCTAAGCTTCTAGTTCCGGCCTCGGTGGTTATTTCTCCTCGCGTTATCTTCCTGAATGCCCCACTGCTGGGAGGAAGCGATCTGACTCTCGCTGCCCTCCGACAGCTGCGGAAGAACCAGCAGCCACAGCCCTGTGACAGGGAGCTCTGCATGCTGTGTCACACCGTGTCCCAGCAGCATCCTGAAGTGAGTGCAGCGACTAAGGAGGAGCACTTCATTCATTAGTGAAACTGAGGGCACTCAACAAAACAAACCCCCGGGGAAAAAAGCAATCCTGTGTTGAAGTAAAGACTGCAATAAAGGGATGTGCTCAGCAGTGCTTTCAGTTCTAAGCAGGAAAAACATTGAAGTCTGTGAAAGAGTTCTCTGTCCTGCTGGCATTAGTATCAGCTCCACCAGGCAAGCTCTTCTAGGGAAAAAAATGTTCAATCTGTAGCAGAAAGGTGGGGTTTTAAGGAAGAATTGGCAGCAGCCATAAGCAAGTCAAAGCCAGAAGGACCAAAATTGCACCGCCGCATTCTCATTCAGTCCAATCTCAGCTCTCACCATTCGCTTCCACCCCTGCAGGGCTGCAATTAGCAGCACCTCTCTGCACCCAGACTGCAGCCGTGGGGGCTGAGGCGGTGTGACAGCGTGGCAGCCATATTTTAACCACCAGTTATCTCAGCCCCATTGCTTTCTCAGCATCTTTAGTGAATGACTGAGCATGCTAAAATATCAACGTATATTTTGAAACAAACTCAACTGGGTAAAAACTGATTGCTAATTGTGAACGTGCTGGGTGTTAATTAGGGAGCATCATAGGAGAACTTGTAAGAAATGCAGGCATGTAGGGAAAGTAACACTGTTGATCAGAATAGGAAACAGAATAACCTAAAAACATCCTTAAGAATCCAGGAGTGCAGAAAGCCCTAACAGCTGATACGTTCTTGGAATCACCTCTATTTTTGGACTGCAGGATCTGCATTTCTTACCGGGGGGAAAAAGCTGTTCAGAGGAACAGGATTTTGCAAGCCTGAGTTCCAGCAGAAGGATAGCACAGGTGAAAAATGGCAGAGAGTACAAGAGAAAATGAGTCCCTGGTGGGAAAGAACATCTCAGCTGGAGAACACCTCCTGGTCCTGCTGGGAAGATGCATTGTCAAAGCAAAAGGGTTTGCTGCCAGGAGCATAAGAAGGCCAGATTGAACTCTGTGAATCAAAACCTGGCTCTGGATTAGCAGAGCATTTAATTAGGCCCAGAAAGCAGCCTGGTGGCAAATAAATAAAAATAATAGTAATAAGGTGGGAGTAAAAAAAGATACCATAACAATTTGAACACATCCCACCATTAGAACCAGCTCACTTCCATCCCAGCAGCCAGACACAGTGGCGCTTCTTGCTCCCTGCACCTGCAGCACGGCCATTTGCTGTATCCCAAACCACCACTGGCAGAAGTGCTGTGTGAGGCCCTACAGAGCAATAATTGAGGAATTTCTTTGTGTATCTATGCACCTGTACAGCTATGCCATCCGGATGTAAGTGAGGACACAGCTTGGTGGTCAGAAAGCTCTCTGCACCTCAGCGCAGGGCCAGCAGGGCATCAGAGCAGGGGGACAGAGCCAGAAGAGGAAGCAGCAGCAGCACAGGGGAGGTTTGCTCCATAGCATCTGCAGGGAAGGGACACCTTAGAGGGAGCATGTCACACCTCTCAGTGAATCCCAACTGTTCTCAGCACCACTGCCTTGCACATGTAGATGGAAAGAAAAAGCTCTGCAAAAGGTTAAGCTCAGCAGGCCGAGCTCTCGTCCCTCCCCTGCACAATTTCAGTGGCTGTTCATGTCCTGGATGAGGGAAGTACTGAGAGCCCCCCATACCACCAGACACACACACACACACACCATGCCACGCAGCATCCCAGCAGTGCAGGACTCTCTGCTCCACCTGCTTTGATTACAGACTGCCTCCTGGTTGCTCTTTGCAACAAAGAAGAGATAACGAAGGTGTCGTCAGGTCCAAGCATTCTAACGTGCTCTTCTCCAACAAAAAACTGATCCTTCCATCAGCTACAGAGCAAAGCAGCCTGCTTCCTTCCACGGGTGCAGGCATTCCCATTTACACACAGATTTATGTACGTTAAATATTTCATACACATACATATGTGACTGTCTAGAAGGCAGGCAGTTGTGCAAACAGAAGCTGCTGTGCCTCAGGAAGGCAGCGGGCTCACAGCCTGCAGCTGCACAACGCAGCACAGACAGCCCAGAAGGGTCACAGTCCCCCTGAGCTGGGATCACCAGGGCCATTTGTTTTGCTCCACCACTGCCTTCAGAGAGCACAAACATCATCACGCTGTCCAAGGGAAAAGGTTAGGAAACATAGAAAAGAAAGTCGCCTGAGGAGAGATGTGAGCACAGGGAGCTGGTTTGAACAACTCAGCAAGGGAAATGACAACAGTGTTGCAAGGGGAACCATCAATTTTATTTAATGGTAAACAGCTGCATGAAAGAAAAACATTGTTAACTCGGAGGGAACAACCTGATGGGAAATGTCAGCACGGCCACACAGAACAGCCCGGCTTCACCACCACCTGCACAGCCCCGGGGCTCCAGGTTGGGCGAGCGCATCCCAGGGAGCGCTGATTCACTGAACTGGGGCCGTCCTGGGGGCACACAAGGAAAGAAAACGATTTAAGCTGTCCAGAGCACCGCAATGTCTGAGAGCCGCACTCAGACAGTTCTGCGAGTCTCAGCCCCTAAAAATTTACAACAAAACCGTTTGCAAAGTGAACATTTTAAATTACGCAAACAATGCCTCTGAAACCAAAATTCCTTTGATTCTTTTCAGGGAGGGCTTCAGGGAGTTTTCCTCTTAGGAAGAAGAGGCTGCAGGATCCAGAAAGGGCTGCAGGGAGCTCCCCCTGCACCTCTCCCTGGAGCACCGCAGGGCCGATGGTCACTGAGAACAGATTGCCCTCAGGTTACAAATGTAAGAACTCTGCTGGTGGGCTCAGGGAGCATCCTCGTGAGTGAGGAACGATACTGACATGGAGGAGCTGAGCCGAGGGAAGCAAAGAGCAAGGTAAAGCTCTGATAGTTGGCAGACGAACCATCAGTATTAAGGCTATGGCTGAAGTCCTGGCTGCTGCCAACGAGCACAGAACAGCACTGCTACACCAGCTCTAAGGATTCAGGTGATCAGTAACAGCAAGAAGAATCCCCCCCCCCCCCCCCCCATGCAGTGGCAGAGCCCTCCGAGTTCAACAGTGACTTATTGGTGCACACAGGATGCTGACATCAGAGCAGCAGGGGAAGCAGAAGGTCTGCAAAGGCAGAGAGTTGCATTGTATCCCTCCCGTGGGTGCACAGGGGGGTGATTCACCATCACTGAGTTCAGTAATGCTGATGCATTGAGCAATTTTCCACAGCTCCACTGTCCTGCAGAGCTGAGATGTGGGCCAGGCTGCATGCAATGGCCTCAAGCAGGAGCCCAATGGGATGCAGGACACTGCAGGAGCTCCTTCTGCTGCAGAGCAGCACAGCGGGGAGAGGCACTGCCAGGGTCTGATCAGCTTACATTAAAACTGATCAAAGCAGTGGCTCTCACTGCACCCCAATATCCAAAAGGGTCCCCAAAAACACAGATGATATCTGCAGCAAATGCAGGCTGGTTTGCTGAGCAAGAGCACTTCTTACTAAAACACTTCTCAAATGTGTGTGTGGGAGGGGGGAAGGGGGGGATGGGGGGGTTGTTTTGTTTTTATATTATTTCCCAGAACAGCAGAATAATGTCTATTCTCTATTTTGTATTGCTACTCACATGACAGAAGATATTCACATAAGAGAGTGGGATCTAGGACCAACTCCTGCTAATGTGGGTGGATGCAAATAAGGCACTTAACTTCCAGGTACTCTTGAAAACCCCACTGCATTTCCCTTGTATCTCTGACAAGAGGCCTCCTGAAAGTCAGGTGCAGTGCTGTTTGGTTTTTTGTTTGGTGGTGCTTGCCTTTCTTTTGAATGAAGATTTAATGCAGAGTTTACCTGCCTCCCCTGAAATTCTTGCTCTTAAGATGAAAAACATTAACAGCTATTACAACTGTCAGCTGGGTTCCCAAAACAACTCCTTATCTTTTTCTTCAGAAAATGAAAGCATTTTTTCTCTTCTTCCCCTTTTGTAGGAACGGCAGCATTGTGTGCCAACATCTTCCTGGTACTTTGTCATGCACTCACCAATGAGATGATCTGGGAGTGTTTGGGAGGCAGCAAACAAACAGAAGGAAGCATATGGTGCTCGGTGAGAGCAGCGACGCCAGAGCCGGCACTGCTGGGATCGCAGAAACGCGTCTCAATTGCAAATTGATTTCACAAAACCAGGGGAGAAAAAAATAGTTAGTCATATTTCTAAGGAAATAAAGTGAAAGGAAAACATCGGCTGTGAACAAACCAAGCATTGCTGCCAGGATTGGTCATTTATTTGGTTCTGTTTTGCTTTCCTGCCAAATCTCCTTTTTTTTCCTTCTACCCCAAATTCTGACACCCAAGAGGGGACCGATTTGAGAACTGGAAACCCCACAAGAAGGACAAGAAGCAGATTTCAGAGCAGCTAATGGAACCTTGCCATTAAGCTAACAGTGGTTTTAGCCCACTCGCCCCACACCCAGGGCTGCTCCCCCCCCTTGCTGTGGGTCAGGCAGGTTTGTTCCACCTCTGGAACACAACACAGTACCGCACAGTTTGCATCCCTTACAATCATCCAGAGCCCCCCATGCCCCAGCAGCTCCTGCAGGTGCCGCAGCCCACACCTACAGCCCAGCTCCCCCAGCACTAAGGGACCACAGCTCCCTTTGCTCAGAGCTGAGGAACAAATCACACCAAGGCTAAAAATGAGTCACACTGAACATTGGAAAAATTATACACCTTAAGTAGAATATTAATCAACAGAAGGCAAAGTTGTTCTCAATCGTATTTACTTAATCTGTGACCACATGAAATATTTCATCTGAGAAAAGGAGAAATGGCCATCTTGCATCAATTACCCTTCTGGGAATGCAGGCACTGACCATCCTGAACAGCCCCTCACCCCAAGCATTGACACCACACAGAGCCACAGCCCAGCACTAAGGCAGCTCTCCCCAGCTCCCCACCTGCTGGCAGTGATGGCTCTGCCACAGCCACAGCGACCACAGCACAGGCAGTGCTGTGCACCACGGCACCGAGCTGCCAGTGAGGAGTTTGGAGCTCAGAGAAGCATTTGCTGTCCTTATGACACAGTTTTGTTTGGCAGCTGAGCAGTGATCTGCCAAACAGCACCGCTCTGCTCCAACCCCCGATGGCCAGATCCCACCTTGGCCACAGCACCACACCACTGCTGCTCCTGGTGTTCCCAGAAGCATGCTGAGCCTTTTAGGTTTACATAACTGAACAAAATGCTGTTCAGAGCCACCGGCCGTTACTCACACAGATGGCGTTTGCACGGCGCTCCTTCAGCCATGCAGCCACTCACTGTGAGTGCCAAAAAAAGTTACTGGGTAACTGACTTCAGTGCCACCAGGCATCTCAGCACAGCAGCTCTTTATAGACTCCAGGCAATCACAAGAACTTGCTGCTTGTGGTCACTTTTCTTGAGAACCCCAACAACCATTTAGTTTCATTGCATTTTTCACAGCATCGTCTCTCAGTGCTGGGATTTGTGAGCTGGAATTAATGGCAAGCATGGCTTTCAGCTAAGCCTGCTCAGTGCACCTGCAGAACCCAGAGGCATTGCTCCACAAAGCAGAAATTACACCGCTCGGCCTCACCCTCAGCCAAGTATCCATTAGCACACAGCAGAAGCTCTTCTGTCGGCTCCGTGTTCGTTTCCCCAGTAGAAGGGGAGAGAAGATTTCTCACATGGTCACCTCACTGATTTTTGTTTTTTCTTTAAAACTGGCTTAAACAACTAATAAAAGTTCTGGCTGCTGTTTGAGTGGCGTCATCTAGATATCAGAGTTTGTCTTTTCCTAGGGATTGGGTTAATTGGCTCCCAATTGGAGGAAAGGAGGAGGCTCCGAGGCAATAGCACAGCACAGAAGTGAGTGTTAGAGTGGTTCTTAATGTTGTGACTGAACAAGAGGGCTCAGATCCCCACAAAGGATGATCAAATCCATAAGTAGAATGCTGCTTGTGAGGATAAACAGGCATCTCCACTGCAACGACTGGTGGGGCACTGGCTTGAAATCTAAGTAGAGATGGTACGATGAGCAAATCTGCAAAATTCAGGTTCCACTGCAATGTTTTAACCTCATGGGCAGTATTTTATGGCAGTTAGTGATGACCAGCTGGAAGAACGGCCCTTTTTCCATTGGTACTGATCACTGCAAAATGCATTACTTGCAAACTGTTATTGCTTCAACAACACAGAGTTTTGAGTAGCTTCGCATGTTGCTCTGTACAGAGCTCAGTGCTAATTAATCTGCGTGCGTTCCTCATTTCCACACAGACAAAAGGACGGGAGGGGAAGTGTTACCAGTTGGTGCAACTTCCCAGCAGTGCTCAAAGTCACTCAAGCCAAACACTTGCTGCAGAAGAAAGATTACTTCCCATTGCAATACTACCATATCAGGAGGGAAACAGAGAGGAATATGTCAAATGTGAAAATGAAGTTTATGTCATCATTCCATAGCATAAAGCATCCCTAGACAGTACAGTGTATATCCACCAGTACAGTTTATATATAACTGGATTATCTGAATGCATCCCAACATGACACAGCCTGTGCTCAATTGCTCCTATATGGTAAGTTGCTGGTGATGCTCTGGTGGCTGGTACATCATTCACCTGGCCTAACCAGCACTGTTCATCACTTTATAGGCTGCTTTCCCTTTAATAGGATCCATTATGATGCCTTAACTGTCCTGGAGCTCCACACAGTAACTCACTGCTCTGTCACCCAACTGTGCTGTTTGAGGATAATTAACGGCCTCAAATATAAATGCAGAATACTCATTTTGGTTTTTGGAAGGTGATAAATAAGTTCCCACTTTCTCTTGCGTCGTAATGCCACAAAAAGAAGAAAAACAGTCATTTCCTTTCCCTTTCCATACCTTTTCTCAGTTGTTCTTTCTAGTGCATCTGGTTTTCTCCATTCATGGAACCACAGCACATGCACTGCCCACTAGCACTGAGTCACTGATCTCAGTCTAGAGGACATGAGGCCACACATTCTCCTTTCTTTGCTGGTTGATCAGTGACCAGCTCACAGCACTTAGAGCAGCTGAGGCTGACAAGGACCTCTGGAAACATGTGGCTCACCTCCTGCTAAAGCCACACCAGAACAGCAGATTACTCAGCCTCTGGCCACCAGCACTCAGTGCATCTCCTCAAGGCCCCACAGCTTCTCCAGGCTGCCCACCCCAGTGCTTGGCCCAACTCAGCATAAATAGCTTCCTTGTGCCCTGGCAGGAGGATCACCCTCACCTGGACTGCGGTACCCTTACTAACGCAGCCAGACTTTTTCCTTTTGCAGCAGTATCACACTGCTGGCTCATCTTCAGTGTGGTGACCACCAGGAAGCTCAGGCCCATCTGTAGATCTGCTTCCCAGCTGGTCCCAGTGTGCCGTGAGCTCACTGGGGTGAGCTGCTGTGCCCCATCACCCAGGTCAGTAACACAGATGGGAATGGGCCCTGGTTCAGTGGCAGCCTTGCAGAGCAGAGCACACTGAGCAGGGTGAGAAGGTCACTGTGTAGGAGAGTGGAAAAGAATGGAACTTTTTAGTTAATGAACTCTGAGCATTTAGCTTAAATGGAGGAGACAGTAGCACTTCTCTCTGGAGTGTTATTTGGATAGAATGCACGCATCTTGCAGCAGAAATCTCACTTTAACTTAGCCAAGACGTTTGGAGGCTCCAAGACTTCAGCAGTTTGCACCTTGCCATACATCCGCTGCACCTCATTCATACATATTTCATGCTAACAGCTGTATCTGATGCGTTTATTCCTACCCAACACAATCCTTAATGTTCACATTGCAGGTTTGGGATCCCACAGCCCATCATCAGGAGGCTGACCCTCTAACATTAGTGCTTCTGCAAAATTAATAAGAGAAACACTCCTGAGCTGCTAATTCCTCTCTTCCCTGCTCAGAGCAATACTTCCACTTGCCATCTTAAAGCCTTCTGAACAAAGCATTGGCTTTGCAAAGCTGTATCCAAAACCACGGCACATTTTGCAGCATTGCTGCTTTCCACCCTTCTGAAAGGATGCCCACATGTGCCTTTGGAATGTCAACAGAGATATTTTCAATGTGAGTGGCACAAGCAGACAACCAAGAGATTTCCTCGTGCAGTCGTTCACCTCTAAAGAGGACTTTTGCCACAGCAATCCAGGCTCTGCTCTTCCCTTCTCCAAACTTTTCTGGCCAAAGATCCCAGACCACGAACACCACACTTTGCCAGTGAAAAGAGGGCTTAAAGAAGCAGTTCCCTTTGTTTCCCAATTCACAGTTACTTCGCATGCCCCTATGTCGAGCATAGGCAGAGCTTTATGAATGCCAAGGGGAAGAGGAGAGAGCAGTTGCTAGGACTGGGTCCTCCCACAGCATGTGGAAGTGTCACATCTTTCCAAAGCTCATACAAAGAATATGGATGCTTCCTAGAGTAACAAGCCACAGTTCATGGGGACAGTATTTGAAACTGGGGAAGCATATCCCCGAGATACGGCTTTAGAAAGAAGATCACATAGGTTTCGTGCTGCTAGCATAGGGAAGTTTTCCCCAGTGCCCAGAAATCCATCTCTATTTGCCAGCAGAGAATAAGACATGGACGACCTACAATAGTCCTGACTCGTCCTGTTCACTCCCACACATAAATGGTGCAATTTAGAGGCAACTCTTCCAGCTACACTCTGACACAAACCATTATTTCTGTACCCAGCCAGAGCTGCACAACACCTGGCTGCCACCCAAATCATCACCTCCGTTTATTTACTAAGTTTTGCTAGCTACCACTTACAGCATCTCAGGCCATTTGTTAGGTCATCTACTGCTTTGACAGCTAGATTCAATGACAAAGCTCTAGAAATGCAGTTCTTATATTAGAATTTCTCCTTTCCAGGATGGCTGAACCTTTCCATGCAGCAGCCCCCACTCAGCACCAATTATAGGTCAGGTTTGGAATCCTCTGCTCTTCAGTCTGCATGCATTTAGTCTTCAAGAGGCACCTGTCCTTCTGAGGCTCTGGAGAAACCTTCTGGGGGGCACAGCTCTGCCCAGAGCAGCTGCTGGGAGGGCACAGCAGGGTTTGGGCAGCGCCATTCAGGGGCTGACATCAGAGAATTAGCATTTCTATTTAAAATTCTTGTGCAGCCGCTGCTCCCCAGAGCTTTTCCCTCTGCGTGGGGAGCTTTCAATCTCCACTTTGTTCTTCTTCAAAGTTTTTAACTCGGCTGTATGAAAGTTAAACAGCGATAAGGAAAAGGACATAGGAATTAGAGCCATGAAAGGTCTCGTGGCTGTAATCTGCTCTGGCCATCTATAATGAGCAAGGAGCAGCAAAGCAAGCACATCTACTAGAGCAGGTAATCCCCAGAAACATAAATACTGAAGTGTGCTCTTTACTGAGCTGTAAGCAAGGATTCGGAGAGTGTGCCATGTGCTGAAGGAAGGGTCCAGATCAAGCTCAGTGCCAAACAAGTGACACTGGGAATGGGAAACCTGCCCTAAAGCTCTGTAGCCAAGGGCAACTTCTGGTGTTTATTGGATTTATATTCCAAAAGCATTAGAAAACCTCCAGCAACTATTTCATTAAAGCTGAGGATTTCTATCTGCCTAACACATTTACTTGGGGCTTCCACTGTCACAGCAGTGACTTGTTTACATTCCTTCTATTTCTCTCTTCTCTCCCAATTATTGCTGCTTCAATCTGTTATCTGTGGGCTCATTTCAGCACTCCGGCGTTTGCAAAGAGAACAACAGACAGTTTGTTCCCATCTACTGTGCTTACAGAAAGAAGAACAGAGAATCGAGGAGCGTGTATCCCTGACCCTGGAGAAAAGGGCTGAGAGAAACAAAAGGAAGAAAGCCAGACAAAAACAGAGCACACCTTCCTAGCCCAGAGTCACAACAGAAGTGTCAACAGAATCCACAGAAATGAGACCATCAGCAGCACAGCTCTCAGTGACTGCAGCACTGCTGCCAGCCGAGGCACCGTGCTGCCAATGCAGCACAGAGAGCAGAGCACAGCCAGGGCAGAGCAGGGCACCTTCCAGTGGGCTCAGCTCAGCTCCTGGCACACGCTTTCCTTATAGAGTGCTAAGGAGTTCATCAATAGATCTCTGATGGTCTCTTTGATTATTGTGGACCATTGAGCACCACTTTATCATACACACAAGCTTTCTCCTATACATATAGCCATGCCATTTCAGAAGGAAAACACTCCCAACACAGTCCTACCTGCTCACCTCCATTACAATTACTTGCTCAGATCATCTCCCAGAGCTGCTTGAGCACCTGATGCAGATGGGAACAAACAAAACAGGCTAGAGGGCTTCAAACCATTGGACAGGGAAGGTCTCTGCTTATCAGGTTCATTCTTGATGAAAGTGATTCAAAAGTAGTCACACCTGAATCTGTGGCAGATTGAGATGGTGGGCAGCAGCTGGGAATGGGGAGAACCTTCACTCCCAGCACAGCTGCACCCAGAGAGGAGGACTGCCCATAGTAGAAACCATGCATTATTCTCTCTCTGCTGTTTTTATGACATTTCATAACAAATGGATTAGAGACAGCCTTATTTGTCTACAATTTCTAGCAGTCATACACAAATAGAGCTCCTTGTACAAAGGAGCTACTTTCAAAACATTGTTTGAAAAACAAAATTTTAAAAAAAGCCCTGGGAAATGTATGCAAATATGACTAGCAAAGGACAAACCTGACTATGTGACAGCGCAGGCAACTGGATGGGATGCAAAGAACTTCCCAGTGCTGTTCCTGCAGAGCTCAGCTGCTACTGTTTGCTCTGGCTGTAAGGAGGCCAGGTAGGTGCAAGGCCCTGCTCCTACTGCAGGACAGGGCTGGAGAGCTTCAGCAGCTGCAGGATGCTGAGTGTGGCCTGGGGAGGCTGTGTTCTTATTTGGCAATACATCTGCAGTGGCTGAATCGCCTGTATGCAATTGCTAATGTGATCACACAGAAAGAGGTGTAACTCAGGTTGGCCTCGAACTTCATGAGCTATCATTAGCATTTTCATCATCTACACACAGCAGACTGCAAAAGCCTTGTCTTTTGGAAACCCACATTTTATTAAATGTTCTTTATCATTGCGATCATTATTGGCCATCTGAACAATCGTGAGGTCAAAATGAGCATTGGGATTTCTTCCTCCAGCACCACCAAGTGAGCAGAGAGCTCTGGTTCTGGCATGGGGTCTTTCCTCTGTGGGCACCAGGGCTTGGGAAGTGCTTATCAAGGGGCTGCAAGAAAGGAAGGGATCTCAGCAGTAAAGAATTCCCTACACATCTTTTACAGTAACTTAATGGCTGCAAAGGACATTCTTTCTTCCTGGTGGTTACAGACCAATTTGTAACCTCTTTCAGTTTGTTTGCCCATCAGCTCCCATGGTGGAGCTCCCTCTGCAGCAGCTGGCATGGTGAGGAGGGTCTGCAGAAGCCCCCAGGCAGTCCTGAGCCTGATGTGAAATGGTGGATGGCAGAACAGAGCACCCAGCTGCCTGCTCCCCGCTGCAGAATTGCCCTCTGTGGGTGCCGTTCTGCAGTTCCCACTCACCAAGTTTACCCCTTCCAATCAGAAATGCTGTGCCCCAAGCTTTGATTGTACGGAGCAACAGAAGCAAGGAAGGGGCTGAGAAGCAGCTGTTGGCATGGGACAGCCTGGACCTACATTGCAGAGAAAACATCCTTCAGAACAACTGAGCTGGTCTGGTGCAGCACTGCAGGATCAGAACCTCTCCGGATCCATCACCGCTGTCCTGTGCTGCATTGTGACTCAGCCCCTCCTGGCAGAGGGAGAGTTCAGACGGCCAACTGCTCACACTGCTGTGCCACAGCTCCATCCGGCAGCGTGGGGAAGGAGAGGCGGATTTCATGCACAGGCTTGAAAAAGAAGAAAAAAGGAGGAGGTTGGAGTCAGCTGAAATGTTAACGTGACAGCTCTCCTTCTGTTCCCTGCTTGGAGAAGGCCCGAGCCATGGATTGCCAACGGATAATGTCACACAGACGTGGGTTTTGTCACTGCTTGCAACATAGCAGCAGTGCCAGGTAGGAATGGGACACCCAGCCCCCCAACACCCACTGCCCTGAGAGCCTGCAAGGAGCTCCTGCACCCACATGGAGCCTGTCTGCCATCAGGGCTGGTGCCAGGACAACAGAGGCTGCTTTCCTGCTGGATGCCAGCACTGCATGGCACACAGATGTCCTCTGGCCCTGGGGACAGTAATTCTCTCTGTGCAGCGTGTGCTATGTGTGGCTCTAATGTCCTGATAAAATGCTTCCTGCTCTGGCAACTGTGTGAGCGTTGCCAAGGAAATAGCAAGGCATTCCAGGTAATTAGGCTTTAGCAGAGTTTAATCAAGGAAGCCATGGACAGTAGCAGCACTGGAGACATCCTGCAGCTGCATTGATTTCCACTAGGAAACGCACATCTGTGCACTGCAGCACAGAGATGGCATTGCAAAGCCTGGCTGCTGCACAGCTGGGATCAGCCTGAACAATCAGTGCACAAATGGACCACTTTGTTTCTCAGAAATAAACACAGAATCTCTCTCACTCTTCTACCACCGTTGTGGTGATTTTCTTCTGGCCTTCAGAAAGATGCACACCTTCCTGTTTGGCAGCCAGAGAAATTCTGTTTCTGATCAGAAAGTTGCACAGTTCTGTTCTCTAAAATGGAAGCACTTCAGCAGTCTGTGAATGCTTGTCGCAGCAGTAGCTCAGGGGTAACCAGGACTGCTGGTGTAAATGAGTACATTCAGGATTTCACATTTCATACAAAGCTGTAATTCAGGGGGAAGGCTGTCCAGACTCGGCAGCAAATCCCTCTTTTTCTGTCAGACTGTATTTACTCCAGAGCACAGAAAACGCTTTGTGTTTGCAGTAGGTTTGATGGTGTATTTCCGTGCATTTAATGTGTCTGTAACGTGTAATCCTGAATCCAGCCCTGTGTGTGGGAAAGGAGCAGATCACAGCACTGCATCCCAGGCCCAGTACACTTCAGTGATGCCATGCATGGCTCTGCAGGAAGCTGTGTGCACAGCGCAGTACCAGCTCAGAGCTGCACCTCCAGTAAAGCTCTACTTCAAACTGAGCCCCCAAGTGTGCCCTTGGATTTCTGCTATCTCCAAACACGCATTTGAAGCTCCAGTGGAGCAAATATTCCCCTGAACAGAGACAGATATTCACTCCATTAAAACCCCATTGGCTGTAAGCAGAACCACCCTTCCCATGCTGCTAAAGGATCACTGCTGCAGGGAACAGAGGGCTCTCAGGACCTGCAGTGCGCAGCACTCACACTCCTGAGACTGCATCCCCTCCTCCTGTGTTCCCAAACAACCATTGGAAAGTCCCAGCTCTGTGCTGCTGAGCAGGGAAAAGGATAAAGCTACAACTCTTCTGCAGGGGACAAAGCAGTTTCTCACCCATCACAATCACAACCTGAGCAGACAAAAAGAATGTCAGCCTGATTTTTCGAAGCAAACATTTTCGTGCACCTTCGTAGCTCCCGGATGCTGCAGCAGTGCAGCTGCCTGCCCTGCTGTGTCTTCCACTGAACTGATCTTAGAAAAAAAATGATTTGGCTGAAAATTCCTCTTTCCATAATACAACTCAGACCAAGGCCAACACTTTAGTAAAAGCAATGGTGGATATTTAGCTATTCAGCACGTTCATTAAATAACCTGGAAGGTCATCCTTTTCAACATTTGCAAACAAAATGCAGCAAGAAAATGGAGCTGTCCTCCCTGCAGCAAACCAATAAGAAACTTACACAGAAGTGATCCTTCACTTCAAACAAACAAACAGAAAGATCTGTGCTTCTCTTATCTCGGAGCCTTACATCACCCTCCAGAGCTGCAGCCCAATTAGTTATTTCAAATTAATCGTAGTGTTTTGTGCTGTTCACTTTTTCCTATAGCAGCTTTCCTCAGCCCCATGTCTGCATCAAAGGAAATCAGATACAAGCAGGGCCACTCCTGTGATGCACAGAACAGCAGCTGCCTGCCAAGGAAGATCAGGAGTTACTTTTCATTTTTCCCAACAGCACACACACAGAGATCTATTTCTGTAATTGAAGGTGTAGATCTGCCCAAAGGCTGATTGCCATTGGCCACATAGCTGTGGTCAGCACTCCTACAGCCATTCCTTTATGGGGGGATTTGATTTGATGCTGTACCTGAGGAAGATGTTTTTCTTAACTTTTGATGGCTTGTCAAATGCTAAATAATTGTGATATTTATATGTCCTTTATGTACTACTGGAGAGGATACAAGTTATATACAAACATGAATGGCAGATTAAGGGTGAACAGGGGAAATCCTCCTCATGATGTAAGAACAAGGATCAGATCAAATGAAATATCTTGCAGTGGTTTGAAAACAAGCAAAAGGAAATACGTGTGATTGAATTTTGAAGTCATTGCCATAGAATGCATGGAGGCACACAAAGTGTGAAGGTGTCCAGAGAACAAGCAGGCAAATCCCTGACAAAAAGGCTGTCATGGGGTGCTGTGCAGAGGCACAGGTGAAGGCTGGGAAGCTGGGTAAGAAGTGCTGAGTTCTCATTCTGTCCTTCTGATGTGCCTTAATGTCCATTCTCTGAGCCACGACTGTGAGGGTTGGACCTCGAGGTTGACCTTTCCCAGCTCTCCTTGTATCCCACAGCCCAAGCCACGGCTTTATAGCATTTCAGACCATGCACTCTGAAGTTTCAGTTCCTGGAGCCACTTACATAACAGCAATGTGCAATTAAACTCTGCTGCCTAATTAGAAGAAACAGACATCACGTTACAGCAAAAACCCAGGTCTGAAGAGACCAAACCTGTAGTGCACACATCCCCAGGCAGAGCACACTGCTGTGCTGGCAGTGCTGCGGGGCGGATGGAGCTGCGTGCGGTGCCTGCAGTGCAGCTGTGACGATGGCTCACTCAGAGCACCCACAGGGTGCAGGGATTCACACCGTGTGTGCACAGCCATCTCAGGCAGCCTGCACACACCTTGCTCACAGCGCGCTGCACAGAGCATTTCTGGGCACGCACACCGTGCAGGGGTCACCTTTCAAACCATGTCTTCTCTTGGATATCAGGCTTTGCAGTTTTGTCTCAATAACATATAACAATAAACGACCTTCTTTTGATTTCAGCTCCTTGGCATTAATACAATCCAATTTTACCTCATTTTGGTTGGAGTACAAGTTCTTTGGAAAACAGAAAGTATTTCAGACCATGAAGGTTTTGATAGCCAGAGCACGTTCCTTATTCCTGAGAAGTGATGGATCAACAGTGGATGTCAAAGGCAATAAAAGCTGTCGAATCTCATAGTCTTTAGCGTAGACATGTAACCCTGTGGACAAGAGTGCATGTTAACTCGCCAAAGCCTTAACCTCCTCAGTCTTGATGCAGAGACATTCGCTTTCAGTCTGCATTACCAGCAGCTGATAGACATGTCTTGAAATTGTTCATCAGAGAGCATAATGGTGTCTGCAGAAGGCCGAGATCTTTAGCTACAGCTCTCATTCCATTGTCATCTCTTGTAAATTTGTCTCATCAAGTCTCCATTAATGAGTTAGAGGCAAGCCCTGCTCAATAAAAAGTGAGTTTGGCAGTAAGTAATTAACTGTGAAATCCTCAGTGCACACTGTGCTGGTCAAGATGCTGCACCACAGTCCGAGGATGAGCCCTGCAGTTCCTTGTCAGATACCCAGAAGTTTCTTAGGGACTCGTATTGAAGTATCTGCTGAGTTTTGCTGCGCTGAGATGTAAGGCTCAGAGGCTGAAGGCATCATCCAGTGTCCTTCCAGCTCTGCCAAGCCTCTGTCAGAGGGTGATGACACATCTGCACTTCTCAAAGGCGCATGGAAATGGGTGGTTAAGCAGCACTACTCCATAAAAATCTCTTAATTACTATTCTTCTGCTATCTTGAAAATGTCACCCAAATGTCACTTTTCAATGTAACAATTACTTCCATCTAGGGATTGGATCACCTCTGCTGCTCAAGGTGAGTGCGCTAATGTTGCATCTCCGCCTTACTGGGATTGTAGCCCTGGCTCTCAGAGTAAAAGGATATGTAAAGAAATCAGGGTTGAGCCCCATGTCTCTCCAGATCGTATTTTTTGTCTTACACACTTGCATTCTCCTGAGATGAAGAGAGAGGTGCATCCCTTGGGAGGCTGGACTGCTCTATGTCTCGGTTTGTGTCTCCCTGAGGAGCCGCTCGGCTGTGTGCGCTCTGCCCATGAGCCGCATGCTGTGCGCTGCCACCTGAGCTCCCATGGACCGCGGCTGCTGGGGCGCCTGCTCTGCCCCACGTCCAGTCCGTGCTTAACAGGAGATGGGACAATGTTCCCTGTCAAAGAAACTTTGTTACATCCACTTTGTCCGTAATGCCTAAAGGAAAACAACAGATCGGATTTCAGTGAGGAGACTTAAAGAATCACTGCAGTACTTTCAAAAAGCCGTGATCAATCCAGCCATGGGCATTTCTATAAACCTACTTAAATGCATTGATCAAAAGCCAGTTTTTTACTCAAAAGTATGTCTGAAGCATATATTGCATTGGTATTCTTGTTATTGCTATGGCAAAGCTTTCCAGACGAGGACAACAGCTCAGTACAGCCAACCTGCAAATACCTGCTGCTCTTTGGAAGCTACGCTTGCCCTTGAGACACAACTGCTGGAGGACTCTGTGCTGTTCATCCACACCATCTGAAATGTACCTGAGTCCCAAGATGCCCACAGGTCTTTTAAAGGCCCAATTCCTATTTGCTTTTCCCAGCCCAGTAAGCACGCAAGCGACATGCAGGGCTGGTGCTCCCAAGGGAACGGCTGCATACACTGGAGATCCACATCCTGCTTCTGTATTGAGGTTTTGAGAAAGGAAAATATCACCAGGTGAAACACCTACAACTTGTTCATACTGTTATACAGTTTCCTTCTGTTTTCTGGGGCTGGATTTTTGTTTGTTTGTTTGTTTGTTTGTTTGGGGGGGTGTATTATTTGGTATTACTTTCTGGGTTACTTATGGGTTATGCAATAACATTGACTAACAAAAGCTCTTTGAAGATGCAAAAATCCTTTGGAAGTACAAATGAATCACACTTCACAACATCCCCCTAAAGTCACAATGATTTAATCTGAATTTTAAAGTACGACTTAAAAGAACAAATCCAGATTCTACAGGCAGCCCCGATGTGGTCACAGAAAGAGGACGGATCAGTGATATCTCATAGCATGAGCTGATCTAGCTCTGCATCTTTGCAGCACAGCTCTGCTTCACAGAACCACGGAGTGCAGCCACGAGCAACATGACACAGAACACTCTTCTTTGGCACCATCTGCCCCAGGATACGCTTCCTGGTAACTCCTGCATGCACGATTTCTGACAGATTAGAGACCAAAGGTGCACCCAGGGGTGCAGTGCCATTCAGACCCCTGCCAGCACTGCTCTGGGGCAGTACAGGCACATCAGGGCCATCACATCCAAGCACAGCTTGGTCCCATGGGCTGCTCCCAGTGTTTCCAGTAGTGACTGGCACAGAGGGACCTGAGCAGGTCAAACCAAGTAAAAGTGTTGTGTTTGTGCCTCAAAGAATGGAGACATATTTTTATATGAAGTGTGTGAGAGCACTGTGTGAGAGCCTGTATGGAAGCACCAGCTTAAAGGTGGGTATTTCTCAGTGCACGTGCTGAGAAGATGCTGTTACAGGAGGGGGGGTCTCCTAATGTGAGGTCCCAGGCATCTGTACGAAAGCAGAGCCTGGGCTCACTCATTTGTGCCAACTGCCGGAGCCCCATCCTGCAGTGACTGTCTGCACTCTGTGTATTTCGTTCTGAATCCAAATCGTGCAGGCCAAGTCATTGCTGTGAAGAGATGGAAATGTGCCTTGTGTTAATGTGCACCCAGACTTCAAGTTTCTTAGCAAGAGATACCAGCAACCGCACTTCAGTACCAATGGGAGCAAACATTCCACAGTTCTTCGAAGTTAACCTTTCCCAATTAGTATTCTCGTAATTGCCTTTGTCAAATAACTGTACTTAAACGCTGTGGCTGCAATAATCTTTCACCATGACACGTTGGAAATGCACAGCTCTGTGCAGTGAATTTCTCTGGTGTGTTTCATCCAGCTGGCACAGAGCAGCAGCACCACAGCTCATGGCTGAGAGTGACATGTTTCTGCAAATACCATCCATGTGACCCTCTGCCATTTTACAGATATACCATAACAAGCTCTGCTCCTGGGAAACGTTCCCATGTTTATTTCACTCCTCCTAGTAACAAATTCAAATATCTTTCTTTTTTTCCCTACATCTTCTGCCTCTGCTTCTCCGTGTTTTGCTGTGCCCAGCTTTCCTGTCTGTGCTGTGGCATCTGATCCATGAGTGCAATCCCTCCTGTGGGTGCAGCCTGCAGAGCCTCCTGAGTGCTCCAGAGGAACAGACAGCAGTGAGGGCTGGGGGAGAGCTGAGCTCCCACATGGCAGTCAGTAACATTCTGGTTTGGAAAGCCGCCACCTCAGTGCTGCCAGTCGTGTTCTTGGCGTCAGACAGCCCCCTCTCCTGCAGTGGGATTCTGGCTGTGGCACAGAGCTGGGATCCCAGCGCAGCACGATGTGGGGAAGCAGGTCTGTTGGCAGTGGTGAGAAACACAAACTGGCCCAGTGCTGGTGCTGCTCCCCCCATCAACCCCCAGACAGCACCTGGCTCCAAAGTTGGAGCCAACACCTCCAGCTCCAGGGCAGCTGTCCTGGGATGTTCCTGGCCCAGACCCAGGCCCATCCCAGTGATGGGGGCTCACATGCCCCTACCTGCTGCTACCACCACTGCCCAGGCACAGAAACCTTTGGGTACTGCTGCCCTGGCCCAGACAGACCAGCTGGGCACTCACTTGTCCTGTAGCCGAGAACCAGTCGGCTCTCTGAAATGAGTTGTTTCCATAAGTTTAGTGCCAGCTCTGCAAAAGTACAGTTTTAGTTACTGCAAGGTCTCTGAAACATGAATCCAACAAATCACCCCCAAGGCCCATTCAGATGTGTTTCTGTATGAAGGCAGTTGTGGAGTGTTGCTCCCTCCACCCCTTCACACCTGGGTGAGGACCACACACATTCCTGGCAGCAGTGCTGGTGCTGCCCCATGCAGATCTGAGCCCCGTGCCTTGTGTCCCCTCCCAGCAGGGACTCTGCCACCAGTGTGTACGAGGGGTGGGCTGGTCAGGCTGCTCAGCAGGCAGGCTGTTAGCTGAGAAAAATCTCATTAACTGAGAAACCTGCCAAACTGTCATGTCTCAGGGTCCACTTTCCACAACCACTTTCTCTGTCTCAGCAGGAGAAGCTTGCTGTGCTCCCAGGTATCTCTTTATCAGAGGGGATAGAAGAGCTCCATCGACCCATGTCTGGGTCTTTATTAACTGCAGATCTGAGCCCTTTGGCATCACCAGGGCAGCCACCAGCTGTAGACCAAAACACCTGCATGTTAGTTAGACTGCTTGTGACACACAACAGGGAAAATAAAAAGTCATATCTGTGCCAGACTTTACCATTCCACCCTGCAATTATCACACAGCTCCTCACATTTGGACTCAGTAGTGGCAGAAATGAAGTAAGTTGATTCACAACTGTGAACTGTGACCCCACAAAATACGCTATTGGCTATACACAGAAAAGTAACCCCCAAATGGTATCCATAGAAAATCATCAAAAGCTCATACTTTCAGTCCAAGATGATCAAAAAAACTTTCCAAGATCCCAAGGAGATATGAGGAATGGGAAAACAGAACCAACTGCTTTCGAGCCAGTGCTCATTTCCTTGCAGCGTGATACGAAGCAGCTCCTCACTGCTGCTTCAGAGCAAAAATTGATTCTAACATTGGCAGCTCCCAGCGCAGCTGAGCTGCACAGCACGCAGCACCACGGCACAGTTACCATATGGAAATGATGAATGAATATGAAGAGGAAGGAGCAGCAGAAGTAATTTTCCTGTTACCTTGAGATGAAAGGGAAGCATGGCACGGGCAGCCACAAACCTCCATTCAAGGCCAGAGCACAGACCAGAAATCTTTGTACAGTGCATCTTTGATGAGGCAACAGATAGCTGGGAGCTACACCTACAGAACTCTCTGTATGGAGTTCAGTCTCCTCCGGCTGAAACCCCCGACACTTCTGTGTTGTTTTGCTCTTTCATCCTATGAAATCTGTGCTGCTAGCAGTTATGGTAAGCACAGAACATTCTTTCCATCAGTATGGGCAAACAGTACACGTGTAAGAACAACTCAAATATTTTTGCTCTTACCTCAAAAAAGTACAGGAAATTTCTGTCACAGCACTGGGCAGAGGAGCAGTGGTCCCTCAGCAGAAGCCATGCAGGTTAAGGAATGAATTTTAGTTTACATTAAGCTGACTCAGAGAAATCTCCAGACCTTGAAGGCATATGTGGTGCACTTCCATCCTTTCAATCAGAAAAGCAGGAGTAGGAATAGAGTTCCAAACTCTCAGCCATGCTGTCCTGCAGCCTGAATGTGCCACTGCTTCCACAGCTTTCTGCACAGCCTGGTCTGTAGGAAACCAGAAGGGACTGCAAACAACACCTTCAGCAGAGCTGTGGGAAGTATTTGTTCATAAAATCAGAGGGCATCCTGGCTATAAAACCAGAAGGCATTCCTAGCTGGTGATCTCCAGCCCAGCCCCAGGGCCACCTTTTTGCAGAGGAAAGAGCCACAGTGCAGATTGCACTTCTCCATGGCAATGCCTTCTGCACTGTAGCAATCAAAAGGTGGAGAAAAATGCTGCCTCGCTCTGCCTTCTGCACCTTCTCCATTATTTACTCACACTGTGACTAATTTCTCTCCTAGAGCCGACATGATGAACACTGCTGGGCCCAAACTTCCATCGCTTGAAATTGCTTCTCAGCCACCTGAAAACAGAAGTGCAAGGGAGAATGGCTTCTATTGCTCAATCCATCTTCAGACAAGAAACCCACCACCCAATCACTATTTATCTTACCCAGGTAAATGGCAACATCTATCTGTTTCTTCCTGATGCTGCAACGAAGCGATGGTGGGCACAGGGCCATTCATTACAGGGAAGGCTGCCTGCGTGCAAGGAAAACAGGAGAGAGGGACAGCAGGAGCAACAGCACTGAGCCAACAGCTCACACAGCTCAAGTCCCTCTCCAGACAGTCGCAATCAACCTTATAAATCTGACCATCAGAAAAAGACCGTATTTGTTTAACAGTGTGCTGATGAGGGATTCTGGCTGTTCAGAGCACAGAATCTCCTGTTGTGAAATAACACCCCACAGGGGATCACAGCCGCATGTGCAGCCCAAGGCGAGGTGGGCCAGAGCACGGCGAGCAGCACTCCATGGAGGGGCAGAGGGCGGTCAGGTGCTGTGCTGAATGACTGATCTCTGTTTCATTCCCATCCAACAGCTACAGAAAACTGATGGGCTTCATGTGTGACTTACAGAACTGAGGCATTGTGAAGAGCTTTGCCATCATAGCAGCGGTTGGTTTTATTGGATGCAATTGTGCTAAACTCCCCATATCGTCTCAGGAGTTAGAAAACGTGGCCCTCAGTGCAGGAGAGCAGCGGTAGCAGCACACATATCATTGTAATTGCATCATTCCAGAGCAAAAAAGCATCACAGTTCCCAGAAGACAGAATGTGAAATTCAGATCAGAAATACGAGGTGATATCTGCACGGGAATGAAGGAAGATTTACCCAGCTCCTTTTCAGCACCAGAAGGCTGCAGACAGGGAACCCTCGGCTCTCGGAGGTTTCTCTTTGCAGCAGTTCATCCCTGAGTCAGTGGAAGAGTAACTTCCATCCCCAGCTATTGCTCTTTGCAGCACCCTCTTTTGTTGAAGTTAAAAGCAATGCAGAAATTCGGTGCTCTTTCTGAAGAGGAGGGCGTTGCTTTGACAACAGTGGTGTATGTTCAGCTGGGGGGAGATGACTTCAAGGATCTGAGAGCAGTGTGAGCCAGCAACAAGGGTGACTTACTGCTGCCCTGCAAGGAACTGACACAACAAGGGGAGCTGCTCTTTCCATTCCATATGCTGCACTACACACCTCGACTCTAGCTGGCCCAAGAGGTGCTTCGTTATTTACACTCTAAATTGATTTAAGATTAAATTAATAATATGTACTCAGCCCAAACTAATCACAGCATTGCAGAAGTACCTTTTCTGGATGGCCTTCCCAAGCTGCTGCTCTTCAGCACACAGCACTGAGCAAAGCCACAGCAGGGACAGACCCACAGCTCCCCAAGGCCCGGGGGGACCGTAGCCATGGGGCTGGGAGCTCTGCCACCTCTGCCCCTGCAGGAAGGCAATGTGCAGCCCTGGCTCCTGCACTGTAAACAAAGCGGGACACGAGGGAGGGACTTCAGGCTATGCAAAGGGGAGCAGCAGTGCAGCAAAGCAACTGGGAATGGGGAACAGCACACCTGGCTGAGAGACACCCGAGGAAGGAGAAAGAAGAGAAATAATTGCATTCAACAGTTTGCTCAACGCTTGGCTGTACTCGGGACCATTTCCCACAGAGCTTCATGTAACATCTGTAATTTTTGCATTTATGTTTGAAATGTTTTTCCAAGTGCTTGTGGTTTGTTTGCATGGGCTTTGATTCCTTCTACTGTGAATCCATCATTTGCCCCCAGCTGAGATTAATAATGGCATTTTATCACACCACATGCACTCAGCAGCCTAGGGAAACACTCCCTGATTCGTTGTTTTTTCTCTACTCTCCCATTAAATGCTTCATCAGTTCTTATAATGTAAGAAGTACATCAGAAGCCAAAGTAGCATTCAGCACGTTATCACACTTTCCATTCCCTGGGATGAATCAAAGTATTGATTTTGGCTATCTTTGTGGCAGAAGGTTTGCTTGAACTTCCACTCAAGTCACATGGAGGATCCCAAAGAACTTCTCTGCCTTGGATGTGGTAAACAGTTGTCCAAAAACTTCTTAACAGGACCAATCTCCTTTGTAAGGGTAAGATCTTTTCAGCAGCAAATGAGATTTTCAAGTTAGATTTTCAGTGAAATCTACAACACAGGAAAGATTTGGTTTCACATGGCCTTGTAACACCAGTAATCCTAAAAGGGTTAAAAGAGGAAAAGACAAGGAGTGAAGTGGTGCCTCTGAGCTGCCCTGTGGCCTCGTTAGTGATGTGGTGTGCAGGAGCTCAAGGAAAAGCCCCCAGCAAGCTGAAAAATGGCTTTGTTGCCATCTGTGTACAGCAAACAGTCCATATGATGTATGATTTATTAAGTGTCACAGCACTCTTGAAAAGGCTTTTAATTTCAACAACCTGCCGATAGAAGGAAATGCCTGATCAGGATGGCAATGGGTCTCCAGGCAGAACTGCTCTGGGATAAGGGGGAGGTTGCAGGCTGGCATGCTGTATGTAAGGGCAAGGAAAGGCAGCTCACAGCAACAGTGTGGGGCAGAGTTATAACCCATAGGGTCAAGAACAAGATGAGCAGGAGGTAAAGAACTTGGAAGAACAGCAGAGAAGCGTGAGAGAGGCTGCCTGAGCAGCAATGGAGTTATAGACCCTAGAACACCCCAAAGAAGACAGATTTGAGAAGAGAGGTGAGTGTGCACGCCTGGGTGAGCCTGGCCAGCAGGCTGTAGTTGTTTCCCTCCAAATATTCTCTAGCCAGGAATATCACTGGTGGAATTTCTACAGCATTCAGAACTTTGAGTCCTTAATTTACACTCTACACTATGTAAGTGTCCAATCACTGAACATGTCTGTTGTGTATTACGATGGAAAATGTTTTCAATAGTGGAAAGACAGCAGAGTGGATTAAACACAAAATCCCAGAGAAGGACAAGCACCACTCCTATCAGAAGGGATGCATTTATAAATCACTGCTCTCCATGTCAGCTTCAAAGGTACCGAACTCTATGACTCACCAGTCAGGTTGTCGTCATCTTGGAGACAGGCAGTGGCCCAAGAGGTGTAGCCAAGGTGAGTTTACACATTTCTCAAGAGGAAATAAACAGTAAAAGAAGTCAAACCTCAGGAGGATTTGGGCAGGGAAGGGGTCGGGGTTAGGGTTAGGGTTAGGGTTAGGATTAGGCCATGGCAGGGAGGGAATGTGCTGGGGGGGAAAAACGAGCTCATTGCTGCCAAAACACAACACCTGAGCAAGGTGCCATGCACAACTCCCGCATGTGGGCTCACAAGTAAAGCTCAACAAGCAAAGTCTAAATAAAACTAACATAAAAATACAGTGAAAATCACCAAAGTGTTTCGAGTGCCCCCTGTGAAGATGAAGGGTGGCTGAATGGCTCCCAGGTGCCCCTGTGCAGGATCCAGTGCTGCAGCAGAGGTGACACGGGTACAATTGGTGATGGCTGGAAGGATTGCAGGGACTTCTGAGGGCAGGATCAGAATTCAAATGACTCCTGACAATTGTAGAGTGCTATGAAATCGGTAGATGAAAGGTAGCAAAGGCAGTAACCAAAGTTACTGAAAAAGGGAGAATCAGATGCAGAGAAACCAGGACACCTGGCAGGACTGCAGGAGGGCTCCTTCCACAGCTGAATACCAAACAGCAGAGGATAACTTGTCTCACCTGCAGGAGGGCTGGTCACCAAACAAAGGCAGGAAGCAGCTTCTGGAGATTGTCAGCTTCATCAGCAAAACACTAGAAGAAAATAAAAATAAGTCCCAGTTAACGGTCATATCAGTGACTAGGAATGTTGCCTCATCCCTGGTGCTGATGTGCACAGCGATGTCTCCCCTCACTCAGTGCTGCCTTCTATTTGCAGAAGAAGGCTCTGGGGGAGGCAGCAACCTGGGGAGGCTCCAAGCCAGCCCTGCCTGCGGGTCCCAGACACCGATGCGTCAGCCCAACCTGGGGCTCCCAGCCAGCCCTCGGTGTCACCCGTCCTCATGTGCCCCTCCTGCCCCCTCTCAGCAGTGGAACAGAGGAAACACAGAAAGAATCCATAACTAAAGGCCTATTATTAGCAAAATACACAACAAAAGCACTTCAGTTTATTCACTCCTAGCATCCCGTTATCAAAACACCCATAGTCACTCTCAGCCCTTAATGTGGTTGAAATTATCTTACCTCTCCTGTTCATTACTCTTGGTGACAAGCAAGCAGTACAAATGCCCCACTGCTCTAGGATGAATATACTTCCTGTACAGATTAGGTTAGATGACATAGTTCAAACAAACATATCTGTGAAAGAAGAGACATGCTAATCTGTAAAGATTTAGATGAAGGAAGGAGCCATCAATCTGTCAGGAGTTATCAGTTTGTTTTTCTCCCTGTGTTACTCCAGAGATTTCTTTTTATGCCATCTCCCCTTGCTGCTCAGCAGATTACGCACAAATAGAAGCTGGAACTCCACTTTTCCTTAAAAAAGGGGAGGGGAGGCTTACCAAAAAGTACATCGATATCCCAAGTGTGGGAGAATGTAGTGAATAAGAAGCAATTTCTTCTTTAAAACCTCTTTTTCCAATTAGGAATGCTTTTACTATTTACTGAGCAATAAGAAGAAATGGAGAAGAGACAAAAACAGCATTGCAGCACTGAGCTGAGAGCTGCATCCCTACTCGGGAAAATGTGCTGGAGGTGATGTGCCACTGGTGGGAACTGCAGGACTGCCCAGGGATGGGGAGCCAGGTTCCAAACTGGAATTCTGCAGGACTGAAGAATTCAGAGGCATCCAAACAAGCGGAGTCATACCTCAGTCTGCAGGAAATACAATGGGTTGTTACAGCTGTTACAGCACTCTGTGAATGACCCGAGCATTGTATCAGCAAGCCTCTGGCAGAACTTTCCTTTTCTCCTGGCTCACATTAGCTCTATGAACACAGGCAGCTCTGCAGGATGGAGCCACCCACCACCAGCTAAAAAACAACACTGTTCAAAACAAATGGGCTTCACTGCTGAGGGTGACTTACCTGGAAAGAAGCCAGCATTCAGTTCAGCCCGAGTTTACCCTTTAGGCAACAGAAAAACAGAGTAGATGTTAGCTGGGAAACTCACATTACCTGTGCTAGAAAAAGATACGTTCTATTTATTGCATTATGCTGCTTTGAAACTGCCCTTTCCTGGACGTGTTCAGTAAGTGATGATTCACATCATGTTTTCTTTAATGAATGAGATGGAAACGCCTCCCATTCCTACATAAATTAGAAGCATTTATATTCTAAACAACGGAGTAATTATTTGCTAAATTATAACGATGCGCTCCAGCCCAACCGCTGTCAATAGGATTACTTGTGCGAGCGACTACTTGTCAGTGTGATTAAGGGGTCACTCGCTAATGGCAAATGAGAGTGGTTGGAGAACATTGCTCTCACAGTCCCACAATGCTTTGAAATCGATGGCCAGATTTTCACCATTGTTTTCCACACTGATGCAGGGAAATCTCCCAACACGGGGCGTTCTGGTGCAGCACCAGGGTGCCTCCCATGAGCCCCAGGAGTGCCCCAGCAGCAGCCATGGGCGCAGCACTGAGCGCTGCATCCCCATGGGAAGGAACAGCTGCAGCGCACTGTGCCAACACGCCCTGCTCAGGTGGGAGCTCACAGATGCCCAGCAGGCCAGCAGTGGCTCCTGCTTCATTCCAGCACACCACAGAGGGCACCAGGCTTACAGTGAGGGGTGCTGGCATCGCGCTGTCTGTACGGATACTCCTCCCCCTCCATCCTCCTCAGAACATCTGTGCACTGAAATCCCCGGTGCTACATTACAGGAGAGAGTGAAAAGTAACAATACATCCTCTGAAGCTTTTGAATGCAGGACTGATTACATACATTTGATTTTGGCTGAGGCACTCTGAGGTTCGTAGGATGTGTTTTGCAGCTCCTCTGCAGTCGGAGCCTGTGGCATTGCACACCCCTGCACCAGGGTATTTGTGCCCCTATTGTTACACCAGCATTGACTCCAAGCAGAAAGAGCCATCTTCAGTCCCAAACAATTCCTCTTGGCATCATGGAATTCCTATAAATCTCTCACCCACATTCTGGCCAATCCCCAGCTCAGTCAGCTTGCAAAATCTGAGATCAAAGACCAAAGTGCAATAGCCCTAGGCAACAGAAAGCGCCTCGACACAGCAAGTACTAATTCTACCAAAACAGATAGTTGCAAAAATAGGAGAATAACACCTGCATCTCTGTGAATATCCCAAGGTAACCAATAAATCATAAGGATATGACAGAACAGACACAGATATTCATTATGGTGTGCCATATCATTCTCCACCTGCCTGTATGCAGGACATGAACACAGATACTGCAGTGATGCAGTAAACATTCCTGAAGAGCTGGAGGGCCGTTGTCCAATCATAAAGAAAAGGAGCTGTAAGTAGAACAACAAACACAGGACTCATTCAAGCAGAAACAGGTCAGAGTCCCACTTGGTGAAAGCACTGCCTCTCGTGCTAAGGGAGCTTTCTCAAGAGGAAAACTGGAAAGGAGCAGTTCTCTCTAAGGAGAGAGAACAACAATGGTCACTTTACATCTCTCCACACCGTTATCTGGCACCCCGGGCTCAGGAAGTGCTTTCCCACTCAAGCACTTAGAGGCAGTCCCAGCCAGCTCCGGGATTCAATTTACAAGGTATTAGGATGTTTGTGTATCATTAAGGACCACTCGACCACAGATCCATTCTAATAGAGAGTAAACTGAGAGCAGCAGTAAGAAACTGCTGGAAGGCTGATGGGCAGATGAATCAGCAAGGAGAGTAATGAAGCAGCGATCAATTTCCCCGTGTCTTTAAGGAGCTCTGAGCTCTGTCCTGCTTGCAGGCAGGGGCTGCTGCTCCCCAGCCCCTTCCATCCCCAGTCCACCACCGACCTTTTGTCCATGCCACTTTCATCACTGCCAGGCTGAGTTAACCAGCTCAGTTCGTCAGCCTCGTCCCTCTGAGTACTCCTTTCCTGAAGGGAAATATAATACATTTAACATGTCAGATATGCTCTTTCATGCACGGCCTCAGCTCATCACTAATAAAATACATTTGACTCTGCTGGTTTGGTCCCTTTGCTCTCCATTCCGTGTTGAATCTAAGATTCAGATTCTCATCACTCTTCTTTAGCAGGAAACAGCCATGTGCAGCCTCACTGAGGCCTTCCAGAGCCCCAGGCCCATCCATGAGGAGGAGCAGCACTGGGAACACCATGGGATGCTGTCGGGTCCCAGTGCCAGTCCCAGATGCCCCACACCCCATGGAGCCACCTGCAGAGCCGCTGCTCCTGGCCTTTGCTGTAGGTGAGTAGTTTGGTTTCTTGTTTTGTTGTTTTTGTTGTTGCTGTTGCTTAAGAAAGATACAGACTCCAAGAGGTTTGTCCCAAGCAGATAGAAGGTCTTTCATCACCTCCTGAGAATCACCAGCCAGAAAATTCAGCATGTTCCAAAGCTTCTCAATGGCAAATTCCTTTCTAATACAAAGTTAAAAACAACCTCTGAAATGCAAATAACCCAGCCACCTACACAGGATGATTTATGCCATGCCATCTTTTTCATGCAAATAAATTAGAAGATGAAAATGTAACTTCGAATGAACAGCATTGTATAAAAAAGACTGACATTGTTCTGCAGAACTCAGTGCAGTGTGCTTCTGCCACTGCTGCTGGAGGTTTCACCCCCCTGAATGTGCAGAAAGAGATTTTGATTAATCTTAATTTTCATTTGTATACAAATCACTTTACGGCTTCAGGCACATCAGGAAATGACAGGTACTTTTGTTTCTTTCCATTGGTGTCATTTCATGCTGAAAGTTTGACTGTCAATGAGTGTTTGAAGCAGCAGAAGGAAACCAGGAGGCTTTCTTAGTAAGAAACCAGCGGGACAAATCCCCACATAGTGCAGAACTGGGCCTGGAGCAGCTGCACAGCAGTGTGCTGGGGGGGCTTGGGTGGGCAGCTGTGGGAATGACAGCCATGGGAGGAAAAGGCCTTTGGAAAGAGTGGGAGCTGAGGTGTGCACAGAGGGATGTGCTGAACAAACCACCAGCAGAACAAACCAGCACAAAAAAGGCCAGGATTTGATTACTCCTTGTTCCAACAGCCATAATCGCAGAATGGCTTCTCTGAAGGGGCTGCCAGAGAACAGAACCTGCAGGAAAGGACTGCAGCCCTTGGATGCTTCCTGCAACAGACAGCTTAGCTGTCTCACGGCTCACGTTGGTGTTGGGTTCTTGTTCTGCTCCATTAGACTTTATCAAATGAAGGGGAAGAATCTGTTTTGATCAACTGAGCGGATGCAGTGGTACCAGATGGGGTACATGCACTCTGCTCAGCAAACTCCCAACGCCAGCCCTAACCCAGCCCTGCAGCACACAGCTGCTGGTCATGCAGTGCGAGTTGGACCAGAGCTCAGGGAGACGAAGCACAGAGCTGCTTCCCACTGCCGTGTGAGCAGGCAGGGGCACAGTGCCCAGCCATAAACAACACCAAGCAGGGGACATCAGCCCCAGCAGAAGGAGAAATGCCAATGCTTCTTCAAAGGGATGAGCTGCACAGTGCATAAATCTGAGCACAGTGACACCACTCCGAGCCCCATTAATAGCAAAGGGCTTGTCCTGAGCTGCCAGGCTGTCACAAAGCACTTCCAGCTCAAGGACACCCCGTTAAGGCCCCGGCCACACCAAACCGAGCAGGGAGGAAGGCTGCCTCCAGCTGATGTGTTACAGACAGCTCATGTGCTGTGCCTGGAAGGACCTCAGGTCTAACATCCACATAAATCGCTGCCAGCAGCTTATAAAACCCAGGGATTGATCTGAAGGCTCTTCAAAGTATGCTTTAAATCGCAGATTTCATCCAAGTAAAGACATGGACCCTAGTTTTATTTTTATCAATATTCATAGCAGCGAGAAAAGACTGCACTATTAAAAAGCAACAGCTATGTATAAACGAACAGATCATTCCTAAACTGGGGTCATTCCTCCTGGTAATGATAAAACCCTGTCAGGTAATCATAATCCTCACAGGAAAACATTTTGCTTTCACTGCTGTGCTCTGAGATAGTAAATCTGAGAGGATCTGTCTGAGTCTTAATATATAATTCCTCTTTACCAGGATTGAACTTCTCAAATGAAGGACTGCAGGACTTGTCTTCTCATTTCTTCTTTTCTTTGTATTCTCATTGGCAAAGCCTCAAATCAGCTTAGGGTTGTTTTGCTCATCTCCCAGTATGCGTGTTTTTGAAGGAAGGAGAAGCCTTCAAACAGAAGAATTTCATAAGCATCAACCAGGGACTGCAAAATCCCAAGCTCCAGTTCTGCCAAGGAGACAATGTGTGGCCTTGGGAGAAACGGCCTCTCTTCCCTGCAGGCTCTCTATCTGCTGCTTGCTAATAAAATGGGATTATAAAACTACCCCATCCCAAAGGGCAGGTGAAACTTTGAAGGTGAAAATTGTGTTACAAGCGTGATACATGATTACAACACAGAAAAAAGCCTTTCAGGCCTCTTTTCTCTCCTATTCAGTGCAAAGCAGCCACATTTCAAAATGAGAGCTACGGACCAGCTTTTCTGTTTGCAGAGATTTCTTTCAGCAGGCGGCAGATTAAAGCCAAGGGAATAATCCATAGCAATTAATTTATTGAATGAGTTTAGCCTCATTTTCTGTTCACAAAATGTCTGCAAGCCATCTACCTTTTTTTGTGGTTCAGTCATTCTTCACAACTATTACAATGTAACTCTCGGTCTGGAAATTACTCCCGAACAATTAGCCAAGCGTATTTTAAAAGCCATGTGAGTTAGTTTCCATTTAATACACAGGACACATCGTCTCTTTTCTCCCCAGCAAGAAGGAAGGGCGCAGAAATGGTCAGGATATTAACAGTGCATTCAGCACTGCTGCCTGCCATGCTGCCGCCCTGCAGCCCTGCTGCCTCCTGCTGCACAGCAGAGCCCTGCTGGAGGTTCTCTGTGTGCTGCTCCATCCCACACCTGCACCACTGCAACGTGCATCCAGGGGCAAGGTGTGCTTGGAGAAGCTTGTGTGTGTATGTAAGTATTTTCCTACACTGTTTCATATGTATATTTCCATGAACTTTTCCACCAGCACAGAGAACTGCAACATCACCAAAAAGAGGGGAAAAACAGGGGAAAAAGAAGAGAAATGTTCAGGGTATTTTACCAACAAGAGCAAGAGAACCCCCTGGGTGGCATTCCAACAAAGTGCAGCTAAGGCTGCTGGTGGTCAAGGCGATGTTGGCGATGTCTGTGCCGGTTCCATCAGACAGGCTTCATGTAGGTTCAGAGACATTTCAGCGTTTTAATGTGCTGTTGGCTTAGCAAATAAATAAATTACAAAGTGCAGAAAGAGCTTCTGGAAAATACATTAAGGCAATTTGCAAATAATTGCGGTGAGCCAGGCTGTTATGACTTTGACTTCTGAAGTATAAAATCTCCCAGAGATAATGATGATAATCATATTGAAAATAGTTGCCACCCTTTAATCTTCTAAGACAAAACAGAGATCTTTGGGAATTTGGAACCCTGTCACTCTAATTGAACATCTGACAGGAAAGTAATTAGAATGGAAAGCATTAAGGTCACCTGGTGGCCCAAACAGAATCCATCAGCTTCCACTTGCCATCACACAGGGCAGCCGGTTCATCTCCTGCACGGCCTACACATTTAAATAGCTTCTCTGCCAATAGAATAGCTGTCAGACAGACTATTTCCAGAATGACTTTGGATCTGAGCAGCTCACACCGGGCATGTAAACATTCACCATCCATTACAACGGCAGTTCAGGAAAAATGGCCCCAGAACACCAGAATGAAAGTTTGCTGACAAAGCTGTTAAGATGCAGGATCACTTCCTGGGGTTTCATTTTTCTAAAGACAACAGAATTGTGTCAAAAACTGGCTGTGCAAAGGAAGAAGTGCAAAATACTTTTCTGCCATCCCTGCTGCCCCCTACACCTTTTCTCCCAGCGCTGGGATGCTGCTGGGCTGGGCTCCTCTGGGCAGCATCACTGGGCAGTGCCCAGCATCCCTGCAGCACCCACGGCCTGGAGACGTGAGGAAAGTCCATGGGAAAACTGCAGCAAGGCTCCTCAACAGAAAAGTGATTTAAAGAAGGAAAGAGAAAATAATTGCTAACAGTTTCTGGCCTTTTTATGGGATGTTTTCAGAGCAGGCTTAATCCCAGACCTCTGCAATTCAATGGAAACATCGATCAGCTTCTGCAAACAAAGTTAACTGTGGTGACTCTGGCATCCTTTCTCATCAATCCAGCCCATCCAGTCTGCAGCCCAGAAAGATGCTGTGGTGTGTAACTCCAATCTGAGGACAGCTCTTCAACCAACCCTGCCCATTTCCACTCAACATCTACCACTTTTACATACAACTGAAGCTCCCATCTCCACCCTGAGAACTGACCTCTCTCCATGCCTCAGGAGCGGAGGGAAGTTCCCCATGACAGCAGAGCTCCATGCTGGAGCTGTGCACACTGCTGTTTGATGCACAGTGACTCAGTGGGAAGACTCTGGTGACAAGAACTGGAGCCATTCCAGTCATTTTCCCCATAGGTTTTGTGTTGCTTGGGATTATTTCTTGTTTTTTTTTTCCTTTACATAAATGTGAACAAATTATATCACTGACATTTGAAAAAGTGCCTTTTCTCAGCCCTGCCCCGTCACACCCAGCAATCCTGTCTGTGCCGTGCAGAATGGATCTTTCAATCCTGGATATTTGTAACCTTCAGACTCTCATAAAAAGTTATGCTTCCCCTTTAGTCACCGTTTAGCAGCCCGTACACATTTAATTCTCCAACCTTTCCTCATAAATCCTATCCTGGCTGCCATCACTTCGGCTGCTCTGCAAACGATCTCCATCTTCCCAGAACTGGCAGAAGGAGTGGAGCCCCGTGGGGATGACAGGAGATGTGTGCTGAGAGACAACTGCAATTGTGCTGCTCTGCCACTTAATACCTGTAATCCATAATTATGTTGTACTTCATTCCACTATCACTCTTAGAAGGAGAATTTAACCTACCATTACAACTCTCCTGAAGGCAGTGTTTCCCATGCGATGCTCCTCCATTGTATGGATTTATGTCTTCAACACCTCAGCTCCTGGAAGCAGCAGCGGAGCATCTCTGTGCCTTTGCATCCTGCAGGACAAATAACTGATCAGAGGTTGTTGGTGGATGTTGCAAAGGGTTCCCTCTGTGAGAGTCAGGTCAAGACGATGCACTTTAAGACATGTTACTTAATATCTTCCCCTCCTCTTCTCACCTTCCATGAGAAGAAGGGGAAGAAAAAAAAAAAAAAAAAGGAAGGAAAAAAAGGGAAGAAACAAAGGAACAAAAGCGAGCAGACAAACTTCATCTGCTTCAGTTATGGGCAATGACTTCAGCAACAGCGTTTGCCCCCCTTCCCGCCCCCCCCAGCCCAAAACCAGAAGAGCTCATCTGAACATTCAAAGCGTTGGCATTGAAAGCGATGACAGAAGTTCTGCCATTCCAGAGGAAGGCCACAGGATTTGACAGACGGACAGATGGAGGGGCACAGCCATAAACACGTTTATTTATGCAATGTCACATTCCTGAGATTTTCGTTCTGTTCCCCTCCCTTTTTGGGGGATCTGAAAACCTGAGTTAGACGACAATACAGGACCAAGGCTATTCATCTGGGCTATTCAAAGGGATGATTTATCCCTCAGCAGATGTGCTCTTAACTACACGGTACAACTCGAGAGAGGCTATTAAATCCTACATCAGTCACTGGGGTGTTGCAAATTGGCCGGAACGGAGCAGGGAGCTGCACAGTATGGTTACCTAATAGACAGGACTGGTCCAGCTTAGCACTACGTGTTATCAGTGTCTCACAGAAGGATTGTGTGGCCTGTTTTTATTTTAGAAATGCATCTATAGTTTGCTTTTTAGCTCTGTTTGATGGGGTTGCTTTTGTTTTTGTTTTTTTTGTTTTTTTTTTTTTTTTTAATAAATGAGTCAGACAGCAGGAAAACCAACTACTGCACTTTGCATATGAAACTAAATTAGAACTGATGAATGTTCCTCTCAAAGTCAGCTCAGGTACGAGACCTCAGGCACAGAAAATGCAAAATGAGCTGCAAGAAAATCTATGTCAATAAACAGTTCTTGTCTAAAAGAATACATGATCAGAAGAAGCAAGTCTGATTCACGTGTTGTATTTCTGTTCCTCAGCCCAAGCAGTTAGGAGGGCTGGGCTTTCTCACTGGAGGCAGTGAGGCAGCCCTGCATGGTTGGGCACACACCATGCTGGCGTTAATGCTCACACTGATGTCCAACATTTGCAGAATCACTTCTGACATCATAGCAGAAAACAAAATGCACCAACGCGCAGCGCTGCCAGGGAGGCTCCAGAGCACAGCACACAGCATCGTGCAGCATCGTGCAGCGTCGTGCAGCAGGTGCTGAGTGTGGGCTGTGAGCAACAGTGCATCTTCAGGAGGAGCAGGGAGCTCCCCTGGGGCAGGTCAGCTCCAAGCAATGCTGATCCGTGTTTCCAGCCACGTGCGCTGAGCAGTGAGCCATCATTAAACTTGTGAACAACTCCTGGTCATAAGTTTTGACACATTAATATTCATTAAGAAGTTCTTTTCACCTCGTGTTTGCTAGAACAGTTCTACCTGCAGCTACAAACTGCAGCAGGTCGCTGTTCCTTACTGTCAAGGTCACTGCGCAGCCCCGAGAAATAACGCTATGGCAGCACTTCTGTGCTGCATCGAAGGGGCTGAAAGGCTCCATCTCAATAATTCAATACAGTTAAAAATCACCAGCACCTTCTAAGGGAATTTTAAAAGCACACCCACTCAACGCCCAGCTGCAGGGCAGCAGATGCTCTGCCACTTTCTAAACCTCTGGAGGATTCGTTACTGCACACACCTACAGAAGACATTGCCCATCAGTCACTATGCGGGGCGCCCACATGGGCCCAGCCCCACACCTGCACACCACACAGGGACACAGCTTTCCCAGCACCGCAGCACAGGAGCACAGTTTCCCTGGTGGTAAAGGCACAGAGATCAGCTCATAGCCAGAGCTCAGCACAGTCCCAGTACAGAATGTGGCTCTGTTTCTCACCTCTCACCAGGATTTAATTTTCCCTTTTATCTCCTGCTAAAAAAAAAACCAAACAAACACAGATGTCATTAAGCAAAATTAAAGAGAATTCACCTTGCACGTCTTCATGCAAGTCATTGATCTTTTACATCAACTCTGCTGGAAAATGCAGGCTGTTGACTGAAATGGCAGCGCGACGCCATGGAGCAATGGCTGTTATGAGCTGCTGCCGTCTCCAGCAGAGAACTGACACTGCAAAGCAGAGCACACACGGTGAAGAGCATTGATTTTACAAACATGCAATTTATCAAATGACACAAATCAACCTGATGACATGAAAATGCATCCAGAGAATTCATGATGTCACCTCGCACTTCTGATACGGCGTGGCAGACACCAGGTGAAGACAGCTGCTTTTGGCTGCACAGAGTAATTTTATGGGGCAGGACTTCTATCGCTTTAATACAAATTTCTCAACTCTTTGGGGTTTTCTTTCCTTCTAATTTTAGAACTGTTTAATTATTGACATGCTCACACACTTGCCGCTCTTTCACAGAATCACAGAATTGTAGGGGTTGGAAGGGACCTCCAGAGATCATCGAGTCCAACCCCCTGCCAAAGCAGGTTCCCTACACCAGGTCACACAGTCATCATTGCATCCCATTCTCCAATCAGGGCACCTCATTTCTACATGCTGAGGGTGGATAGGGCTGGGAAAGGCTGAGAAGCAGAGCACAGTGAAGCAAAGGTTCAGTATTTGGCTCTTTGACCAGGAGGCGCTGAGCACTTTGCTGCTTTATCTCCAGCCCGTTCTCAATCTTGCCTCCCCAGTAGGACCTCCTCCTCCAAGCAACTGGGCTCTCAGCACAGCCAAACCACGTCTGTCTGCCACTCCTGCAGCACCTTCCAGCACTTCTCACTGCGTCTGAGACTCGTAGTGCTCTGTCAGATAGGCACAGAAAAGGTCCCAGTCCTACTGTGTGGTCCTGCTGTGTCCTTTGCCATCAGGCAGGTAAGAACTGCAATCAGTGTATTTCATTACTTCTCCTTTCTCTCCAGCCCTCCTACACTCATCATATTACAAAGCACACCCACTGCTTTCACAATGAGTATAACCACACACTCTGGAGAAGGGCTGGGATCAGAGCTGCCCAGCAGAAGCAATCACACCGAGAAAAGGCCTCAACATGCACCCCACAGCACAGCAAAATGATCACGGTGTGAAGCAGCTGCCAGGCACCAGGCAGATCAATCCCAACTGCTGCCACTGCTCTGCTGTACTGTGCCCAGCCTGCAGCACCCAGCGGGAAGCAGTGCTGGGTCCCAATGCCACCCATGGCTGTGGGTCACCCCACCTGCCGCCCACAGTGCCCGCAGATGGCTCCACACACACACAGTGCTTTCAGAGACAGCGCTGCACCTTGGCTGCCAGAGAAAAAGAACAAACTGCTAAAAATATTCCCATTTTGTTCAGGAAAAAAAAAACAGGTTTCACTTTTGCCACTTTCGCTCAGTTTCATTGCATGGGAAGAGCTCAATATTCTAAAAGCTTGACCTGATATTCACCATTAGGATCAAACTTAATCTGCAGCAAATGAAGTCAAAGGGAAGAAATTTACACTGATTTCTCATTTGCTTAGTGGTGCGTTTCGCTCACCCGAAATGCCACCCACCTATTTTTCCCAATGATACTTCTGTTCACAAATTGCTCTAAAATAACGAGCAGCTGAAGTAAAACTTCTCCTTAGAAGAGAAAAATCAGTATGAATAGCAATTTAATTATGCGTGCTAATTGTTTTAGCAACGCACTTCACGTCAAAGCTACTGTTAGCTGTTAACACCTGAAAGTCAGAAAAGGGGATCAGCGAAAACAAGACTTGCAGAACTGAGGAGTCGGCACTGACTTTATGCCCATTGCTCTGAGCAAAGCCAAACTGAGTTTGAGTTTGCATTGTGCTTCTCCTCTCTTACAGCACTCTTACAGCCCTCCAGGAGAGAGCACGACTTCACACGATAAAACTGATGATAATGATTAAAGGGTAACCATTGAGACAACCAGAGGAAATTCCCAACAGACATCTCAAGGTGTTGTTAAACACCAGCAGTGTTTCTGCAGGTCCTGCAGGGCAGGATTCTCAGCCCACCTCTTTGGTGGCCCCGTGCTGTGTGAGCCCAACACACGGAGCAGAGGTGGAGATGCAGATGGCCAGTCGGTGCAGGTCCTACCTGCATTCTGAGTTTGATGCAACGCAATGTTAGGCTGAGCTGGGTTAATATAGAGCTGAAAATAGCAGCTCTGGTTATTGTTCACTAACTTTGATGCCAGCCAACGTTTGTTTTTTTAGGAACTCACAGGACTAACTTTTCTTAATGAAGTTGTGACAGGAAAGGAGTTTCGTGCAGCTGTGCCCATTGCTTTCGCTTTTTTGGATGATCCTCACACAGCTTTCAAAACCAGCTAAGAAACACCAAACACGTGCTGAGTTTACTGCTATCAGCTGCTGAATCTTGAGAGATTTCACCCAGAATACAGAGTAGGGAACACTGATAAATGAACAACATTTCGTACTTCATATATTTTGTGAATTGCTGTAGGAAGTACAGCAGGAAAGGAAAAACTGAGTGTGCACTCTTCTCACTTCTGGGCCTCATGTGCCACTCTGACAGCGGGCTGGGAGGAACACAGAGCCCAGCAGCCACCAGCACTGGTCTGCACTGCAGACACAGAGACCAGGTGAGCTGCACCTGGAGCTGCAGGTTAGCTCCTAAGCGTGCAACAGGACTGCAGATACAGCACACCTTACTTAATCAAGACTTCAAGCAGCACCCCTGTTTTACACGCACTCTGAAGTCCTAGAAAAGAACTTGGCCCCACTGCACCCACCTGAGCCGCACACAGGACAGCACTGGAGCTACTGGTCCTATATGTTGGATGCTCAGTGCACCCATCACCCACTGGGGGATCGGCTGAAGCTTCCCTTAGAGGGCAGGAAGAAAAAACAATTTCTTTATTTGCATCAGTCACTGGCACAGGGGTTTTCCTCACCTCTGTCCCAAAGCAATACAGTCACTCAAGCATCATTTAGTTAAATTAATCCACCTGAAATATTCACCTCACAGCAATTAAGTAAAATAACCTAGAAAACACCTCCTCCAAATAAGATAATTTGCTATTTCAAGTCTGAATATTGTTGGCATGCAAATACAGGCACTAACAGATACACCGGAGACGTGTGAAGTGATTTTAATTGCCTGAAACTCCAGCACTGTCAAACTGCAGGGCAGGGGGAGAAGCCTTTCTAGTTATCTCACTGCCGTCAATGAGGAGTGAGCCCGAGCTCTCCATGATAAAGGGCTTAAAATAGTAATCAACACTCCTTGTACAATCAGATACCTGTTTGGTTCTTCTGTGGCTTTCTGTGTGTGCTGAGAGGCAATAATTAGGTCACACACAGCAGCTGTGGCAGGAAAACCACCATCGTGTTTGGGACGGCTGCAGCAGGCAGCATCCAGCAGGCAGGGGACAGAGGGACTGCTGCCCTGCACAGCGCCGTAAGGGTGGGATCCATTCGGTTTGGGCCATGTGCTGCATCGTGCTCCAGGGGCATTTGACCCTTAGATCTTGTTTCCGTGTAAAAGGAGAACTGCTGAGATCCAGCATTCTTCAGAAGCTGTGGCACAAGGTGGTGCTCAAGGTTGTAACAGTGACAAGGAACCCAAGAGCCCTGAGCTCCCATTTTTCTCAGGATCCAGCAGTAACAGCCCAGATAATGCAGACCTAACATCTATCCAGGCAATAATACACATACACCAAAGGCACAGCCTACGTTCACCTGTACAGAAGCAGAGCTCTGTTCTCCATATCAGTCAGCAAACAGCACCATCTCACCCACCTGCTGAACACCACGCACTGCAGGCTGCGCTGACCTCACCCCAGGCTGGCTGCATGGACGAGCTGCTCCGAGCCCAAACACACAGTGCACCTTACCAAGCAGCTGAATGAAGATGTTAATTATGAAGAAAGAGACTGCCAAGATTATTAGAGAATTGTCGAGCAAATTAGAAGCTGTTATTCATACGGAGAATAGCTTACCATATGCTTGAATCTTTTCATCTATTCACACCCAAGACTGATACACAGTACTGGGCCTTGTCCCCATGCTACCTACCTGTGGCAAGCATCACAATGCATCCCCATGCTTCCCATTTATTTCTGTCTTCCAAAGGCACCTTTCTGGCACAGGAATGCACTGAATTGCTGCCAAAGATTCCCTCTGCTGCACAACAACAACTGAGCTGTGGTTCTGAAAGAGCTCCACAGATGGGTCCTTCAGCTCCAGTTAGCATCTCCTCATTGCTAGCTGACCAAGCCATATTGCAGCTTAATTAATAACAGCTTTCTCTGGAATCTATTCATTAAAACCACCACAAGAGTTGCATAATGTAATGTGGCAAATCCCCACATTTCCCCCTAACGTGGAAGCAATCGCATTCCTCCTCAAGGGATGGAGATGGTGCAGACAGCTGCACTGTTAGCTTAGAGCTGCAACTGCAACCGGGAGAAATTTATCTTCAAAACTCTTGCAGAGCTGATGAGGTGGCTCACATACGTATCAGTGTAAGAGAAATCATGTATGTGCTCGTCTCCTGCCTCCAGACTGCAATGCATTTGTAGCTCCTGTTGCTTTCCAGGAGTTTGAACACATCCTCAAGCATTTTATTTCCAGTTGTTTTCCTGAAAGGAGCACGTAGCAGCCTAACAAATCCATATGAGCCCGTAACAGCACTATTTCTTAGAACAACAGCACAACTGAACGTGCACACATTGTGTGGGAATAAGTGCAGGTATAATGACAAGATGCAGCACTCACATTAGGTACATAAATGCCTGTTTATAGGTTGGTGTTCAGGCTATTTCCAGTAGAACTGCAAAATATGACGACTTTATTCTTCATGGCACCCAAAGCGGGTTAAGTAGGATGATACTCAGACACATTGAATATTGGACATACGCTTCTTATTAGGCACAAAATATATTCCCCACGACGTGCTGGAGATGGAGTTATTACACATGAGCACTTAGGAGCAGTGCAGGAAGCCGCAGTTTGCAAGCCTTGAGATCCCAGCAGCCCAACGGCACCTGCCTGCCACAACACAAATAGGTGCTGCAGACCACAGCATGAGCAGAGCGTTCCTCACATGGAGCTGTGAAGGACAGGAGACCAGCTCTGAGGAACAAAATGCCTGCAAGGTTGCAATGAGTCAAACAGTTTTTACTCGACACTACCTGTAATGATACAGCTGCAAACTGGTGCACGTACACAGAATACTAATGTGATGCAATCACTACACAGAGGCACAAAGATTTGTTTCCTCAAAACCCATGTGAAGCTTGAAGCGCGCCAGACAAGAATGTCAAAGTCACGAAGAAAAGGATGGAATAAAGAAGGTTATCTGGAGGTAATTGTAAGGTTTTAATGAAAGGAGTCATGCTAGACTCAAAGCCATGTCACATCACACAGATATGTAAATAACACCAGCGGATTAAGGCTGAATCCATAAAAGAAATCAGACTCATTCATTGGGAAGCTCTTAGCATGCAGCTGTGGGTTCATGTTTGGTGGATCATCTGCTCACCCAGGCAGGATGCAGCTGCACACAGAGCTGTGCCCAGCCCTGCGGGGTACGGCTGCCCCTGCACAGAGCCCACCAGCACTCCTGGCAGAGCAGCCTTGTCCTGCCCTCCTGCTTGTTTGGGGTGAGCAACACGAGAAGAATTGGCATTCTGGGGGGCTTCTCTACTCAGATGAATCCTAGGCCATAAATAACTGCCTCAAAGTGCAAGCGTGCTCCTCAGTTCCAACCTGGTGCTCCAGGAGACCTCTGGGCAGACAGACGGACAAAATAATTACAGCTGACAGCTGACAACAGAATTAAGGCGGCGTCAGTCCCAAAGGAAAATCGTGTTCTACAAAAAGCACGTATTGAGCTCGCACTTAAAAACCTGCACGCTCACCCAAATGCCATGCAGCTGACCTGCCTGCTTTGATGCCCAGTGCTGCTCTTTCCCATTTCTCTGCCTTCCAGATGTCGATGAGAAGCCGTTCATACTTGAACTACACAGTAAAGATAAAACCTCAGAGCTGTGCCAAAATCAGGAGTTTGTGATCAGGGGCCTCCCTTCCTTGGCAGCCCAAGCATTAAAAAAAACACATTTATTTTTCCGATCTCATCTGCACATCCTTGCTGTCTACTATTTGTTTGCATTAATTCAGCGGTGAGGTTCTCAAAGAGGAGCTCTGCCCTCAAGCTGTGGTGGTGGCTTCCCATCTACTCCAACAACATACATCAAAATTTTATAAAAGCCATAAAATATGCTGCAGACTGGTTTTATCTTCCCTCTTTGAACATGCATATAATTTGATTCCATCTTATCCAAACATTCAATAACCAGTAACAGGTGGGAGCGGGATAATTTAGTGGCTGGTGATGGCAGAGGAGCAGAAAAGCAGTACAGGGAGGGGAAAATGTGACTCTGCTTCTGTGTCTGAGGCACTTTTTGCTAACAACATTGTAGAAGCCTCACTGCTATCACAGCGCACCTCTAAATCCTTTCTATGTCTGCAGGTTTTGCTTTCCCTCAAACATGAGCTGCTGCCCTCCACACGCTACCATCTCCAGTTCCCTGCCCTATCACAGGCTGTCTGCCTCCTCTTCTATTATTAATCACTTTCCTGAGGTCACATCTCCCTCTTACAGCTCTTGCTGCGCTCGAGGCCTTGGAACAGTGATCCGGGCACACAGAGCCCTGCAGGCAGAGCTTGCATTGCATCTCCCAAAGCCGGAGGCTCCACTAGGGCTGAGGCTGGCTGCAGCCAGCTGCCCACAGGCACTGAGGATGGATTCTGAGGGATGCAGCCTTCTCACACAGCCACAGGGCAGGCACAGGGCACAGCCTGCACATGGCACCCTGACGCCTGGCCCAGACCCTACTCTGCTGGAGGCCATCCATGAGTTAATTCACGTTTTGGTTCCACTGCCATCTCCAAGGATCGAGCACAAGAAGCAGAGAAAAGTGCATGGAAAGGAGAGTGGCTCATGGGCCAGACTCAGCAGATCCAGCACTCCACGAGCCTCTGTTTTCAGAACTGCTTGCACTGACTTTAATTAAGCTCTTCACAGACTCACCAGCTTGGAGAGATTAAAGCAAAAAAGAGCATGCCAAAGATCTTGCACACCACACAGCCTTCCCCCTAAGCTTCTACAGTTCTGTAATTGAATTTGCAAAAAAATGCACCATAATTGTGCTCTGTGAAAAGCCACACCGTTCTACCTCCAAAAATTTCTATGTGCCCTATAGAAACGTGGAGCCACTCTATAAATAGAAAGTCTTTTTGATTAACAATAAATAGATATAATTATTATCAACAGAATCAGCAATCCCTCCTGCCCTGAAGAACAGCCCATCTATAGAGAAACACTGCATACGGTTTACTTACAATAAATGCTTACCTTGCATTTCCACACAAGCTCAGTCACTGTTACTGCTGCACAACAGGGGCCCATCCAAGGGACTCATGGGGCTCTCCTGCCTCTACCAGCCATCATCCACAGCTCCTGAGACTGCCAGCAGCCAGAGCAGAGAGAGACTGATCACATCTCTTATTTTATTTACGGTTCTCAATATCTCTGAAACCCGGATTCACATGCAATAACCTTGAGGATCCCAGGAAGCAAAATGCCTGCACACACCTCACATGAAGCAGGAGCCTAATGTCAGAGCTCATGGAAGGCTGACCCAGCAAAGTGATCAGTGAACACTAGTCCAGGTTTGGGGGCTCATTGGAAGCACATTTGTGCTCACAGGGCAACAGTGGGCTGCATCCCTGTGACTGCTCCTCATGGCTTTTATTTTGTGCTCCATTTCACAGGCAAGAGCTGCTAGATGATAAGGATTTGCAAAACAAACTGCAAGCCACACAGCACTTTGCCTGGAACCTTTAAGTATGAAAATCCATTCCAGGGCCTATCACCCACTTGCTGAGATAACCTCAGCCTGAGCATGCTGTGTAAATCTCCTGCCAGAAAAGCAATCATCCCAAACTCCCATTCTCCTGGCACAGGCAGCACCCTGCAGCCCAGCCCTGCAGCCCCCACAGTGCAAGTGGCATGAGTCGTCTGCACTGCAGGTGGGTGTCTGGGGCTGCAGGATGCTGGGGCTCCTGCAGGCAGCATGCCCTCCATCAGAGAGCAGATTCACTGCTCAGCATCAATGGGCAATTCCCAAGCAGCAACATTTCTTGGTGTTTGGTGGATCATTTTTCCTCGGGAACATACGCTATGTCACAGATACATATGCTTTAAAAATAATTACGGATAATATTTTTCACTGTTTTCCCAACACTCCTCATGGAGGAGCAGAAGCACTGCACTCCTCTCTCAGCACAGCCAAACTTCCTGCTGGGCACCCAGAGCTGCTCCCAGCTGCAGTGCCCTGTCCTGGGATGCGCCCCCCACCCCACATGACCCCGGCTGGGGATGGGCAGAGATCTGCCACAACAGCACATCTCTGGCCAGCAAGCACTTCAGCAGCAGCACACACCTGTGCTGTGCGACATAATTGCTTTTCCATCCACAAGCAGAAAATAGTTCTTGTTTTACAGCCAGCAAACAGGGCAGAGCTGCCTCAGGAGAGCAATCCACACAGTGGTTCTCACAGGTGCTGCAATCTGGGCAGGACAACTCTGGTCCATAGCAGACAAAGGCAGCTCTGCCCTGCAACACATCATCAGGCTGCGAGGCCAGGGCAGGGCTAACAACCATCTGTAGCACTGCTCTGTCACTGCCAAGACTTGCTCGCTAAGCGCACCCTGGGGGAGCAGTGCTGCTCCTGCCATGAAGGCGCTAAGCTCGCATCTAACACCACAGCAAAGTGCTTTACTCCAACATGGACATCTGAAGGTGCAGTCGGGCTTTGTACAACAAAGAAGCAAACGACACAGACCAAATACAATCGAGGAGAAATGCAGCGAGGGTCACCGCGTGCACGAAACCACCTCTCGCATGGATGTGGATGGAGCTGTTTGCCCTAAGGTCCAACAGAGTGTTATTTTCAGAACAATAAAGCTCCACAGGAGATGGAAGTAATTCTGATAATGTAAAATTACCCCCTTTTACTTGCAGTCTTTACAATTTTTTAAAAAGCACATTGCTCTGCCCTGCCAATCTTCAGTGCTCTCTCTATATTTCTAATAGGTCTAATCTAATTAAATTAATTTCCTGGAATAATAACCTCCCAGGGACATAGAGCTAGATAATCCTTAACTCCTCATGAAGTCAGCCTCCTGTAGGGTTGGGGAGCAATTACGGCTCATTAGTCATCCATCTTAGGAGGAGGCAATGGGGTTTTACACTGATTGTTTTTTCAAGAGCACGGTGAGAATAAGCAGGAGCAAGGGGTGTCTGTTAACAAAGCCTTTATGGGGAGATAGCATGGAGTGAGATGCCCAGTGCACACAGCCACATGCAGCCCTTTGGTCTTCATTCACAGGAGGCCCCCAGTGTATCTCTGTGTGTAATGCCAACATGCACAAGCAAAGCACATCCTGCATAAAGTCATGCAGCGCTATGCTGAAACAAGTTTGTCAGCTCTGTGCTGCTCATCAAGCACTACTTCCGGAATAGGGAATGGTTAAACCAAATCCTAACTAGATAGAAATGAATCTTTTCTGGACCTAAAATGACAACAACAGAGGCTACCTGAATGAAAGCCACTGACTGCTTCCTAAAACAGGTTCAAGAACACTGATCTGGATACCGGAAAGATGACCATATACCCACAAAACTTCATGCTGTAAGAAAGAGTTGAGGAGCCCCAAACAACAGCATTACTGCTCTTCATATAGCACAATCACGCTCCTCACACTAGGTGATGACCACAAAACTGAAAGCAAAAGAATTCATCAGACACCAGGAGTAAAACATGTCCTGCCTCACCTCCATCTCAAAGACAAGGGCAGCAGCAGTCGGTACCAGAAGGCACCACCAGGCCTCCTTTGAGGAGCCCAGAGCAGAGCTCTCAAAGAGTCAGGCATTGCCACACACAGCACCAGGAGCTCAGCAACATCCAGGGCAGGGAACAGACATCAAAGTGCATTTGGAATAAAGCAGCCATTTGGCTTCAATTAGATAATTCATTTTCCCTCGCTGATGCCTAGCTATCTTCAGAATTTACATCAGCGGACTTGACTGGAGCCTTTCACAATCCACTTTTGAACTATATGTTGTATAGATTGCAGCGCCATAAATTTGACATTTCAAATGCCAACAAATGGCGAGAAAATTGGCCCCTTGTGAATAATAGCCAGCAGCCTTTACATGTAATTATTTTGCCCAGAAATTTAATCTGCTAGACATAAAAGTTACACTGAATGAGAGAGTGCTGGATAATGATCTTTAAGCTCAGAGAGCCGACAGCCGTTACTACAGGCATTGAAAGACGTGCTGCTCTTCAAGCCATAACGCAAATTCCCTGTGGCTAGGAGCATTTCTGCAACAAATTTAGATGATGCTTTATGATGAATGGCACTACTTAGTTTGCAAAGGCTGTCCATATGTAAGCTGTACCACTGCAAGATCTGCGTGGGTGCTGTTCCCAGTACCCCAGGGTTGGCTCCAACCTGTGTCCCCAGGAGACACCAAAGTGCCATCAGAGCCATGGCTCCAGCACAGAAGCAGAGCCCCAGGCAGAGGAAACCACAAAGCCCTACAGCAGTGAGAGCAAGAGAAATCTGAGTCCCATGTCAGCGCTGTTTGTCAGCGTGCTCAGCTGAGATTCAAGCAGCTACCAAAGATGTCCTGGCAATTGTGTTACCTGCTACCTTAAACATAAATACTGTTGCAAAAGAAAGGATTGGAGTGAAAAAGGGAAAGAAATAACAAAACTAAACGTGAATCTAGTGCAGGGAATACTGTACTAAAATCATGTCTGCAAATCACAGAATGTAGAATACCTGTTGCATCAGTGTAGCAGACACAGAATACAAAAGAGAATAACCATTAAATCTGTATTGATCCATCAAATATCTGCAGCCAGAACTGGGACTTATTCCCCTGCTCATCGCTCTCAGTTTTAGAAGTAAAAATACCATTTTCTCAGTACATATGCACATTTAAGGATATATTCCAGCACATCAAGCACTGTGCATTGCAAGTAAACTACTCAATTAAGACTCATAAAAGCTAATAACAGAGCTAAAGGAAATCTCTAAATCACATGAAATCAGCCAACAGTTACACACAGCTCTCCATCCAAGTGTCTGCTTTGGTCCCAGGGAGCACACAATTGTCTGAAACAGACAACTTGCCATTAGGTCCCCTGAGTCACCCAAGGTAGCATTTGGATATGGCAGGAGATTTTGTCACTTGTTTGCTTTCTGTGGCTTCAAGAAGATGAACATAAATGCATTGCAGGAATATTGGCTATGTGTAAGAACACATGCAAAGCAGTGCCAGGGCAAAAGGCACGCTGCTATGGGAAGATTCAGCAAAACCTGGATACAGCATCTTGTCACGTTTGGCACTAAAAGCATTAAAGCAGGCCATACTTCAGTGACAATAGCCAATTTTAAGGCTAAACAGAGTATTTCTGCCTCATACCTGTATTTCAGGCAGTGATGCACAACAGCTGTCTAAATCCTGGGCCTGCCATGCGATGCTGAGTGCATGTGGTGTCCTGTGGCTGTGCGGGGCTCCTTAGAGTGCAGGTCACCCTTCCAGAGTGACACCAGCTGGATTCAGTAACAGACCAACACACTCTCAGCTCAGGTTGCCCAGGATTATTAGCTTTGGGTAACAGCAAGAGCTGGCTAAACTTAAAGCAGATAGCATGCAAGAAATTTCATATAGTTTTCATCTTGATTTACTCCAGACGAAGCCTTTACACAGCTCTGACATTTAGTGGCTTAATCTAGAGAGAAGTTTCCTATACCTTATCCTGAATTCTCTATTTTTTTCTTAAGATTTAAGTGTTGATCAAGTCACTGCTGAAGTAGATTAACTCCTGTAGTCACTGGGGGGGAAGCAATCAATGTAGCATAGCGTGAGCTGCCAGATAATCATACCTCAGGTCAGACCTGGATCCGACGCACTGAGCCACCTCCAGGAGCGAGGCTGGGCAGGAGCAGCACTGCCTGCTCGTCTGCTGGGTGTGTGTTCATTATCACAGAGCCGAGGAGAACCCGGAGCATCTGGGGACTGGCAGAGAAAGTTATTTTAGCTGAGCAGTAAGAGCCCCGTCGTTAGCCATACCTGAACTGCCTGCCATCTCCTAGGAAACCTGGGGCTTGGATGAACAGAGTACCTCAGTAGTTTTTTTGTTCCTGAGTTTAGATCGATCACAAGGAGTTGCTCACTCCATCACGACTTTAATAGGCTCTTTGGACTTGCATTTCTCTACCTCCCTGCTCCAATTATTTCCTTAATCATCCACATAATGGAGTTTATTATTGCCCTCAATGTTTATACAGTGTTCATTCATCAGGCATCCCACGATTTAATGCCAGTGACCAACATGAGACTTCTCATTCCATATCCTTTGTTTTTGCCTGACCTGATGCTTTCCACAGAATCTGCCAAGCAGAGGCTTTGGTTGCCACGAGGTGATGCAGGGTTGCTCTGTGCAGGGCTGCTCCATGCAGGGCTGCTCCACGATGCCACTTCCACTTCACAGTGCAAGACAATGCATCTGCTGGAGGAGAAATAACACAACATTATTCCATAAAAAGTCTACTCTGAGACAGAGTATGAGTCTAGGTGCCATTCGAGGTCCCCATGTGGCTTCTGGATTTGAGTTTACTCAGATGGGACCAGATCAAGACATGAACTGGCTGGTCTGCACCTACAAACCACAACAACATCGATCTCCAAATGATCTTCCTTTATGAGGCAAAAGCTTATAAAAGAACTCACAAACAAGCTCAGGGCAAAGCAATAAAAGCTGATCCTTTTTGGGGCACTGTCCAAAATCACGTGTGTAAACTAATGAATCTCAGAGCAATTTCCTTGGAAGTCTCATTGCTGCCTTCAGCCACCACAACCACCAGAGAGAAACTTCATGAAAGAGAGAGCAAAGCCTTCAGCAAGGCTTTCAGGTTTTCAGCTCTTAGGTAAAAACCCACATCTTTGCCTTTCCTTCATTTACTTTCTACAGATCCCTCCTCCACTTCAGCTCCTTGCTTTAAGTAATACAAACAGATAAACCTGGCATCATTAGGTTCAGAATTTCACCCTTTATTTCTTAAAGTAGAGATTGATATCACTATGGTCTCTACAGGGTCGGCAGCGGGGAGCTGATGCCTAATTTAAGTAACTTAGATCACCCTAAGATACAGCCAAGACGATTAGGAGGACAATTAGTACCCTAACCAGATCTGATCACCCAGCTTTGGGGAATCATCTACTTTAACATCATCTGCTTTCTGCCACAGGCTCCTGCACAGCGTGGAACCTCTTATTTCATTGTACAGTCTCTCCTCAGAAAATTTTTCTTCCTTCTGAAAGGAAAATCCAGCCAAGATGAGAATCCTGGGTAAACACCCTGAAGAGCATGTATACATTTCTAGTGGCTAACAGACCCTGAAATAAGAATCGCTGCAATAAATACCTTCTCTGACACATTTCTATCCAGAACAAATTTTATTTAATGGGAATTATTCTAGTTAAACTAAGCTTAGCAAAGTACTTTCTCTAAAGATCCACAAAACACAGACAGAGAGAAACAAAGACAAATCATGGGAATATGCGTGATGCGAAGAAATAGGATGCGGAATGTAAGACTGTATTGAGTCCTGTGGGACCTTAGAGTCCCGATTTAATCAAAGAGATTAAATCCTGATGCATCCTGTTAGAAGGTATCAGAAATTACAGCTTAATATCGTACTTAATTTTGGCATCTTTATCTTGGAAATGCTCCCAAGTGCACTGCACAGCCAGAGCCACCATCTCACCAAAGCAGTGAATATCCATTAGATCCTCACACACAGTTAGACAGAGCTCTGCAGTTAGAGGAGATGAAACAGAAGTTCTTTAGAGGTATTTTCAGTACTTACCTGCAGCAAGATGACAGCCTCGCCTCTTAGCATACACACTACAGGTTGTTTGTTATCTCTGATGATTTTTGTCCAAGAAAAAGCCTCTCTCTAAGGTATTTTCAGCCCTGTAGATTGTTATTTCCACATTACCTCGCTTACCTGCAGTCGATGATACAAGCGACAAGGCCCAGCTTCAGCTCCGGGCAGCAGGAAGGACAGATCCCACTGCGGCCGCTCCTATCAGACTGCAGAGCTCTGTTCCCATCAACGTGTGTTGCTACCCCTTAATGCAGGTATCGAGGCAGGGCTCTTCCTCAGAGAGATGCACTGCTCACGAGGTTCTGGAAAACAGGTGAGAACATCGGCGGAAGTTTTCTTTCCCCCACAAGATCCGAATATCTCATCCAACCACAGACATCCCAGGTGCCCCAAAGGAGGCTCAGCGCTCTCCTCAAGGCATGCAGACAGCTGACGCCTGGGAGCAATGCTTCCTACACAGAGTGCAGAACATCGGTGGAAGCCCACACTGGGCAGCTCTGCAAACACAGCCCCCACACACCTCCTGCATGGGGCATCACCATTAAGGAAATCAAATCCTTTGACAAAGCCAAAATCATTTTCCAATCAGCGTGTTCTACTGTTTAAGTGATGTGACACTCATCTACACAGAGATGTAGCTGGTTATCTTAGAATGTTAAAGCTTCTAATTAAATCTATTAATTAAGGATATTAACTCAATTCTGCATTCTAGAGCAGCAAACTAACATTCCCTACGGACCCAGAAGTTGTCTCCTAACAACACAGGAGAGATTACCAACCACAGCGATGCTCCCTCCCTCCCCCTCATCTGCTGGCTCACGTTCCTATCGCACATCATCATTTCCAGTATTGTTCTCAGCAGTGGGGAAGCACACGTGCTGATGAGAGAACCCACAGCTTCATTGTATTTCCCATCCCATTGTTTGTGCAATGCACAAAGCCCCATTTGCAGTAACACCTTTCCAGTGCTTTACCTTACTTTAACATAGAGGGGCCAGGTATGCGCACTGCAGTGCACAAAGAGAAGAGCTTTTTGTGTTTTCTTTATATTTCTACTTATATTAAAAGCATAGAATGTATATAATATATTAAGTATGAAGTATTAATCACATAAACAAGGAACAAAATTACCTCAAATCAAAATGGAAGTGCTATAACATACTTCAAATGTGATGCAAATACATGAAACCAAAAATCACCTGTACTATTGGCCAAAGCAGGGCAGACAAGCAAAGAATTTCTGAAGAGCGTGGCAACAAGAGAGACCTTAATTACCATCCAACCACTTTTCACCTCTAACACATTATCCTGTGAATTTTTACAGCACATTAGGAGGCATTACTAAGCCAATTAGTTCTTACATAAATTATTAAGTGAAACATTTACTCGATTAATTTTAAGTCCTTCTCCTTTTTTAATAACCCATGAACTGAACTGAGTTGCCTTGGCCACACGTGGCTGACCTGTTCTTTCAGTGAACACTTCCTGAGCTCTCCTCTCATCACAGCTCAGCCCCCTCAGCTGGGAGCCCCCACAGCACGCAGCTGCTCAGCATCACCCGCAGTGCTGCCCCCTGGCCCGAAGGAGCGCAGCTTTGGGCACAGCAGGAGCACAATGGTGGTACAGCAGCTCGTGTGTGCTTGGAAGTGTTGAAAGAAAACATCGCTCAGGCAGAAAAAAAACAACACAGAAAAGATCACATGCCTGAAACACATTTTTTGTTTTCCACTTCATCAAATGATTGTGAGCTCATTTAAAACAATAATCATCCATCTCACTGCTAAATGCTTTGCCCTCCAGTCTTATGTTAAACTGCATCAAATGTGAACTCCTTAAAGAAAAAACTCCTGCTCAGTTGAAATGCCAGTCCCATGGACATCTGCACAGCTGTGCAGATGTGGATTTCAGGCAGCTTATATTGCAGCCCTGCACTGCTGCCAACAGCCAAACCTCCTGAGCTGCCAGCCACAGGAGCAGAGTGCTCCAACTGCAAAAGGCCACACCGGGCTCCCGGCTCACTCCTGTTCATTGCCTGCATGCAGGGAGGGGGCTGCAGGTGCTCCCCCCAGGGATGCAAGGCGGGGGCAGAGATGCTCCCACTGCACACAGGCACTGGCTGCAGCCCCACGCTCACAGCACACCAGAGTTGCCATCTCCCTTCACAAAACTGCAGGTTCAGTAACAATTAGAAGCAGAGTTCTTCTGTGAGCAGAGAATAGCACTGCTCTGCTATTTGCTTTTGAAACCAGGCAGAAATCTGCCTAAATCTGTGATAGTTAAGGATACTAAAAATAGGATGCTTGCAGTCAGGTGGACTGGAGTTGCATACCATCCTGTTAGAGCAGCTGCAGCCAGGTCTTTGTGTGCCACAATGGCCAACAGGTCCTGGGCTCCAAGGTTAATGTTCTCCCAAGTGCTTCTGTGCTGCCCGTTACTGCTCTCTGCACGCAGGGCTTCACTGCTGAGAAATCTCCACTAGAGTGTATTGTATAGGCAGATGAAGACTAAATAGAAAAGAAAATAGATTGATATTGAAGCAGCAGCAGACTCTCATTATCCCAAGAAATGTGAAGTTGGTGAGTTAAGCACACTCTGTGCTCTGGCTGGTTGTGCCTCTCCATCTAGTTGTAGTGCCTTCCTGGGCCGAGCAGCAGCACCGGCAGACAGTGAGGGCAATGGGAGAAGCGCATTTGCTCCAGATGACTGCAACCAAGCACTGTCAGCCTGGGCTCAGCACAAGGAGTGTGCCAGAGTGAGAGACAGAGAGCACTTCTGGGTCACACATGCTGCGATGGCCATTTGGGGCAGATGCTGTGTGCCCCTGGGTGGGCATTTGCCCCCACTGGCCAGTGGGCTCAGCTCTAAAGATGCATCACATGGAAGCAGCTGGAGCTGCTGCAAAGCATGAATGGAAGGATGACTTCAATCCCTTCTATTTGTTTTGTCTTTGTAACAGCAGAGTCATTGCCAAAAGAAGCTCATTCTTTTAAAAAAGTGTCTATGTTAGAGAGCTCCTCTCTCTCCTTCAGATTCTCTAGCAGCCACGCTTTGGGGCAGCGAATCAAAACACAGTTCCCTGTGAAACTAGTTATAGGCTGTTAGTTATTGGTCAGTGGGCTGAATTAGTCTCCATGAATGATTACTCCCATCTGACTTCATCATAAGCCTTCGGACACATAAGCTTGCTTAGAGGAGGTAGATATCCATTCATGAATACTGGTTGCTGTGGCCTCAAGCAGTGCTAGCTCTGTCTTAGCTCAGCCAGCCAGCATTACAGGGCCTTTTCCTTCACTGGGGAGCACCAGGAGCTGCCAGAGCACCCATAGGGACAGCAGAAGGGCCTTCAGAACTTCATGGATACTCGCAGGGAAAAAAAATGAATATTAATACTAAGCATTGAGGTAAACAGCTATGCCACAGTTAAAGGATGCTTTATTTACTCTACGGATTTTTAATTATAAAATCAATGAAGTGTTAATGATTTCAAGCATTACTTCGGCTCACTGGGAGTTCCAAACAACTTTTTTTAGTCTGCGGCATAAATTCCTAAGTTGCTCAGTTTGACCAATTTGTCAAGACAATTTCCATTAGTAAATATGAATATTTAATGAAAGGGAAAACTGACATGAGCAACTTCACTTAAGCGACTAATGACTTACTGGAAAACAAGAGATACATTAATGTGCTGCTTGATTAGAAGTATCTGCAGAGTGCAACAATCCAAGTATCAGCAAAATCCTCCCTTGCCCTTCCTGTCCCAAAGCGCCCAGGCCTCCGAGCAATGGCAATCTGCTCTCACAGAAGCGAGCTGGCACCAGCACTCCAGGCTGTGCACAACCCTCTGACACTCCCCCATCCAGAAAGGTCTGTGGGGCTTGGGGGCTTTTTGAGCTCAGATTGCAATCAGGCTGCGTGTGCCCAGAGAGCACCCGGCCAATGCATACACATTGCATCTGCAATGAGCCTGATGAATTCGGATGGAAGGCTGATAAGTGATAAGCAGCAACACCACTCGAGGAAGAAGCCCACTATGTGCAGTGGGAGCTCTCTTCCCACTGACCTCCCTCTGCCACAAATCTCTTCTGACAGGCACTCACAATTACTAAAGTGAAAAGCTGTTTCCTTTCGTCACTATCCCCATAAAACACACTGACTCTCTTAATTACATGCTCAGTTGTTTTCCAAAGGCTCTACCCATGCATGTAGGCAATAATTCAAGCTTGGAGGCAAGGCACCATGTAACAGAGCAAGAGCAGCAGAGGCAGATGGAAACAAATGTCACAGAGCACAGAAGGAGACGGGTCCAGCAGGTCCCCATTTCCCAGAGCATCTCCTGCACCCCTGGAGCATCAGTCACAGGGCCCTGGGGGTCAGCTGGGGGCTGCAGATGTCCATCACCACTCAGAGCCCCAGCCAGCACCATCACACACAGCCTGGGATGGCCAACCGACTGCAGGCAATGGGAACTCCTACCAGCTTCCTATGACCCACAGCCCCCAGCATCTCCTCCTGCAGCCCCTCGAGGCACTGAGCCACTTCTGACAGCAGGCAGGGCTGTGTGTGGCTGTGCACCCAGTAGGCCAGCCCAGCAGTGAGCACAACGAACCACGGGCACCATGGCTTGTGGGCTCCACGGCCCCAGCCCTGCTGCTCCCCTGATCTCCCTGCAGCACTACCAGTGTACCCACAGCACAGCACCGTGCTCAGCAGAGCATCAGCAATGCTGCGTGACTGTTCCCTGCAGCTGTCTGCTTGCAAGCCCCCAAACATCCCACAGGGCTGAAACCGTCTCAGTTTCATACAGTTTGGTTTGGGGGCTGTTCTCTTCCAAGCATAAACAAAATTCAGTCAGCTGAAGTTGGGTTGAATGACGCTTCTCCTTACAAAGGGGAGAAAGCTCCCTCTCTCCCCACAGCCTGTGCCAGTTTGACACCCAGCACCAGCACAATCCCCATTGGTGCCCACCCATCGTGCAGGAGCTCAGGTTTTTGTTCATGGGCATCCATTCACCATCACAGTGTTAGTTCAGCTCTGAACTGACCTCCCACCCATCCTCAGTGGGGGAAGAATGTCTGTGAGATCTTCCCACACACACGTGCCTATAGCAAATGAAGTTAATCACAAACTGTTACAATTAACAAAGCAGAAATACTATGTCCGAAATTATCAGAATTCTGTTGAATTCAGTGTTGATTTCCCTTCTAAATACAGAAGATCAAGCCCACTCTGATACTTCTGACATCATGGAAAGAAGGAAAAAGCAGCCAGAACACAAATACCCAGCAGCGCCTTCATTTTGCCACGGGATGAAGCCCCATGCCAGTCCAGCACCTCCACATCTGTCTGCTGGAGAGCCAAAATGAACTCAGGCACTCACCCAGGCAGTGAGTGAGCTCCCCATCCCAGAGCTGGGAGCCTGGGGCAGTGCAGGGCGCGCTGCCATGGCAGCCATGTGGGAGCAGCCCGGGGTCACAACGCGATCAGAATGTCAGCGCCAAGAAAGGCGCCAATCGATCCGTTCGATGCCAGTGGGATGAGAGCTGTGAGCCCGGCGCTCACCCAGGGTGAGGTGTTTTTGTCTGGTTAAAGGAATGCTTGACTGAACTAAAAATCTTAATAGATAATCTCTGCTGAACGTTTTTGTGCAGTAATTCAGGAACATCAAAAGCGTGCTAGCCAACCCAATTTTACATGAATTTGATATGGATTTACTCATGGCAGAGTTTGTTTGAAGTCCGCAACGAGACACCTTCATACTCTCTCACCCCAAAGCATTCTTTTTCTGTATTTCATGGTAGATTTGCAAAAAAAAAAAGTAGAAGAATGCGAGCACAACAAAACCAAACCGAATAGGAAAAACTAAGAAGCCATTAAAAATGATTCCTCTGCCAAGCACAACAAATACGTATTACACACACACGAGTATATATAAAAATCTTGCTTTCCATATTCTGCCTTTGGTCTCCAGCATTTATGAATCCTCACCCCAGCTGACTTCTATCTGGCCTGATAACCTGCGTGTTCATTGCAACAGAGCTCAGCAGCAGCAGCACTGAAGAAGGAGGGAACAGAAAACATTCCCCAGTTGTGTGCAGAAGATGAAAGTGAAGAACTGCTTTCCCACATTATTTCACAAAGATCCATGCCCATATTACCTACCAATCTAGCAGCCTGCCATAAAGTTTTCTTCCTTGTCACTCAACACCCACCACAGAAAAGATTTACTTCTACATACATTAATGGGATCAACTTAAACCTTTCACCTTCCCGAAGGCACAGTTAGCAGCAGACAGAAAGCACGTTCACACGTTAACAGAGAAAAAGAAAGAAAAACAAAATCAAACCTTTTTCCTTCTGCTACCATTGCACCTCCAGAGTCTTGAAAACATTCTCCTTTCTAAATTAACTCAAGGGCAATTTTGGAAGGAGCAAGGAATGAAAAGGAAGCAGCTTCCCTACAGCACACAGTCACGTCAGCTGGTCGGTGATCACAGCTCACAAACGTCTTTCATCATTAGAGAGAAATGCGGGTGAGTTTGGGATGGGCTCAGGGTGGGAGAGCTGCCTGGTTGGGTTTGGTTGGTTTGTCTGCTTTGTGTTTCTCTCTCTGATAACTGAGAAATCAATATGGAAGAAGCCCGCTGGACAAGCCACCAGAAGAAAAAAAACAGCCTTTCCCAATAGGCTCAATGCCTCGCAGCAGTAAGATGGATTCCTGCCTTCACCTGTCCCTTTGCCTAATGGCACGTGTGTAACAGCGCCAGGACCAACGTAATGGAAAGATGCTACAAAAAGAAGAGCACTCACCCATCTCCAAAGAAAAAACTCCACAAAGGAGAGATCACCAGCAGAACCTTCCTCAATGGCAGCCAGCCCTTAAAGGAGGTCTAGGAGAGGTAGAGCCTGGCTCTGTTACCTTCACCTGTGCTCTCAGGGCTGGCTGGGTCTTTTCTCCAGGTGCTCAATCAGTGTGTGAGGCTGTGACTCCTCAATTCCCATACACAGGTGGGCTGGCAGCTCTCCTGCCCTCTCTTAATTTCCCTCCTAAAAACACATTCCGAAATACAGACTTCTGCAACACTCTGGCACCACAGCTCTGCTAAAATGCAGCAAAGGCACTGGGGGAAGCTACAGGAGCTGCCAGTTTCACAGCCCTGCTCACGTCTGCAGCCGCTCCTCCACCTGCTGTTCATGGAATGGACTCCAGGTCCTGCATAACTGCATCTTGGTGGATGCCCCTCAGTGTGCCTATGAGTTGTGTGGGCAGATGGAAACTGCAGCTTCAAATCACTCTGTTTGTGAGGTTGCTGGAAACTCGGGACAACTCTACAGGCAATTCCTGCACTTCCTTCTGTGTCATGCACCTTGCAGCAGCTCCCTTCACATCCAGGCTTGGCATTGGACACAGCCCATCAGTTTGCACAGCTTGCACTGTGCTTATAAATACATGGGACTCAAAAATAGCACCCTGGCACAAACCCAGGCTCCTTATTTTAAACCTCTGATCGCCAGCAGTTTGCATGGCATACTGTGGAAGTACTACTTCAAATAAATTCCACCCCTTCATTATTGACCCTCGCCACCAGGAATGAGGGATCTATTTTTGATTAGAAAGAAATCAGCTGACCTCGTGTTCAAAGGGAAGGGAGGATAAAACTCATGCCTGCTTCTTTGTCTGTGGGCAGGAGTTAACAGAGGAGCTGAGGGCAGCAGGGCCCTGGCAGCACCATGCTGACTTCACCACGCTCTGCCCACCCACTGGAGGAGCTCAGCTCTGCTCTCCCCGTTATACTTCAGTCCCCCACTGTTTTGTCCCCTCCACCAGCAACCCATGCTCACCCCCCGCTGCCGCCCAGAGCAGCCCCACAGAGCCATCCCAAGCCCTGGCTGTGCAGACCAGCGTCCCACCTCTAACAGCAGCTTTTCACGCTCACATTTTCACCACAGGGCTGCAAAGCATCAGTCAACCCAAATAAACGTTAACTCTGCTCCTCTGGGTTATTTTGCAAACAAGCCTGTTTTATGAATGCTAGGAATAAAGAGAAACTTCATGGCTCTCCCAGGACTGCAGTCTGGCACATCTGAGCAGAACCACCAGCTCTCACAGCCGCACTGTTCACTTCCATAGTTAACCCACAGATGTGTAAATCTTGGGTCAGACTGGAAGGACGTATCTGCTCAGAATCATAAAACCAAGTCCTGATTAATAAACCCGGCTGCAGGGTGGACTTAATATCAGTTCTCACCTCCTTCACAGCAAGGTGGTTATGAGAGAGGTGGAAGAAGGGAAAATAGGAAAACCTGCGTACTCAGAACTGCACCCAGAGGACCAATGCTGCACGCCAATTCCCAACGCTGCAGCTGAGATCTTTCCTGATACACATCACACACTCTGTGTAACCTCAGGTCACCGATTTCATAACAGCAAGTTCTGCTGGTAGGGAGAAAAGGCGGAGGGTGGCACAGAAACCTCTTCAGCTTTGAGTGGTGCATTCAGCTAGCCGAAACGGGAATGAAAGGGGGGGTCTGGTTAGGAGGGGGGAGCAGAAATAATAGCAGAGCATCTCGTGTCAAATGCAGAAAGCATATTTATAGTTTCTGAGAGTAGAGCAAAGGAGCAAGCACACGGGACTCTATAACTCACTGCTGGAATTGGCCTCTTCAGCAGGTAAGTGATGGAGACAACTGGAGTTGCTACTCCCCCTGTACATCCCCCCCCTTCCTTTTTTTATGAAGAAAAAGCTCCTTGTCTCAGGAACCATGCAAGAAAAGACAATTTAGGCTGGAGAACTGATAAATATTCCTGTATTTCTGCAAAGTGCCAGCAGCCTCACTCAGTGTTGTTGTAAGTCGGCACGCATGGGTGGACAGCAGTGAATCAAAGTGCCCCCGGCACGCAGTTAGCAGCCACCCCTCACCGTGCCTCCTGCTGCAGCCATTTGTGCAGCCACGGTATTAAAAATGTGTTTCCTGGACCCGCTTTACACTGAATGCCCTGGAGACAACTGAATTAGTGGAAATGCAGGCTGCTGTTGTCATACCATAAGTAGTTCAGGATGGAGTTGCCTGACTGCGTTTCCCCAGTGAGCTCTTTACATCTATCTGAGCTGATTGATTTTCAGTCAGTTTTCTGTGGGATAAGTTCAGATTCCCCAGGCTCAGGTATGTGGAAAGAACATGTAAGTTAATTCACTAAACTACACAGTAAATCCAGCCACAGTCTCTTCAGGAAATGCAATGTATGTAATGAAGACTAAATGGACTTTGTTCTGCTTACTAAAATTGTTTTCAGAGACATGCCCTATCCACACTCAGATTTATGGGTGTGCTGGGGGCTGCACAGCCATCACCACAAAACCAGGGAAACTGGAAACAAAACCAAAGGAAAGGAGGAAGGTGGAGGGCAGAGGGAAGAGACGTACGAAAAGATCACTAGGAAGCAGAATCATAGAACCATTAAGGTTGGAAAGGACCTCTCAGATCCCCAGGCCACCAACCACGTCCCTCAGTGCCAAATCCCCATGTTCTGAATCCCCCCAAGACAGCAAATCCCCCACTGCCTGGGCAGCTGTGCCAGTGCTGACCGCTCTTTGGAGAAGCAGCTTTTCCTAAGAAGAACCACCTCAAAGCTCAAGGTGTTCATTTTCCACACCAGCTTTTTTTTCCTTGTCCTTTTTCCATGGACTCCAGCGACGTTACCCCCAAACCCAGAGCACTGGTGTGTTATCTGCCTGCTGAAGGCTGTGGTGAAGTGAGCACCTGACCATGGCTACAATCGCCCCTGGCATTCCCAGTGCTCGTTTGCACGCTGCTGCCTGCTGGCTGGTTTCTTTGCTGCCCTACTGCATGTATTACAGAGTCCAAGGCTGAGACCTGCTTGTGCACAGGCACTGTGGCATCCAGCTGCAGATGAGGCAGTAATGATTGTTAGAATTCTTTACCCAACTCTGCTTCAAGTTGTTTTTTTAAGAGTGATTCCTCTAACCCCACCATAATGTTTTCCTCCAAATCCATTTCCCGTTAAATCAACAAAACAGCCAAGTCTTTACAGTGCTTCAGAATTCCCCCCAGTTCTCTGAGTCACAGTCAAAATTCTATTTGGACATATTTTACTATCACAGAATGGTAGAATTAAAATAGATATCTATTTCTTTTCCTATCAGAGAGCTTACTGCTGTTGTCTTTTTCATTCTGAGCTTCATTTTTTCAGTATTTTTGAGCAACCTGGTCTAGAGGAAGGTATCCCTGCCTACAGCAGAGGGGTTGGAACCGCAGGATCTTAAAGGTCCCATCCAACCCAAGCCTTTCTATGATTCTGTGATTTTCTTCTGGAGCAATCATTCACAGCAATGGTACAAGAAGGGTGCTTGGACGATGCCTTTCCAGCATGAGGCACTTATCTGGGAGGATACAAATCCCTAAGAACCAATAAAATACTCCAGACTGCCCAAGGCAAAGCATGTGCCAGATCAGAACGGATTATAAATACGCCCTACGCATCAACTTTGGAGAACTTCCCCCACTCCACCCACTTTTTGACACAAAATAAGATAGATAAAACAGAAAAATGGCTTTGAGCATCCTTGGAAATTTAATCTAGTAATGGAAGAGCTGCGGAGCGCTGCTCTCCTGGCAGCCCCGCCAGCTGCAGCGCAGATTAGCAGAGCTCAGCGCCGGCCCGGCGGCTCCTTATCGCACAGCCTTTGTCTGCTGCGCTGCGCTGCCTCTGCCCACACGGCGGCTGGAGCAGATGTGTGCAGTGCCTTCGTGGCAGGAGCTGCGAGGAGCACGGGGAGATAGGAACGAGCCCTGTGGGATGCAAAGCACGGCGGCAGTAATTATATCACCAGAAAACAGATGCTGGGAAATCTAACGCCGCTCCATCGCAGCAGCAACCAGATCCAAACCCAAATCGGTGTGGGGGGGATGCGTGCCTGCATGATGAAACACTGGGACTTGTTGCACATAAACACCCACCCGCATGCTTCAACTCAATGGTACAAGTAAAGCTTTCGCTTCCATTAATTTGCACGATAAACATCTTCAGTAATTATAGACCGCGCTCACACTGATCATCTGCATGAAGCCAGCAGACTTCATGCAGGGTTCCTGACAGACCTCAAACTGAACAGGGCTGTGCCAGATGCTTGGGTTGAAAGCGCCCTTAGCATCCATTCTGGTGCTAAAACAACATAGCTGGTCCCGAGCCTTTCTTCTCAGTGGACAGAACAGCAACTGACTCAGCTGGGTCTCCCTGTAATACCAATCCCTTGCCTTTGTGGATCCCACAGGCTGTTGCTATTTCCACTTTTGTGAAGAAAGAAAAAAACCTGTTTTTTTTCTTTTTTGCACCACATCCCCAGCACAGCTTCCTCACCACACGCAGATCAGCCAACACACAGACCACTGCTCACAGTCCAAACGCCCTCCTCCTCCCCCCTCGCTCTCCTCAATTGCCCTGAAGCAATCATTTATTTCAAGACTATTAACTTTCTGCCACTGTAGCAGCCCCACACCATTCTGAATGCTCTGTGCAAATGTTCCTCTATTAATGAAATTAAACATCAGAGACACACGCTGTCAGGATAAATTGATGCAGTGAGCTCTTCTTTAGCCCAAGTCTGACAAATCACGTGCACCACTTAGAAAAAGATTTGTAAGGGTTTATTAAGAAGCGCAGCTACTTTTCAAATCCCAGGCTATGATCCAATCAGGTTGAAAGTAGCACCCCATTGAATTTAATTGGAAGAGCTAAAGCATCTCTCGATGACTTCATTTCATATTTAAGTATACATAAAGACAACTGGGCTGGGGTGACTCCTGGCCACATACATAAAATACACATACAGAATGAAATGATTTTTATGCTTGGCCTGCACCTATAGTGAGGGCTATAGCTATCCCATGCACCTCGGAATTCAACATGTTTTGGAGAGGATGTGGGTAGCAGCAATTAAAGTTTTGTTTCATTTTACTGCTCTGCAGGTTTGGCTTGATTTATTTTTTAAGCGTTTTCTCCTGATGCAAAGGGGTTCTCTGTAAGGATCTTTCTTTCTCTGGAGTTGGGGTAGGACATCAAACTGGGGGGTTGGGAAGATGCCTTTGGTAAAATAAATCAAAATGTAAAACAAAAGCCATTTGTTTTCAAGTTTCTAAAATGGAGTTTAAGAAATGGACTGTAAAATTCTCACCGTATGCTGCAGAAGTGGAGTCCGGAGGCAGAATTTGCTTTTGCAGTGCTGACCGCCTGTGAAGATCAACCTGCTCTGCAGAAGCCAACCCCAGCAGCAGCCAAGGCCATTATCTTTGCAGAGCAAGTCATCACCCAGGAATACAGGAGAGAAAATAGACAGCAACATCCAGGCAATAAATTCACCTACTTAATTCAATGCAAAGCTGCTTTTCTTGACCCAAAACTTTCAGCTTGAGACGCATCTTACATAAACGTTTCACTGCGTATCATTAGTGTTCTTTTGGGGACTCGAGAGATTTCATGTATTTTAAATATTGCAGAAAATAGCATTATAAAGATTTTATAAATGCTTAAGCATGCAGTTCACCTATGCAAAATGCAACAGATGTGAGCGTAGGTGCTTTAGAGGTCTGCACTGGCATTTCAGATACAGAGAGAAAAAAAAGAGCTCAGGGTATTTCAGTGCTTGGCTCAGACTCTCTCCTTGAGGGCTCCCACACACATCCATTGATGTGTTCAGGATCACTTCCCTTTGGAAAGTGCTGTTTCGTTAAGGGCACAATTCCCCAGAAACGCTCATTAGAGCCTGCAGGGTTCAGAGATCAAGATCTGGGTGTAATTGTCATTCACTCGTAGCATCTCCAAAGCAGCTCTGCATTTCTCAAGAGCCCTGGGAAAAGTTCACGGGTTGACCTCTGAGTATTATTGCCTACTCCATTAAGAAAAGGACTCCAAACCATTAACAAAAGGCAGCGGAGGGGCATGCTGGCAGAGGAGAGGGGCAGGTCCTGGGGAGGGGGGAGGAGAGCCCAGGCAATCAGGGAGGTAGATCCGAAGCGCTATTAGAAGAACAGAACTACTTGTGGAAATGGATCGCTTACTGTTTCAGGGCTTGCCAACAGTAGGAGGACTTCTGGGATTGCCTGTGATGGCAAATTCCCTCCCCAAAGCCAATAGAACAATCAAAAGCCACCGAACCCACACTAGAGCTTGCAGGGGTCATCATACAGCCTCAGCCTCAACGTGATCCAGGGCAGCAGTCCCTGAACACCGCCTGCATAGAGTCCAAATGCAATCTGCCACCTCTTTAAGGCAGAGCTCCTCATGGCAATTATTTAATTGCAACTTCCCTTCCCCAGAACCCACCAGTCAAGCGCAAAAGGGGATAAATACCAGTTTCAGCACAGGATGAGCTGTGGGTCGCTGAGAGCTGGCTGAAAGAGTTTGGGGTCTCTCAGTGCATGCATCCACTTTGAGCCTCCATCTGCATCTTCTACATCATCTACAGAACGGACCCTTAACATCACACAAACTGTTTCCTCTAGTGTGAGGTCTAAAAGGAGAACACTACGTCATTACAACTCCTCCAAGGGGAAGAAAGCAGTGCATCTCAGGTAGAACTAAATTTGCTTCGTTCCCCAGCCAGCCTACGAGTTTGTGTACAAAGGGTGGCAGTCACACTTTGCAAAGGAGCAGCAAGATAGAGGATAAGTGACAGAGAGCACTATGAGTGATTTCTGCAAACCCCCAATTTTCACTCAAACGAAAGAGACAGCAAACAACACACAGCCCAGTCGACACAGTGGCTCCACATGACTCCCTGTTTGCTGTGGTGAATGGTGTTGATTTTTGCAGGGAGAACACACATTCCTGACTACAAAACTCTGGATACTGACATGCCACCGTTCATTCTTTTCCTATTGCACCTGCAGTATTTGGACTACCTACCAAAAGCCCTGCTGTTACATCTCTGGAAGGGGGTTAATTTCATTTTTTCCTCATTGAACGTCACGTTCCCCTCCTCAAAAAACAAAAGATTAATTAAAACTGCATTGATTTCCCATTGCCTGTGTTAGCTCCTGTTTGATCTGCAAGCCTAATGAACTGTTTCTGGCATACAATGAAATACTGCGAGTTAAATTCAGATGAAAGTTTGCAAACAGTGTCTTACTTAATTGCAATCAATATGCTTGCATAGGAAAATATTAGAGTTGGCATATAAATTCAATATTAGTGAAAACTCCACCGAAAAAGAAGTAAAACAGACCATCTTGATTGGAGGTCTGACAGTCCACCCATCCATGAGGCCCTTCCTGCACGATTGTGGAAACACCATCACTACACGGAGCCCAGCAAAAACAATGCTGGTCCACATTTAAGCAGCTGCCCTCCAGGCCAGGCAGCTCCTTTCCTCCGAGGTCGTGTATTTTTTACCTATTCTGCCAAGGTTCAGTGACAGCCCCAGGGAGGACGTGACTCCAAGCCCTGTGCTTCTCACCGCAGATTGCTTCTCTTCCTCCTTGTGCTGCCCACCCCACCTCCAGCAGTGCCTGCAGCCACTCTGCAGCCCTGCTCTGCTCTTTCAGCACAAAATGAATGCAATATTAATACTTCATTGTAGTACTCCAACTCTGCCATGTCAGAGCTGCAACCTGAAAGCATCCAGCATAGAAAGCGATACTGCAACGACAGTATCAGAAACAATAAATGCGTTCTGTAGCTAAAAACCATTAAAGAAATGAAAATTCAAATTTGGGATTCATTTAAAATTCATCTTCAAAGGAAAAAATAAGAATCACTCATTCTATACTTGAGCTGTCAGTGCTTTTTGAAATAGCATGAAAGCAGCAGGAATACGGTGAAGCTGATGTGCGATTTTCAACACGAAAGTACTTCAGGGAACAATTTTCCTGCTATATACTGCAGCTTTGGCCGTGTTATTTTGCAATTAATTCCAGGTTTTCTTATTTTTTTTTTTTTACATATGTCTTTGATCAGCAAATCAGAGTATTTTAATTTGTCAACAGGAGCCACTGGTATGCAGAGATCCGCTATGCTGAGCCTAAAATGTCTTTCATACAGTAGAGATTGGGTCTGCAGGTACTCTACAAGAAAAAAGCTGTAAGGACACAGTTCAGATTTAAATTATGTGCAGTTCCCTGGCCCACAGAGCCCCCATAAACAGACCCTGATCTTGGTGCAACTGTGAAAGCCAACCTCGAATGCCAGTGCCCTGGTGAGAGCAAAGACCCACAGAAAGCAATGCGGGTTTGGGGTTCTGGTGGTGTTTGGTTATTCGGTTGTTTCATTTCCCCCAGGCTCCCTGCACTGTGGAATTTACTGCCTGCACTGGGAGAGGAGCAGCACTTGCATCGGATTTGTCCATATTTGAGCAGTCTCCTTTGCTTGACAAATGTCCTTTTCCCTTCTTTAGGAGCCCCCCTTTAGAAATAGGCTGCAGGCCTTTTCTCCTCACTGCTTGACGCCGTCTCCTCGTTCCACTGAAGTTTCTGGAGCTCCATAGAGGACACACACCAGGAATGTCACAATCTCATCTTTTTGTACACGCTGAATATTTAAGGGATTTTTGCTCCCTTAAAATAAATCTTCTCCATTTGGAAGGACAGAGGGCTGCTGTTTCCATAACAACCACTCCTCAGAAAAATTTCTTCTAGTAAACACCACAGAATTAACTGTGTATTTTAACTTTTAGTCATATTCTGCTAGACGTAGACAAAATAAAGGTAAACTTCAGTTCACCTTTCATCTCTATCATCCGTCTCATTGACCAAAATGCAGCTCCTCTCAAACTGAACGATAGCAGAAAGGCACCTGTGAACTCATTCATTATGCCGTTAAGCGAGCTGATAGGAATCACTGGAAAAGAAATAAGACCGAAAATTGCTGAAGCATCTTCCATCACAGCAATTTCTACAAGGTTAGAAGAAGTCATATTGGATAAAATCTTGGAAGCACAAAGGCAGCGGTCTGGGAAATAAATGCAAATGGGCATTCTGCATCTGCTGCTAGGTGTGGACAAACTGGAACCGAGTGCACCTGGTGGAAACCCCAAAATCAAGGTGTGCTTTCTCCTATCTGAGTACCACAGGAGAGCAGGAGGTGAGGGCTGGCACCCGTGCAGGAGGCATAAAACGCATCTGCATGCATCGTGGCACAGGTAACAAAACCCGCAGGTGTCCCTCCCAGGATCTCACTCACTCAACAGCCACAGGAACTGAACCCAGGGTGCTGCAGCAGGCGTGGTGCTCCCACACTGCCCAGCAGTTCCCCTGCCAGGCCCTGAGGACGTCAGGCAGCAGAGAGCCATCAGCGTCCCCTCCACTGCTCATCCCACCCTCACACTGCCAGCGCCCCATAGGCTGCATTTGGTTCAGGAACAAGAAGAGATAAAAAAGTCAAATACTTATTTTAGATCTGTCCAGTGCACTCGTAACATTTAAGTCTTTGTAGGCACACATCTAGGCATATTCCATTCAAAAACACATTGCTAGAAATGCTTGCATATGAGGGAAATCTCTGTTACAGCTGAGCTACAGCACTGAGTGCTGCACTCAGTGCCCACTCCCAAAGGAGCACCTGCACTGCTGATCAGATCAGCGCTGCTCAGCTTTCACATTAACTCCCCCCATACAGGTGAACTATGAAATTGGAATTCACGCTGTAAAGTTTCAGACAACACTCAGGTTTCACCAGCTACAACTGAAAAACACCCGAGATTGATCTTGGAGATGCTTTCTGCCATGGGCATTGCACCTTACATTTCTGCCCATTTTTAATAAGAGCTCAGCAGAAAACGTAATACACGAAGTGGGCAGAATGTATTTACTGTGTGCAAATAGGTGTGCGTGGGCTTTATTACAATTCACTGCCATGCCATTCTGTGCTCCTACTGCAAAAATCCTTTGGCTTCAGCCTCAGGGAGGACAAAGACAGAGCCTCCCTCCTCGGTAAGCAGAGAGAGTACCGTATAATAACCTGAAAAGAAAGAATACTACAATTCATCCATTTTTTTAACCTCTCAGGATAATAAACATGCAGGTCTTACTTACAATTTCAATTAAAAAGCCTTTTGGAAGCTTCTGATAAGCAGAATATTTTGTAAAGGCCATTTCTTACAGAACCTACAGCACAGCTGCAGCTGTGCCAGAACATCACCAAACTTATCCCACACCTCTGGGAGCCTGGATGCTCTAATCTACACACAGCTGTCCATGCTGCTGCATTGTGCCAGAAAAAGGAGCAGAGGAAGAAGAATTTGAGAGGCAGATATTGAAACACACAGTGAAAGAAATGCAATAAGGCAATTAGTCTCTCTGAGGTTAAAAGTTACAGAAATATTGTTAGGGCAAACATTCATAGACCATAAAAGAAGATTAAAGGATGCACCCGTTATGCAGAAAGCAATCAAAAGGAAGAACAGGAACTGCTGTAAGAACCAGCTCTGTCACACAGCTCTGGAGCACAGCTCTGTGGAGCACCCATCGTATCACAGCACACAGCACCAGCTCTCACAGCTCTCCGCAGGGCCTTGGCCGTGCATCTCACTCACATCCTAACAGATCCTTCATTTCCAACAGGTCCCTTCCAACCCTCAGTCACTTGTTTAAGCCCTGCACTCCCTCATTGCTGCTTCCCCAGCCGGAGCACAGCAGTGCTAACACAGCTCCTGGAGTGAAGGGCGGCACGCAGGGCACCCAGTGCTCACAGCTCAGGTGACACGAGAGCTGCTCTGCCTCCTCACCAGCACTGCAGGTCCGGGCAGAGGAGTGCTGCCATTTGCACTGCTGCATGTCCTTCCCCACACAGGCACAAACAAGCAGCTCTCCTGGCCACATCCCCTCACCCCCAAGTGGAAAATCCACCCCAGAATTACATGGAAACAAGACCCAACTATTTTCTAACCTTTCTGCTGCAGCTTCTCCTTCAAAACACTCAGAACACTTTCCACATCAAAGGCAAGAGGCTGATCTGGCTGCGTTTGACGTGCCCAGGGCTTTTTTCTTTTAACAAGAGGCAAAGAGAGGATGGTGAGGACGCTGCAATCAAGGAAATACAGCACAATGGGCTCTTCAGTGAGCGCTGCCAGCCTGCAGCATACCTCATGGCATCTGCAAAGTAGTAAGCACTGGAAAGAGTTGTTCCAGCTAAGAGAAATGTAAATTGCCCAACTCAGAATTATTGTACAACCCCACAGACCTCAGCATGGTAGAATAGTAAGGAAAAAAAAGCTGTATCAGAAGCTACAAGACATACAATAGTGAGCTGGCCTGTTTTGTGCTCCTGACAGCTGACACGTTTACCAGCCAGCAGCAGATTTTTACTTTACATTTAGATATCAGCACACACAATCCTTATCTGTTACTTAAGCACCATAAAACAGCACTTGATAATTAGAACCACAAACTGATTATGCGAGAATAGCACCCAGCTTTTCTGGAGGACTGCAGCACAGTGCCAGCGTGCTCTGAGCCCCACTCAAAGGCCTGGTGCTGGTGGCAGGCTGAGAAAACTGCACACAGCCAGAGCCTGCCCAAGCACACAGCCCTGCAGCACCCTGACCTTCCTGCACCACAGCCAGCAGCCCCTGCAGGCACCAAGGGAACGGGGCTCTCCTCATGCCTTCCTCCCAGCACTGAGGGCAGCTGTGATCCCACCTGGAAGAGAATTTGCAGCTGAACTGGGAGATGTTTGAGGTCAGAGTTGTTTGCTTAAGAAGCAAAAAGCCACAGTCCAGAAGTTCTCAGCTTGGCAGAGCTGTCCAACGCTCTGGGAAAACCAACGCCAACCAGGCCGTGACAAAGGTGACCAAAAGGAAAGGAATCCAGGCCTGGTTTCTGAACAGGAAAAGTAGAAAAACATTCAAGGGATAAATATCAGAGCCACGAAGGAGGGAGCCACGCAGATTTTGAAAAGGCAGCAAGCCAGTAACTTCCACACATGGGTGAGGTGATGTGGGGCTTCTCATGTGGCCAGATTTGGGGAAGAGGCAGGGATTGGTGCTATGGATGTCTGAATTGCTGCAAAATACACAAAACTCAATCTCTTGGGAAGTGCTGCCATCCTATGAGGAACTGAATTCCTCCCACTTTTTATGAAATAAATGCAAATTACACACATTTCAATGCTTTTACAGAGTTTGATTTATCAGGGGTCTGGGAAGTGGTGAATAAGAGTGAATCAGACGTAAATCAGCTGTCAAAAACTTGGCTCAAACCAACGAAGAGAAATTCAATTCCAGTTTGCTAATGCCATTATTAAGAGGTTTGGCAACACGATGCTACAGGGATTGAAAGCGCTTTGTGCAATTGATGATTTCACACTGCCAATACATCAAAGCACCAGAAATGGGGATGTTTCACTGCAGGGTCCATCTTTTCACTTGCACAGATCCATGCCAGCCACTGACACCTGCAGGAGCGCTCTGGGGCCTTATGGCTGTTTGATCAAACAGTGCGACTCCTGTACAGGTAGAAATGCAGTAAGGAGAAACCAAAGGCACGTCCATCGACCTTTCAGTTTAACAAAGCCATGTCCTACTTACCCAGCTCTACATACAGAAGCCTCGCATTTTTCAGCCGGCTGCATTCTGTGCCTACTCAATTATGCACCCAACAGAGGAAGAGGACTTGTGTTTTTCTGATTTTATTTTGAGTGAGGATCCCAATGTAGCTGTATTTCCATTTTGTGCTTTGCATCACACAGACCGTTTCCCAGGGATGCTCCTACCCCTGCAGTATCCACGCATAACACCAAGGCAACAAACTGGAACCACAAATGCCTTCCAAGCTCCTACACCAATGGCCACGTGCCGTTTGACAGAGCCACAGAGTGGCAATGAAGATATTTTCCATTCTCTTCAAAATCCTGCTTTCCTACAGCACTCAGATGCATTCAGAAGGATTTTTGGCAGGTAGGAAGAGAGGGGCAGTTACAGCAGCGCCCTGGGGCACACAGCTGCCCTGGGCACACATCCCACCAGGTCTGGTGGAGCAGGAGGGGCTTTCAGCACAGGGAGGAGGATCGTGCTGTGACAAGCGTGCAGTTGGGGCTCCTCAGACGGGACATCCCCTCAGCACACGCCAGCTCCCCCAGCAGCCCGCCTGCCCCGAGCAGAGAAACCTCCTCATCCCAAAGCCCCGAGCGGCAGCACAGGAGGCGAGGCGGCGCAGCTCTGCTCGCTCACAGCGCCACCAACCCCGGGTGCCGTGCCGCAGCACGAGGCCGCTTGGAGATGAAGAGGAATTGGGCTGTGCAGAGAGATGCCCCCCGGGCTTTTCCTGTGACTCACTCGTTCCCTTTTCTGACAAGATCACTGGCTGCTGGGAGATTTCAGATCTGAAGACTTCAACTCTTAGATTTTTATTCTCAATCTGTCAAAACAATATTGAAAACAGATTCAAAACCGGGGGTAGAAGCATGAAGATGGGTAGGGATTTTGCAATTCGAACATGTTGCCATTTAGCTGACCAAATTCTTCACAGATAATAATAGAAGCCAAATATTATCCTGACAATGCGGTTCCATGTTTTCATTCCCTCCTGGGAGCAGAGAAGGGAAGAGAACACAGAGCGGTGCAGGTGCTGCTGGCTGCAGGAGGGGGCCTTGCTCTGCAGCACCAGCAGCTCATGCTTACAGGAAACCCGTGCCACCAGCTGAGCGTTCTGCATTCAGGTCTTTGACTCAAATTAAGGATTTAGGAAGCTGATTTAACATCCATACATAGAAATGAATGTAGATTTAATGTCACTTCGTAAAGTCACTTGCAATGTTTCCTGTTAAACAAGCATGTGCTTTCAAAATCCTTACTTGGACTGTTTTCAAGTTTCAGTATAAGTAAGTTCAAGAGCCTTCTGTCATTTAATTCATTGCAGCTGATTTCACTTAATTTTCTATAAGCTGCCATGCTTAAAGGAGCTGCAACGTCTTTGGTTTAGAAAAATCATTAAGTGCTACTCCCAATAACTCCAGGCTGACAAGCACTGTGACCATTTGCCCACCACAGACTTCCTGCTCTATATAACATGTAAACAAGAATTTCCTTAAATTAAACCCAAAATGATTCTTACATAACAGAGCAGGCACAGAATTAGTGCAGCTGCATTCAGCAGGTCAGGCTCAGAAATGCCAACAGCTCCAGTCAGAGATCAGAGAGATCCAGAGAGATCCACTGAGAGCAGAAATTGTGCTTTATGGATGCAGGGAACTGCACGCTCCGTTCATTTTTTCCCCCTTTATTTGCTCTTCTTTATGTGAGGACTTCACAGAGCACTGACTGCTTGACAGACACGTCTGTATGCACAGCAAACCACCTCGTTAGCCAAACATCTCCTGGGGGAAGGCTAAACCCTTTGGCAATGACCAGTGTGTGCACTGTTTAACACAGTTGATGGGTTTTGCCCTAAGAAAGGCTGAGGGCTAAAATGAGTTCAAGCAGTATATTACTTGGAAATCCTCCTTTGCTTTACGAGCTCAGGCTTAAAGGAGGTGTTACTGCGCTCAGCAGCTTAACCCTCTCCTTGCTTACAATGGATGCATTCACTGTGATGTTCTGATGGCAATCAGGGGAACATTTAAACGCCAACATACCATATTTACACGAAGCCAGGAGGCAGTGAGAAGACTTCACAGCCCTTGAGTTGCAGTGGGAAATTCGGTCACTTTTTCAAATAATTGCAAGATGCCTCATGAAAACTTCACCAGCTTCATTGAGAAAAAAATCCCTCCTGCCGAGCTCCTGCATTTGGTGCTCACTGTTACAACTACAACCCTGCGTTAAGCAACACAAAGTATCAACACAAAGTATCCAATAGAACTCAGCGAAGACAAAACATTGGCCAAACATCCAGAAACAGAATTGCACCGGGCCAGAGTTCAGAGCTAAGCTGGAGGGCCATCGTGGGACAGGTGGAGGCAGACTTCTGTTTTACTTTCCAGGAGATTCATCTGCACCACTTCAGACAAAAGCAGAACAAAGTGTTACCATTTCCTCCCATGTAACATCTCTCCTTTGTGGCTAAGGAGAGCAAAGTGACATCAGCAGCAAAGGATTGGTTCCAGATAAGGAAGCAGCACGAGATGGAGGTTTCAGAAACAAATATATGTGTAATTTGTCAAATGTAGACGAGGCCAAGATTCCATTGCCCTTGCCCTGGGTGTGAGGAGGGCGTTGTTTTCTGTTTGCCACATGCAGCAATTCCCGATTTTTAGTTGCACAATACTCAAATATAAGAGTTCTGCTTCATGCAGCGCTTGACCTGCGCCCCACAGAAAGGAATAAAAGGTGGCTCTCCATGCAGGAGCATGACAGATCTTTAGGGCTGTCTCCAATCTCGCCGTACAGCATTAGGATCAAAGACAGCCCCAGGGGCAGCTCTGCACACCATCCCAGCAGCAGTCTCCTCCAGCCTGGCTACCTAACAAACACTGGGCTTTTCTCACACTGCAGAACTTGTAATAAGGGAATAAAAACATGGAAATAACACAGGGGTCAAACATGCAACAAGTTCTCCTAATTTTGCTATCTCTTACATAAATCAGTTCAAGGTCCAAAATATGGTGGAAAGAAAACACTATCAAATACAGCACCTACTGTAGCAGAAGTTGCTCTCAGTCTGGCCAGGAGGCAATAGGAATTGGTTTTATTCACAATTAATCACACTAGGCTGTGATCTTATTTACAGCCCCTTTGGGAGGAGAAGAATGAAGGTGTCTTTGACCTTCATCTCCTCAGCAGGACAGAGGCAGCACAGCCTTCTGTTTCCTGTTCCATCCTAATTTCCATGCCACAGAGCTGCTCATTTGGGAAACATGAAAAATACGGCTCAGTCAAATCCTCTGAGTTATTCTGAAGGAATTCAGCTCTCCGTAAGATGGAAAGCGATTGAAATTCTGTGGCTCCACTTTCAGTTATTGAAAACAAAACTGTCATCTGCACAGTACTGAAAACAGTCCAGTATTTTAGCAGAACATTTTAGAGCCCGCTATTTATTGTATTTGCTATTATTTATTGCTCATTTACAACCCTTCATATCCATACCAGAGGTTTTCCCAAAGTCCACGTTCGTATGAGCACACACAGCCGGCAGCCCCTCCTCAGGCAAACAGGAGCCCCCAGCAGCAAGGAGCCCAGAAACAGGGAATACAGTGCAAAACCTGGAGCTTTCTTCTGCTTTGTTACTTAAACTGGGAGTGGTTTGTGAATTTTCTTCTGAGAGAGTAAAAAGTCAATCAGCTGCAGTTTGCCTATGCTAAATTTCATCTCTATATCACATCATGTTCTGTTATTGTGGCTCTTTCTGTCTGTCCAAGACTGGCAGCAGTCTCCCAGCATTAACCCGTGCTGTATGAAATCTTTACAGCTATGCAGTCAGATGTAACTGCACAAAACTCTCTCAGGGAGTAGAGGTGGCAGCAATGCATTTTGTCAGATTTCCAAGCTGTTTGCAGCCCAGGGATTTCAAACCCATATTATTTGTTCACCTTACAAGAAGATGAGGGCTGGTTCTTCCTCTGAGCCCCATTCTCATGAGGTCACTGCAGGGTTGGGCCCTGCTGCTCCTGAATGCCAAGAGCAGCTCTGCTGATGGGGAACCCAGTAAGAAACAATGTTTTGCAAGTGCCCCACGCAGAGAAATCAACTTATTTCCAATAGTGAAATCTTAAGTTCCATCCATCACACTGTCCCTTCAGGGCTGATGGGTGGGAGAGAGTCCAATCACCTTCTCCCCTCCAGCTAGGCAGTCAATCAGCTCCCAGCAAGCCAGCCGAGCAGCTGCTCAGCTGGAGAAATAAAGCGATGTTGTCAGACAGATGAACTCCCAGACACCTCTGAAACACGTGCTGCCCATTACGACCTACATGAACACCTCTTCCCCAGAGCCTGACAAAGGCTCAACATGCCACAGTCAGAGCTCTGCAGGATGAGAGCTTCACCATAGGTCCCACTGCAGCGCTGCTTGCAGCCCACTGATTGCTCAGTGTCCTGTTTCCAGGGGTGCAGCCACACTTAGTTTTGCAGCCAGCCTTGAGCCCAACCTGGCAGCCCACCGTGCCCAAGCCAATATTCCACTCTCCCCCAATTTCTAATTCAATAATCAAAACTGCAAACCCATGCATGGTCCTCTGATCAGTGGAAAGCACCTCGGAATGGTTCTGAGAAACTGCGCCTCCTCCAGCTCTATTCTTACTTTGGGAAGACCAGATGCGAGAGGCAAGGAGGACCAGGAGCATTAGGTGAGGAATTAGAAGTACAAGCACTGGTATCAGAACAGCTTTGCTACCTGAACTCCTCAGTGCCACAACAGCTTGCACACTTTGCAGCAATTAAATTTGAAAATGGGGACAGGCCGTTGTGTGCCCAGGTTCACAGCTTCAGGTGAACCCACAGAAGAGGAATGAGTGACCACAAAAATCAGACCCACCTGGGTTCCTGACGAAATGCTGGTAAGGAAAACTACCCAGAGCACAGGTTTGATTAATTCCCTGTATTTAAAGGACACAGATTGCCCTGCCCATGAAGACAAAGAGCAGGTAAAGCAATGACCAAAGGAGAAATCTCAACAAAACGAATCTTGGAATTCAGATTTTTACCTGTTTTTCACGAGTGAAAAAGCCAACTCTAAAGCAATCCTCCCAGAGCATGTGAGACAGCTGCAATAACCCCTTTTCGCAGCCAGATTTTGTTGGTATCCACATTACATCAGGAACACATTCTGTCTGCAGCTCTCTATTCCCTGTGCAGGCACTTGCTGTTTGTTCAAGTAAGACCCAAATCTGACCTTGAAAACTGCAGGCAGAGTGAGGCATTATGTAAGCAGTGACAGCTGAAGTTAAACAAACATTGCAGAAGTAAGATGCGCATCACAAAGGGAGAGGAGAAGCCTCCAACAGACGGCAGTGCAAAGCAGCAGCCCTCCCCAGGTTCACTCCCCAGGTTCGCTCCCCAGGTTCGAGCTGCTGCTGATGCACACTCCAGGTACCGCAGACACCAACTTTAATGGTGGTGGAATTTTTAAAAACACAACAGCTCTTTAATCGGCTCTTGGGCTGCCTCAAGTCACCCCTCATTCAGACAGCACGAATTAATGCTAAAACGCCCAACTTCTGCAGAGAGGATAATTTAAACTGCCAGATCACAGCAAGGACATTTGTTCAAACTGTATTTTGCATGAGCTGAAATGTGATGCAATTAATCACCCACAGCCATGTAAAGACAACTGTGAGAAGGAACATCTCTTTGGTTCTGCTTTGGGCCGGTGGAGGTGCTGTGCTCCTCCAGTCGCTGTTTGCAGGGACTCAGATCCTGTTTGGCAGCACTGAGCTTTCCTGAGTGCTCCTCATATCTCCTTTCTGGAACAGCAAGTGGCTGCCAGCAGAGAAACACTTGTACTGAGGGGTCACTGTGGGGGAGAAGCAGAAAACGTGCTCAGAAACTGAAAGGTGGGTGATACCTTCAAACACTCTCCTGGTATTTCAGAACAGCTGAAAGTAATGTCCAGGTATTTGCAAATCCAAATTCATTCAGAATGAAAGAACAGGACCTTCTTGGGTCATAAGGGTACTTCTGGGATGCTTGGAGGGACAGCAGGGAGGCGAAATAGCAGACTGCAAAACAAGTTGCCTTAGAACTCTGATCTGTGGATGACGGCATAAATATTCATGGAGCATTCAATGAAGCGTACAATGTCCCATGAACATGAGCAGAACTAATTGTGCCTGTAATTAGAGGTGTTTTATTGAATCTACACCAGAGAAACTCCGCTGTGCTGATCACACCATGATAGGACACTGCTGCACATGGAAGGTGTAACAACCACACTGCCACATGAAGCATCACAAATCCTTTATTCCTCATCACTGGTGCACATAAAAGCCGTCAGGCCCAACACCATTAAAATTAGTAAAGCTCTAAAATACACTCCCCAAATTTCCATGCTCGTTTGAAAATCCCCTAAATTTGTTATTCCATTTCAGAAGATGCAATGGACCTGGATGCTTCAGGTATGGCACCAGTATTTGGATGCTCTCTCCAGCAGTGTGCTCCCCTCCCAGGGCTGCGTGCTGCTGAGTACCCACAAGGTTCCACCACTGCAGCTCCTGAGCACCAACAGGAGCTGACCCAGCAGCTGCTCACACATTTCCTAAGCAGAAGTGCCTGAAAAAAATTGTTCTTAGAAAGACCTGTCGAGTCCTTTGCATTCTTTCACCCCAGTACAAACACCAGAGAATTGTCCTAAGATTATGATCCTGACAGAAGAATACCAAGCAGAGCAAAGCCACAGCTTACTTGGGGTGTAAGTGCAGTTTGGATCCCACATGGACAGGTGCCGGCTCAGCTTCAGCTGCTGCCAACAGAGGGGCAGAAAGCACAGGGATCAGCCCCTAAGCACCTGCACTCATCCAACCAGGCTGAATGGCCCACCTGAAACAGGGCAGCCAACGGCAGCAGCCAGCAGAGCTCGAGAACAGCCCTCGGGCTGAGGTGTTAAAGCAGGAGTTGGGTCCACAATGGGATGAACAGCTGATAGCTGCAAAGCAGTCAGTTTTGTACATGAGAAAATTGCATGTACATTTCGGAAGCAATTTAAAGAAACTCAGATAAGTTATACTTCCAAGGCCTTTCACAAATCTAAGGTAAACTTTCATCGCCTGCTTAAATGACATGAGCAGCTCCGTGACATCACCACACTGCTCAGCACTCAGAACTGGAGCAGCCCTTCCTCAACCCACAGCATATAATGCCTGCAGTGCCCAGGCTGCGCCTGACTCGTGCTTGGGAGAGAGAGAAGGATGCCTCGACCTGCTGCAGGTCTGAAGGCACAGAGAAATGCACATCCAAACCAGTAGCTGAAGGAACCGAGGTTGGCTTCCAAGGAGGAAACAAGCCTGAATTCTAGGAAAATATTTATGTGCAGGACGCTTAATTGAAACCAAGGGTGCCCTCCTGATTCTCTCCATCCAAACAATTGGCACCGTGCCTCAGAAACACAAATTCTCAAAAGCTGCTGACATTCCCAGGGGTGCAGATGTTCATGCGGCGCAGATAGAATTCGAAGAGCAGATCAGTGCACACGCATAGCAGAGCAGCTCTTGGTCCCCGTGCCCCCACACCAGGGCTGTGTCCCCACACTGGGCACAGCACACACAGCCAGGATCCCCATTCCCACCACCTGCTCAGCCCACAGCACACAGCCCAGCACACCTACAGCCCTCATGAGCACAAAGACTGGAGCAGAACAGCAAGGGCTACAAAAACAACTGCCTTTATGTGCACCTTGTCTCCACACACAGAAATAAGCAAAGACCAATCAGCGCAGAAGCTGACCCGGAGCTGTCAAGGCACAGTGCACACTGCAAAGCAGACAGACTTGCTATTAGTTGTGTCGCTATGTTCTAATCTGTGCTTTGTGTTCAACTAATGGGTGTAAAACATCAGCATTTGATTTCGGATCATCTCTGAAGGAAGTGAACATTTCCTCTTTGCTCAGCGAGCGGTGCTGACACAGCGCTCACATTTAGCAGCACCGCTTCCATATGCCTGAGCACTAAAAGACGATTCGTGCCTCTCTGCCAGCACCACTAATTGCAAACACACACAGAAAGTTTACACCAGACCTGTTCTGCTGGAAAACGTTGCTGAATTAAGAGCTATTAGATAACCACTGACAACATTTCATTAAACACTGTCAAAAGTGTCAAAACAAGGCATCGCTGTATTAGTGCTCCATCTCCAAGTTTGCTATTATTTTTAATAAAAAGCAGATTCAGCAGAGAAAGATGACACTGTGATTGATCTTAGATCCACAAAATTTCACTTAGATTCAGCAATCATGTTCTGTTCTGACCCTGTAACTGCACAGGGCTCAGTGGCAATCACCCCACAACCACTGCAGGGAGCACAGCATAGTGAGCTCTCTCCTGGGAGCACAGCAGAGGAGCACCCACCCCACGTGCACCCTTTGCTCATGCAGCTGGACCTCATCTCACCCCGGGCTGCATGCAGCAGATTCCACACAGCGCTGCTGAGCGAGCCCAGCTGCAGTAGCCCTGCAGAGCTGCTCCTGTGGAGCCAGGCACAGTCATGGGGCATCAAGGAGGGATTCTGTGTTTCATGGAGGGAAATGGACAAATGAAGACAGGATTGCTATTTCACTCGTGATCTTCTTGGCCCATGGTTGTAGCAATATTAAGGAGCAAGTCCAAGTCCAAGATGCAGCTCTCACCGATGCAGCAGCTCAGAGAGGTGCTTCCATGGGGTCACAGGGCAGCTGGTTGCAGGCTCACAGCTCAGCCAGCAGAGTGCTGGAACCATTTGGATGCAAACCCAACCCAGCTGGCCTGTTTTCACATCCTCACTTTGTGGACCCAACTCCTGCTTAAACACCTCAGCCCAAGGGCTGTTCTCGAGCTCTGCTGGCTGCTGCCATTGGTTTATCCACAATTCCAGCAAAGCTGAGATCCCAAACAATGTTGTTATTTCAGATGCGTTATTCCAGTGACATCTATAAGAGGCATTTGGTACAGCCTGGCAAAACCCGCAGCCTCCTGTAGTTCAGACAAACACACGGCCAGGAGCGGCCCAGCAACAAGTCAGCAGCTGCTGGAGACCCCGCAGGAAGGAGATGCACCAGGCAGCTCACAGAGCATCTGCAGAGCGCTGCAGATCCCCAGCCCCACGCAGGTCTGCGCTGCCAGGGATGCTGCAGTGCCAGCACGGTACACAGCTGCCAGCAGGAGCAGAGCTGTGGTATTTCACTGCTACAACCACAGCTGGATTTACTGCTGTTTGTTTCCAGCTTCAGCACTAAGGCATGTCTACAGCTCTATTGCTGCCTTCATCTGCTCCAATTACTAGCACACACTCTATGGCATAAAGAAATGTAAGCCTATAAACACAGAGGTAAATCAAGTTTTCCCTTCAGCCCCTCGTGCTGGGAGGATGCTGACATGGCTGCGTGCTGAGCCCTGTGTGAGCATGCAGTGCACGGCAGCAGGACACGTGCATCCCCGACCACTCCTGCTGCACCGCGCAGCGCTGCCCACAGCCATGCGTGGCAAAGCAGCAGAGCATGTGTGCAGAGGCAGCAGGGAGAGCCATCGAACCTCATGTAAACACAGTATTGATTTTTTTTTTCTTCTTCCAGATGGTGCAATTTAGAAAAAAAATTGTTTTTAAATTATGCCTTGCAGAAACACTGAGAAGTGCAGCTAATAATGGGTGTATTTCAGGTGCATGCTGACCTCCTTTCCTCCCATCACACTGCAGCACACGAGCACTTGCTGTGAATTACCTGCAGCCCATGAGCCTGAGCAGAAGGTGCTCTAATTGGAACAACAGCCCTCAGCCACCGCTCGTTTGTGTTCCAGCAGCACTCAAAGATGGCTGCAGAAAACAGCTCGGATTAATTGCAGTGTTTTGTATAACTCCCACCTCCCTTTTAAAGGACAATAGCAGGACTATTCTGAACAAAATGGTGTATTCACACCAGCTGAGCATAAGCCCTGCGCACTGTGCTTTAGGTGGCTTATGACAGCAGCAGGCAGGGCTGTGTGGGGCTCTGAGGGTGTGGGGAGCAGCAGGGGTGTGGGTGCCTCCAGGTCTCTAAGCTGGAAGAGCCACACTGGCATCAGCCCCTCCTGGTGTAAGGAGCTGCAGCATCTCTCCTGTCCTCTCTCACCAAAACTGACAGGGAGATCCCAACCCCTCCAGCAGGTGCTGGAACAGATTTCCATAGCAAAGCAAAGGCAGGAATAAAAATGCCTCCCCAGCAACTCACTGCTCGTGAGAAATGGGGATACCCACACTGCCTTCCTCTCCTCCCCCTGAACTCCACCAGCACCATAAACACAACAAGGAGCTCAGTAACACAGCAATCCTCTGCGTGCAACTGCATTCCTTCCTCCAGCTCTGCACAGAGCAGATCTTACAGAGAAGGCAATGCTTTTTTTCACACACTCCTGCATTTCTACAAAGGACCAACAATTCCTCAGCTCACCCCAGGCTCTCCCCTCCAGCACTGCACCCCATGGCCCCAGTCCTGCACTGCAGCAATGGCACAGCTTTGGGAAAACAATCCTGCTGTGGCACTCTGGCTGTGCTCCCAATGCCTCACAAAGTGCTCTAAGTAGGTCACTGTGCAGCACAGAACCTCCCAGGTAGTGGCACTGCCCAGCAGGAAGGCGATAAGCAGAGGAGAAGGATGCACTGTGTGTGAGCAATGGGCTCAGGGTCATCTTAGGGCCCAAAACGGGCTCCAGACACCCCCAGCCCCACTGCTCTCACCACGCACAACAAGAAGCTGCTGGCAGGTGGCACTTCATGCACTATAATCATAACCATACTGGATCGGGTCAAAGACCAAAGAGAAACGTGAATAACTGATGGAAATCCACAGATTTTTACATACAGCAGTCGTTAGCAATTCACTGCTGTGCTTTCAAATACAACTGCAGTTCTCTCTCCCCGAGGCTCAGCTGACACATAGGAAGAGCCTCTCTGGTAGCAGAGCTCTCCTCACACTGCATTATTATTAATTACTGCCATTGCATACTATGGATTTCCTCCAGGTAAAGGACAACCTATGGGCCCTGCAAAGCCCTCAGCGAGCCGCGCTGTGCCCTCACAGCTGACAGGTAGCAGAACTGTAAAGCATTCTCAGAACAACATCATTACAGTTACTTGTTAATGAGATTTATTCCAGCACTTTGTTTTCTTTGTGGCACAACAACTCAGAACCTCCACAGCCCTCACACAACAGCCTGCTGCCTGGTTTGTTGTAATTTAAGACATCCTGAGGTGTAAAGAGATGAAAAGCTGAACACAGAAAAGAAAAGGAAGGGAAGTTTACTGACACAAAACCTCAGTTTGTATCAGCCCGGAGTAACTCCTGCTCCACAGCAACACCTCCTGCACCTCAGTACAGCCAGCTGGACACATGCAGCACTGCAGGAGACCCAGACCAGAGCTACCATGTGCACAGGGTGCTGCCCACCTGCCCCAGCCCCTCCAGGGCCCCTACCTGCAGCCATAGCTGGGGGCAGACGGAGAGCAGCTGGGGACTGCAGCCACTGCTGAGACCAAACCAGCCCTGGGAAGGGCAGCAATACCTACGTCCTTTTAGCACTAATGGGATTCAGTAAAGTCCCAGCAGGACCCAGGTGCTTCCATCACAGCCCCAGCAGCATCACCACTCCCCTACCCCACACCTGTGTGGCAGTGCCTCCTCCTGCTGTGCCCAATAAGAAACGCTCTCCCTTGTGGAGCCAGAGGTAGGAGCAGCAGCTCTCAGAAGTTGTTTAATATAATGAGATTCATTACAGTTTGATCGATTTCCTGTTCATAAATATTTGCAGAAGCTTTTTATCTTCTTTCTAAGAGTTGCATCTTTTTCCCCAAGTGCTCAGAAAGGCACCAGAGGATGGAACTGGGGCAGCGGGGCTGGGACAGTACCTGTGGCTCTCCCTGACCCTTAGGAGGTGCCCATGAGACAGCTGACAGCAGGCAGTGGCAGGTGGGGATGTGGCACTGCTCCCATGGGGTGCCTGCCTGCCGGCTGCTGGTAGCACTGCAGGAAGGAGCCCAGCGCCACCCAGCAATGGATCAGGAAGTGTTCGTTCAGCTTTTAGAAAGGAATAACAGCATTTAAAAAAGCCTTCTTCTATAAAGTACACTGTGTCCAACGTCCTGTTTTTGTAAGGCTACACCATAATCGAACTGACTCATCTCATGGCATTACACCACAGCTTGATCTAATTTTCCTAATATTTCCCCCCCATCTGTTCCATCATTGCAGGACAAATTGTCACCCTGTGAGTGAAGGACAGAATGAAATGCAGTAGCTGGGGATCGTTTAACTTATGCTTAAAGTTCATCCTGCTCCAGGCAGCACCTCATGGAGCAGCCAAGACCCACACAGCGGTACCACAACTGTGCCCAGAGCCAGACTGGCACCTGGGGGCCCTCCAACACCAAAAGGTTCCTCTCCACAGCCAAGGCAGAACCACCAGAGGGAATCATAGAATCATTAATGTTGGAAAAGACCTCTCGGATCCCCAAGCCCAAACCCAGTGCACCCCACCGTGCCCACTGATCCAGTGCCACATCTCCACTGCTCATGGACACCTTCAGGACGGCGATTCTCCACTCCATGGATAGCTGTGCCAGCTCTGACCGCTCTTTTGGAGGAGAAATTTCCAGAGCCCATCCTGCTGCTGGCTCCATGCAGTGGGAGCAGGGAGGCCACACGTGGTTGTGCATCCCTGCCTCCAAAGGGGGGGAATGGATTTGTCCTTTCACTTCTCTTTAATTCTTGAAGGGAGCGATTTCTCCCTGCTCTGTGCCCATCACCTCGTGCTGCCCACCACTGTGCCCATTCCCTTGGTGGGGGCAGTGGAAGCTCTCTGTGAGCTCACAGCTCCACGTGTCTCATGGCAACGGGAATGGGCAAAGATTGCCCGCGGCCACAGAAGGTTAAAAGCTTTTCCATTAGCAACTTTGTTGGATGCTTTTTGTGAAAAGATAAAGCACCATGAGAAAATAAAGGCTTGTCATTTACCTCTGCAAATAGTTCAGGACTGATAATGAGAATGAATCAATCAAGGCAGATTAATCGTATTGCAAGGCCTTCCGAGTGGGGTGAGTGGAAAAAGCACAATAAGCCCTGGCATTGCAATGGCTGCTCTGCATTTTGCAAGAGGATTGGCAAAGGGAACCCAGCCTGCTTTGGCTGAAAACTCCGATGATTAAAATGAACAAGAACCAAAGCACAAGTGAGTGAGAAATGGTGTGGAGGAACTCTACAGAGGAACTGGAGAACACACTGTTGAGACAGGAGCTCTGCGCTCAGAGCCTGCGTATCACCAGCACAGAGCACACAGAAGAGGTGGAAGTGGATGACGTGGGCAGAAGCAAGGAAAGGTGCGCAGCTGGGCTGAGCCGTGCCTGCTGCACAGAGCGTGCTGCTGCACATCTTTGGTGTGGGGGGAACGCACATCCAAGGGCGAGCTGAAATTTCTGCACAGGGCAGAACCAGCAACTGACATTGGGCGCATTTGTGTTTCGTACTCCTGGTATCTGACAGATATCAAAAACCAGGGCATCCACTCTCCCTTCCCACCAAGAGATGCCAGTGACCTGTGATTACAGAGCTGTCCCTCCAAATGTCAGAAACGTCCACAGCACATCCTGTTTACATGGCAGCACCACATGTGAGTCTTTTCAAGGTGGCATTCAGAACCACGTCCTCCTCTCAGGGCAGTGCCCTTCGCACCAGGTGCTCCCTGCGTGCCATGGGAGCAAATGCCATCGTTTGTTCTTTGCAGGGACTGAATCGCATGCCTTTTTTATCTCCTTCTAAACACTAAAACATAATGGAACTTGGTTTTTTTGAAGACAATTCTGTCTACTGTGCATTCAGCACTTCTGAAACTTGTTTCCCAAAGAGTACAGAAGATTGGTGCCAGGCTGCAGAGTCCATTTTCATTTGGGCACTTTGTTTTCTCAGCTAATGCAAAATACAGCGTAATGGCACTAGATGGATTTGCAGCGTTCTGTGCTTAATTGGTCTCTTGTCTGCATGCTGCTTCCCTGTGTCTGCTGCTCTCGGCTCCGAGCCAAGCCAGGTCTTCAGGGCTGCAGGAAGGCAAGCACTTGTTCATAGGGAAAACAAACCAACCAACCAACCTCTCCTACAGTTTGGCACCATGACTTTGGTGGGGATGTGCCAGGTGCTGAATGCACCCCAAAGGACACTGAGCACAAAGGATGTTGGTGCTCCCCAGTGGGTGCTGGGTACTCCCCACAGCCTCTCTTGGCACTGAGCTCCCATCCCCAGGCTCAGCTCTGCCCGCGCTGAGGGAATTGCACACACAGCTCCCAGGGGCCCTTGGCTGCTCTGGCGGATAGCAAAGCAGCTAAGTGCTCTAAATCTTGCCACTCCTACGGAAACATTGCTGTCATTAGTGAGACAAACATGAAACGGAAATCACAAAATGAGAAATAAACAGCAAAAAATAATAACGTGCTTGATAGCTGGGAACGGGCAGTTTAAAAGCAGCAGGGATAGAGCAGCACAGCTTAACTAACGGCTTACTCAGGGCTGCCAGCTCAGGAGGGAGCACAGACACAGCACTGCGAGCTGCACCGAGATGTGGGGCTGCAGGCAGGAGGGCTGAGGGGTCCCTACAGAAGTGGGGCTGCACCTGTGAGCCACCTCATAGCAGCAGCAGGGCCCCCAGCTCGTCCCATCTCAGCCCCACACACAGCACCAGGGCTGGCAGCTGGAACACACCGTGGGTTTTGTTTCTAAAAACAAATCAAAGCTACCGATCAAACTCTGACACCGGCAGTGTTGCAATTAAATATCTACAGCAGAAACCTGTTCCTAGTGAAATTATTTTCCTCCGCCAACTGTTCAATTTCCCCATGTAACAAAATGTGTCATCTTTCTGGATACGCCGGGCTGTGCATATGTCACAGCACGGAAGGGTTGGAAAATTTGGTGGCTTTCTGCAGCACTCACACAGCCTCCCACAGGCCACAGCCAGCAGCCACAGTGCAGTACGTGGGCACTTGTGTGTGGCTGCAGCAAACAGGGCTGAACACAGGGCCTTGGCCATGGAAAGAGGCAGGAGGCAGCTGGCAAGGATGGAGGCAGAACATTTTTCTTCTGTGTTTCTTTCCATACTTGTTCCATTCATGGTCAGGCAGCCCATCGCCTTCCCTGGTGAGCTGCAAGTTCTTGTGCCCCATCTCTGCTCAGCTCAGCTGCACAGAGCTCATGGGGCTCCTGACATGAGTGCTGATGAACACAGCACTGTGGGACCACCTCACCACCCCCATAGAGTTAATGCTCCCTGAGGTTCTCAGAAAGGAGCCGTGCCAGGCTCACCGAGCACAGCAGAACCTCAGAATACAGCAGGCGACACGTGAGAAACTGGACAGACACAGCAGGGTCAGCAATATTCTGTAAACGGAGAACTAAACTCCAGCTGCCACTCAGCACACAGCACCCATCCTCCAGTGATCAGAGCTGGTATCAGAGAAGGTGACTTTCTGATGGAAATGTTCATAGATCAGCTGTAATACAGTAATTAAGGGAATCAAATACTGATTTTCTCAACTTCTGAGTTCATCATGTCGGCTCTGTGCCCACCATTCCCTGCACGTGGCTTCAGTGAGTGCAGCATTTGGCCACAGTGAGGTCTGGGAGGACCCCCAGGCTCAGGAGCCACTGCTCCCAGGGAAGGCACAGGTGGGAACTCCTGGGGACAGACAGGATGCTAGTGGGTCAGTGTGGCCACACACAGCTCCTGCTTCCAGGCTGGAGGGAGAACACAGCTGCTTACTGTGCTCATCCCAAAAGCCAGAGCAGCGCAGGAATAAAGCTATTAGTCCTAAAATCATACAAGCAATTGGAATAGAAGTCATTTGATGGCTTCTTTGGGTGTTCAAAGCAGTAACTGAAGAAGAATCAACATGTTAATGAACGTATTTAGTCTTGGCCATTACATTTCATTAATATTTGGCGTTTGGCACTCAGACTCCAAACTCACAGCAGTCAGATAACACCAACCATGCAGCACTCCAGGCAGTTCTGTTCCTGGCTCACTGGGATGGTTTACACCACAGCTCTCCCATCCCCAGCGCAGTGCAGCAGCTGCAGGGAAGCACCAGAGCAGGTCTGTGCTCCTCTGAGCTTCGCACCGAAGGTTTGAAGTGATACCATAGTGTTACACGTGTCACAGGAGGAGGACACGCAAAGGAGATGCTCTGTGTTGGGCACTCCTGCACCCTGCTGATCCCCCGCAGCCTTCTGCCTCTGCTCAGACACAACAAGAGAAACATTTCCTGAAAGAATTCAGATGCACGCAATTTGAAACTTGTACCGAGGCACATCTTTACAGTTGGGTATAATTACACTGGCGGGAGCACGGTAACCAAACACCGCCATCAGGGCTGTAATAACGAGCAGTGCTGACACAGGCAGGAAGCGGCAGCCCCACTGTGCTGCTGAGGTCGAGCTTTGTTTTGGGGCAGTGAAGTCCATCTCAGAGCAGTGCATGGGCTGTGCTTGTGCCTCCGAGAAAGACAGCAATGGGCTGGAGAGGCTCGGGGCTCCTCATGGCAGCGAGGGCTGTTTGTGCAGCAGGGCTCCGCGTTCCCTGATCGAATGCGGTCCCTAGGGATGGTGCACCAAATTCACAAGGAGATGCCATTCCCAAGCTTACATTTTTTCTCTGTGATTTCACAATCAGTGTTCCAGTCTACAGTCGTCTCTTTTTTCCCCCCCACCTCCACACATGGAATTCTCTCCCCTCAGTAAAATGGTACCAATGAAGATCAGATAACAGCCATGGAGTCGCGATGGCAATGAAGATATTCTGTTCCCAGGAAACAATGCAGGTTCTTTTTCTCCTGCAAAGCAGAGAACATAGGCTTATAATAACGTTTATTAGGAGGTAACCGACAGCCGTTTGCTCTTGTTCTGAAAGTACTCAGAGCTGAGCAAACCTTCCCTCTATGGGCAGACCCTGAAGATGTTGTTTTCCAGCAGGAAACCTTCAGATAGAAACAACTTCTTTCTTAAGATTACCACACTGTGATGTATTAAGTGAGAGAACAAAAGACAGGACACAGAAGTTGACGCACTGCCCAGAAACTCAGAGATATTATTAAGCTTAACGTTGCAGCAGACAGTTATTTTTCTTGAAAGCATCCCGCTTTTATGGAGCTATTTCTAAAGGACAACAAGCTGTGTTATTTGTACAACTGCAAAAAGCACAACGTGCAACGGGCATCACAGATCTGAGCAGTTTTCCTCACCTGTAGAAGGATGCTGCATTTACAACAGCTCACAGGAGCACCTCAACAAGCTGCTCCTGAAAAAGCCTCTCCGTCATGTTAATACCCTGAACAAAAGCACAGATAAATGGCAACTTTACACACAGCTTCAGTACCTCACACATCAGAAAGAGGAGCCCCACAGTACACAGTAACACCCTAGAGAAAAAAAGCATTTTTTGATCCCATATTTACTCTCTGCAGGTTCCCTGCTGCCTGCATGGCACCAAACACCACTGACTTCTCAGAGAGGAACCGGAGAGGACAGAGGACTCTTTGCAGCTCCCACGCTGTTCCGAGGTGCTGTGATCCCGCAGCAAATCAGTTATGTCACACACTGTGTTCCAGTTCTGCCCCTGCTCCTTGCTTCTCAATGCACTCCTCCTTAGAAGGGAAACGCCATCGCTTGTATTCTTTGCAAGTGGTTGGGTCTGCAGTGATTGAAGTTCTACACATCAGTAACTCTATAATGTAGGAAAACAATACTGAACAAAGTCACAGACACCATCAGAGGACCACAGGGTGAGCATTTCCTCTCAAGAACGGATCTGTGAAGGGAAAAGGAACCGTGAGACAATAAACTGTTAGTAAGGCACCATTTGGGTTGTTGGTTTGTTGGGGTGCAGGGCAGTTCAGCCCCAGGTGCTTCCCACCACCTCCATTTGGATGCACTGAGCTGCTTCCCTCAGGATGGGAAGCTTTGCTGTTTTGTTTGTTAAGTGCTCTTCCGTGCCAGGGCTGGATGTGGTGTTTTGCAGCAAGGCTCTCCTCAGTTTTGATTTGGATTCAAGTGCAAGCTTCAGTAGTGCAAAACAAGCAGCTCTGCATTTGTTGTACAAGCAGAAGAAAGAAAACATGGTCACCGTGTAGAAGAAAACCTAAAGCACCCCTCCTCGCCCACGCCTTCGCTCTGCACACTGAATAGCACCCCTTTGCCAGCTCTGCTGCTCCACTTTGCTCCGATGTTGCAGACATAAGGTTATCTGCAACTGAGATGGGCGAAGGCTTAACCCGGGCTGTTCTCTGCTGCAGCAAAAGAAAAAGAACGTCTCAGCTGGGGCCATTCAGAGAAAAAAGAAAACCACAAAACCAAGAAAAAAGGCAATTAGCTTTAACAAATAGGTCAGGAAAGCTTCCTTTCACATGTCCATAACAAATGAACGGGGTATTTTCTATCTACAGCAACCAGTCCATCTCTCACAGCTTCTCCTCGAAGACAACGAGCTGACTGCCTCGGCCCATCCATCTCAAGGAGAGGTGCCACACTTAGCAGAATAAAGCACTAATTGACATAAGCGAGGACGCTGAGGTTCACCCCAGGGGACTTGAAAATGTTGTTTATTGAATCAATTATGTTCACAGTGTGACAGCTGCTTTTTCTTTTATTTCTCCTCAAAGCACTGCAGACTTTTAGGCAGAAAAGTGTTGAGGAAGAAAAGGGGAAGGAGAGGGGAATCCATGTAATGACTAAAAATCCAAATGGGCAGATACGAGTTGTTACCCGGTATCTTTCCAGCAAGCAATGACTAAATCAAAGCCTAATCAATATATTCCTTTCAACTAAAGTTCAAACACTTAAAGCTCAGCCCCAGGAGATCAGGGTTAAAGGAGCCAAATCTGCACTACTTAGAGCACAATGATGCACTCGAAATGCAGAGCAAACTTTGCCTACTTATTACACACCGCACCTCTGTGGCTTCAGCTTAAAAGCTGCTCCATCCCAGAGGTGCTGTGCCTTGTGCCAGGAGCTGCCCTGCCCCGAGCATCCCGCACACTGCTGGGCAGCACTGGGAGCTTCCTCCACTGCAGACCTGCTGGGATTGCATTCAGTGCACACCAGAGCCCAGCTGACAGGACAGAGCACACGGCGTCTGTCGGGCACCCCACAGCTGCACGAACCCTGTAAGGTTTAAATAAGAGGTTAAGAGACACGCAGAAGCACAGTGTTTGAGTTTGATCACCTGCGTTCCCACTGCCAGCACACAGGCAGGGAAGCTGCAGGCACAGCACATACTGCCCTGCTGCCTCCACAGAGAGCGCACAGCTTCCATCCCTCTGGAACCGTGACAAAACATTTCTCAGTTAAACACTGAGATTGGAGCTCGGCTCCATTTAGCAAACACCACATTACAGCCTTCCTTTACTTTCCACCCCATATACATTCAAGCCAAGGGAAAGGAATCTAAAAAAGAAACCAAGAAGTGAAAATGACTGAAATACTGCAACATTTCAGAGACAACGGATAAACCGCACATCTACGTAACAAAGATGCTCTGCTAGAATCGCTCCTTTATCACGCAGCCTTACAATCGCTCCGGCTTTGCCCTTGGAGTGCTTAATGCCAGCAGAGATCTTTGCGACTTCAGAGGGCAGGGAAAGATCCCTGTGAGATGGGGCACTGCGGGGCTGTTATGCATTTAAAGAAATAGAGCTGCCAGAGAATAGATTTGGTGCCAGTAACAAAAAGTGACTAGAAAGATCGTTGTCTTTAACGTCCAAGAACAGTTCCATGAGCAGTTCACCTGTCCCTCTCATCCCACAACATTCAGTATTTAGCATCGCAGTACATGAGCTCAGCTGCACTCACTCATCCAGCTGAAGCTCCCAGCGCTGTCTCCTGCTGCTCTGTCTGCTCCATCCCCTCAGCCCCACACCTCCTGCAGGACACAGCAGTGCTGCTGCTGGGACATGAGGGTGAAGTCTGGGCTTTGCAAGCAGCAGCCTTACTTCTCCCAGCCAGCCAGGGCAGGTGCAAGAGAAGCAAGGGCTGTCCGATTGCACCGTTAGGAAGGATGCAAACCAGGTGCTGGAAGAAGTCAGGCAGGCACAGTGGAAGTGAGGAGAATCCTCACCAAGCTCCGTCACTCACACGAAACTTCTTTTCTACCTCTACATAATACCTGTTTGCATTGCCATTTATTACTTGTGGGCAAAATGTGTCTCTGAAATAAGCTGTGGCCAAGCCGCTACAGAGACCCCATCTAACAGCTTAAAAGAAATGAAATGCATACACACAGCTGTTGCTTACAGGGAGAGCAACTTCAGGGGTAAAACTAAAGCCTGTGCATGTATTCCAGGCACATAGCTCATCTGCATTTTTCTTTTCCAGAGCTCTGCAAACACAGCCAACATTTTTAATGGATTTCTAACACAGCACTGAGCGACTCCGTGGTCAAGTTTCTCCATCTGCTCGCTGTGTGCTGCCTGCAGCCTGCAAGACAGGTTCTGTTACATGCTGTCATTGCTTACAGTAGCAGAGATGCTCACTTTCGCTTTCTTGATTATTTTTTTTTTAATTTAAAGCAAGAGCAAGAAGATTGTACAGCTTTCAAGAATAAGCAGACGAATGAATGGTCATGCTGTGGTTTGAACTCCATTCCCACCTACGGCTCTTGGGGCACAGCTCTCGTGCCAGCAGGATAGAAGGCAGAACGCTGCAAAGGACACATTAAAATGAAAGTAAATAAGTAGAAGAAAACCTTTACAAGAATTCACCACTCGGTGCTCACAAATAATTAGAGTCACACCTGGACTGTGGACTTCAAGTACACCTGACAAACAAATTTCTCCATTAAAGAACTAAGAAAACAACCAATGGGAAGCGTGGGTTTGCTTCAGTTCTGCACACACAGGTTTTCTGAACCCAGCTGTGAAACTGCTGTGTGAAGCAGGCACGGAGAGATGCCTTCACTCATCAGAAACAAGACGAGAGCCGAGGGGGAGGCAAAAAACCCTCATCTACACAGCAATAGAGAGACTTCTCTTGCTCATTCTGACAGCAGCCACAATTTTTTTGTATTTTTAAAGTTGAGGCACATGATGAGCCCCAGCCCCCCCCAGGTCACAGCTGCAGGACTCTGCACATCCCAGTGGCACCGCAAACTGCAGGAGGCACTGCTGCTGCTGCCAGGCTGGCTGTGCACCGCCGCCACAAACCAAAGGCCTCCGAGCCCTGTGCGCCCCACGGCGCTGCTGCAGACGGTGCCCATCCGACCCACGACCCCACTGAGAGACAGAGCTGCAGAGGTGCACAGAACTGCTGCACGAGATGGGCTGCGGCCATTGGAAATGCACTGGGCTGCCAAAACCAGCCAGCACTGCTGGAGAAAAGCAATGGGATATAAATCACGTGGGCTATTTGTGACTATTTCAGTGCAAAGGTGCTATAAAGCTGCAGATTATTATCACAGTATCAGCTCGTGCAATGAGACATTAGAAAGAAGAACTGTTCCGATGCCCGGGGGAAATCAGGAATAAGAATAAATTACAGGAATTGGTACAGACACACACACCATGCTTTAAAAGGTAGTTGAAACAAAGCTATTACCATAATAAAACTAAACCCATTTTTGTTCCGCGTGCTCTCTGTAGAGAAGAGAAAAGGTCAAATATTCTTTCAGCGGTCAGAAGAGAGAAGGAACCCATACTAAAAATACCAAATTTATTTTAAGACTGGACAATGGGATGGTTTGAAAACATTTACAGTGTCATTCCAGGAAGAATTTCAAGGAATGGATGAACCTACCCTCTTCATGTCTTCTATGATGAACTGAGGAAAAGCTCCCAGCACACAGCAAACCTGAGCAGAACTGACGCTCTGCCTTTCTGTGAGGTTACCCTACAAAACAGGAACAGAACACCAAATTCTGTGCTCAGAAGATCTTCATTGTAAACTCTCCTGTAGAAAATCATTGCCTTGAAGTCTCCGTGGCTGCAGGATGGATGTCAGCAGTGAATGTCCAGCACCAAACCCGGCTATACTGGTCAGCATTACTTATTAATTTTGCTGTTTCACCATTCTAGGAGGAAAAAAAAAAAGGAAGGTATTGATCTCTGATTGATTCCTGGGCACACAGCTGGCAGCACTGCATCCTCACAGCACTCACAAAGAGAAGTCTATTAATGAGATCCAACTACTAAATTATTGACCAGTTAAGTACAGCAAATTTGGTCTAATTGTTTTTGTGATGGGAGTTTAATTAAAGTGCCTTTAGTATAAGAAGTCTAGCAGTATCGTTCAGGTGTTGTCAGGGGAGGTTTCAAAATGAAAGCAGCAGCAGCACCCAGCTGGAGCACAGGACAGCCATGCAGTGCCTGAGCAGAGCTGCTGTCCTGCAGGAACCAGCGTGCGCCAGCAGCACCCAGAAGGGAGAACAGTGAAATTAACCAAAGCTGTGACAGCTGAGAAATATCTTCCTCAGTGCAGGTCCCCCTCAGCTCACAACCAGCAGCACAAGGATTCACAGCCCGCGCCACGTTCTGCTCAACCTGCACACTTCCAGCAGTGCTCACACAGGGCACGGCCTCAGCACGGCCGCGTCAGCCCTCGCAGCACTGTGTAACCTGATGCACGAGCTGCCCTGCAGGAGGCTGAAGCTGTTGGCTCAGACACACTGCATGGTTTGGGACTTCTTGCTCTCCTCAACTCACAGTGCCCTGAAGAGCTGCACAGAGCTGCTGCTGAACTCTGCTGGCAGCACTTCATGGGAGAGGAAGCAAGCAGCTCCGTGCACAGGAGGTGTCCCTCTGTACTCAGTTCTCATCTCTTTCGTGGCGCTGTTCTCTCTTCAGGGGCACAATGAACAATTTCCCCACTAATCAGATCACTCGAGTCTCCTCATGGCGAGTTCTCTTATTTCTCTCCAGTGCAAGCATGTTGATATTATGCCTTTTACATAATTCCTGCCTCTATTCAGACATGAACATCACCACAGGCATCCACACAGCTGAAGCCAACCTGTTTCCAATCAGTGCACCTCAAAGCCCCTCTCAGCTGCACAGGCTGGGGGAAGCAGCATGGCAAACATCAAGGACAGCCCCAGACCAGGGCAGCCAGAAGCAGCTGTGGGCTGCTGGAGGAGCGGGGCACAACTCTGCACCAGCAGCACCAGCACCCAAAGCTGATGGGAGGAAACGCCTGCCCCCAGAGCAAATGCTGACTGGGCTCTTGCTCTGCAGGGCTGCATGGCAGGGGATTCCAGCAATCCAAACCAAAATGGCTCATAAACCAGGAGGAGCATATCCTCGAACAGCAGAGTCCCACTACTGGACTTCTAAAAACACCTGAATGAGAAGGACTTGAACTTTGTCAGATTTATCAACCATTCTTGTAGCAGCCACGTGGGCCCTGCTGGACAGCAGTGCCACACTTCCCAGGGAACAGCACAAGGCAGAAGTAGCAACTAATTACAAGACACCAGAGCACAGTAAGAACTAACGGGGTTGACATCAGCAAGAAACAAATCATTTTTAAAGACAGTCTCATATCACATACCTGCTTATTCCACTGCTGCAGGAATTAGGAATTCCACTTTAACCCTGCCAGAAACCTGCATGAAGACATTTCTGTGCTCCTCTCTGCACAAATACCGATGCCTTACTCCCAAGCAAAGTCCCATGGGTCCCATGGCAGTTCACATCTCTGAGGCCCAGCAGGCCAAACATCAGAGAAGGAAAACTGTTTGGGAGTGGGAACGCTCCCTGCCAATGGCTGGCAAGCAGGAGCCAGCTGGTAGTTTTAACTGCTGGCCAAGCATCTGCTGGTGGGCATGAGAGCACAGCAGATGCCCTGGCTGTGCTGGAGCAGCAGGGCAGACTTCTATGACTGCACAACAGCACATGGAAAATTAATTTCCAGCCATTCCTTGTGCTCTGGCCAGAGAGCCTAACCCAGAGCTTGAAGGCAGCAGCAGAAAGCTATGGGACAGCAACCAGCACTGCTTTACATGCAGTCAAGACAAAGCAAAGGAAATCATAACTCATCTCAAGCTCTCAAAAGGCAACAGACAACACTTCCCAGGGAGGGGGAGCACAGCAGGCACTCAGACCCTGCCAGTTTGGGTTTTCCAAGCTCTCCTTGAAGAGGGACATTCTCATTCAGGAATGTGTGCTGTGTCCGTCTGAGATATGTAGCGAGTTTGTTTCTCTGCTGCATACAAAGCCAAGTTTCCTCTTCTCACAAATGGTGAAGGACAGGCAGCCACTGGAGGACACACAGGAGTGAACACCAAGGGACCGTGCCCTGGGTTCCCACATTTCCTACAGCCTGTAAGGGCTCCTCTCACCTCCTGTGCAGGGACTCAGGATGCCACACACAGCTTGCAGCATGCTAAAGGCCCAGTGAGAACTATTTTAATTCCCTCTGAGCTCCACTGCAGAGCAGCTTTTTGTAAGAGATGTAAAATTTCACAAAATGAGATCAACCACAATCAGGCATTAAGCTTTATGACTTACCTGAACTTCTCCAAACGATCATCTTTCTCAGGATTTCAGGAATTACAGCCCTGCATGTCACAACTTCCCTCCAGCAAATAATCCCCACGGACAAATCTGATGATGAAAATACATTACAAGTGTTAAAGAAGCAGATATTAGCATCTTTAAAATAAAAATGGAGACATAATAAGACCTCACAGGCACAGCAGGCGTGCGAGCAGGAATGCTGGCAACAGATTTTTATTGCTTTGAACACAGCCTTGTCCTCTGCTGCTCAGGGGCAGTGGGCAGGCAGGGCAGCAGCACTCACTGAAGCTTTCCCTCATTGCTGCCCACAGCCCCATCCGTGTTCCCCAGCCCATCCCTGGGCAAACACACTGCAATCAGATTTACAGTGCTGTCCCGTCTCATTTATTACGCACTTATTTCTGTGCTGAATTGGACCGACGACAAGAACAAAGCTATCTATTAGGAGACAAATTACAGTTATTTTGCATCTCCAAAAAATGGCCAGCTTTTAGAACCACTTTGTCTTTTAATATTTAATGACCCAGATGAAGAACAGAAACCTCAGGACTGTGCAGAACACGAGGCCAGCTGGCAGGCAGCCTGGGTTAAGGACTTGTCAGGGATAAAAGCATGTTCTCGAGCGGCACTCGGCTGGGTCTGAGAGATGAAAACTTTATGGAGCTCAGCTTTCAGAACTCAAATACATCACATCAGTGATACGAAGCATCTTCACGGAGCAGAGAACAGAAAAGTGTTCTCTAGGATGAGTGCTTTTCTGCCTTCAATAGAGCTGCCACAGCAGCACTGATGCCCTGCTCTCTGTAATCTCAGAGCACTCTCACTGACCTGCTCACAAAGAGCGCAGCCCCGGAATGAAGGGCCCTGCTAAGCTGTAAGACAGAAGACACCCCCAGATGTATGACAAGGAACACACACAAGCACTTGGGTTGAATGGGAGGCAAGTTCTTATTCCACTGCCAATAAGAATCTCATCACTGGTCCAGTATTTGAAAGAAGAGAATTATTTTCAGGGATAGTCATACGGCATTTGATCTCCACAGTGCCATAACTGCTTAACACGTACCCTACAGAGGCATACTACTTTACATGCCAAATATCTCTTGCAAACTCAGCAACTGAAACACAACCCACACAGTATCACCGGGCCTCATGTGACCGCTTCCAACCCCAGCAGATTTATTTCCCATCAGTGCAACTGGGAAACGGCAACACTTCCACTGTTTCTGCAGCCAAAAGATGCTGTAGCAATTGGACAGACCGACATGATGGCAAATGGAGTTTCACCAGAAACGTAATGATTTCACCATGCAAGAAAGGTGCTATAAGGGAAGAAGATTGCTTACCCATATCAGAAGATTCCAGACTCACAGGGGAAAGCCCCACCAAAGAGGGATCTCCAACCAGAGATCCTTCCTTGCTGGCAGTCAGCCCTTAAGTGAGGTCTAAGAGAGGAGCAGCCAGGCTCCATCCCTCCCTGTCACACAGGTAAATTGCTGCAGCTGTGTTGGTGACTGACCTGACCGGGTCCTTTCCCAGGTGCTCCATCAGTGGTGCAGGCCAGGACTCAGCAGTTCCCATGCAGATGGTTATCCATGGGACTGCCTTACCAGGAGAGAAATGCACAGCGCAAACATCACAGTCTCTCATGCAGGAACAGGGAATAGCCCTGCTGCTGAGGGGATGGGGCTGCAAGGACCTTACTTCTTCTGTGGAAAGCAATCAACACTCATCAATAATGAAATATAAAATTTAAAGCATATGAGAATGTATTGAACTCAGTTCTTAAAAGTTACTGTATTGCCTACGACGATAAAAATGCCAGATTGAAGAAATACTGAGCACCAAATAATGACCAACGTTAAATAATACGAAGCTTTAGAAAAGGAGGAGAAGTTGCATTTAAGACCAAATCAATCTGGGTAATGCAGTGACAAAGTGCATTTATGGGAGCTCTAAAATTCCAACACAGCAAAACTTTGGCTTCTGCGCTGACGTTCGGCTCCAGCACAGGCTGCTCCGTGCCCAGCTCTCCTGCCTTCTATTGCTGCAGATCACAGGTTGGCTTTAACAGCACAAGGCTCTCCCGTCCCGTTGCTCGCAGGCTGGAGGCTTCTCCTCCTCGTTCTGCTCTGAAATGGCAGCAGCCGCACAGCTTCATTAGCAGCGCAACGTACACACAGTGATGCCCAATCGCGTGAAACAAAGAGCCATCGACATAAATCTTCCGCTAAATAGCAGGCTCTATTACCCAAGTATTTAAACAGAAATAGACTCAATTTCCCGCACAGCACAGAGAAATAAATGATATTACGAGTCTGCGAGCAGAGTGACGGCCGGGCGCCCCCGGCAGCGCCAGAACCCCGCAGGGAGCACGGCACGGCACGGCCCCGACGTGGTGCCCGCTGCCATCGCTGTCACATCGGACCGCTGCTCCTTTCCCGGCTCCTCGCGTCGTGTGGCCGAGCTCAGGCTCCTAAAGCTTGGGCTCGCACAGAGCCGAGCAGCTCCTGCCGTGCTTAACGTGGGCTCGCAGCCATCCGCGCTCCCCCGGCTCTGCCTGCAGCACTGGGCCGCTCCGTTCCGTTCCGTTCCGTTCCGTCCCGTCCGGCTTCGCTCCGCTTCGCTCCGGGCGCGGTGATGGCGGCGGCCGCTGCGGATGAACGCCGCCCCCTGGCGGCCCCGGGCGGGCAGCGCCGCCTGAGTCCCGCCGACGTTCGTTACCCCTCGGGATGCCGGAGCTGCGCGGCTCGGCTCGGCTCCCCGCAGAGGGCTGCCCGGCCCATCCGCTGCTGAGCAGCTCCACGGAGGGCGGCTGTAGCCGAGAGGTCCCAAAACAAATTCTCGACACTGCACCACAGAGCGACCGTTTTTAAGCCATCGGTACCACAGAAATGACATTTTTTTCAGGAGTTTTTTGAGCCCACTGCACGGATGCAGAACACCACACAGAATTGCAGAACCACTAAGGCTAGAAAAGACCCCTCGGATCACCAAGCACGACCCCAACCCACCCCCAGCACACATACTAACCATGTCCCCAAGTGCCACAGCTCCAGGCTCTCACACACCTCCCCTGCGCTCCAGCACCAGAAGTGGCCGCTCAGGACAGAGCCCCGCACCGGGCCGCCCCGCGGTGCCCGAGCACAGCCACGTTCCGCTGCATCCCATCCTCCACCAGCAAAAACAGACAATTAAAATCGGTAATTTCTGTTCTCATTCGCTCTTCCTGCACATGTATCGATTGCTTTCCACAAGAAACAACAAACAGAATTGATTCCATTACTCATTATGCTGAATCCAGGGAATTAAGACCCCTCATGCCTCTCCTAATGGGAATGTGTGCCATCATTTATCAGAAGCAGCAGTTTTCATCTGCAGCGATGTTTCTTAGAAGTTACTTGGGGGAAATAGCAGGCCTTCTACAGCAGCGCTCTGTTCAGCAGCAGAAAGAAATCACTGCAGGTTACACGTAATGATTTGTATAAAAATGAAATATTTCGAAGCAGAGAAGGGCTGGTTTTACAGCAAAATCAAATGGAGCCCACATAAATCAAACTGACAGCTTCAAAGACTTGCAAAATGTAATAGCGTTTAAATGCATAAATATCCCAGTTCTTTCTTTTTCAACTCCAAGGAAATGAAGTGGTGACACTGCAAAATCAGCTGAACCTCTCCAGGTTCCTTCACGTTGTGACTGTGCTGCAGAGGTGGTGGTTGGGAATAAATGGGAATTTAAAACAATACTCCAGCAGCAGAGGCACAAACGCTGCGGTGCAGGCAGTGCGAGGGGTGCGAGTGGGCAGGAGGGGATGGACGCAGCCCCACGAACTGCCTGTGTGACTTTGTGCTCTGAGAACAGCTGCGCCTCCCTGCAGCACTCCGTGCTTCCACCCACAGAACCCCGGCAGGAAGAACAAGAGCAGGAGAGCTGCAATCAGCTTTAACTGTGGCGTTCTGAGCAACTGTGGCAATCCTCTCTTCAGTCATGCAGAGCTCCTGCTTAAAAGCAAGTGATGCACTTTGCTGGCACATGGAAATGAGGATTATTTTAACCTTTCTGCTCTGCGCCTCTGGCTGTCATAATTAGCCTCACTACTCACCTCCAACTGCCCTTCTTCGGTCCTATAGAAATTTAACACTGAATACGATTTCTGTTTGCGTTTCTATGCCGGCTCATGTGTTCCACAATGAAATAAAGCAGCCCTGCTTCTCCCCGACCTCCAGCTGCCGAGCAGCCAGGAGAGTCGGCAAAGGGCAGCCCCTGCCGTCCCTCCCAAGTTGACTCAAAGGTTTCCAGCTCTGTTTCAGAGCACATCCACAGGCAGCCATAGCGTGGCAGTGTAAGCCGGGCTGTCAGCGGGTGCGAGGCCCGAGCGGGGAGCCACGGCCCAGGACTCCCACAGCAGGACAAAGGCCATGGAGTTTGCTTTTTTTTTTTTTTTTTTTTTTTTTTTTTTTTGGAAAGAGAGAAAGAGAGAAAGAAAACCTTAAAGGTATCTTTGCCACAGCCCTGTTGTAGGGAAATAAAAGAGCAGCTGTAAATGATTAAGAGAAACAGACGATCGATAAAAGATTCCAGACTAAGCACGTGTACCAAAGTTCTGGCATTTCAGCCCATGAGGAAATTCGGATTTTGCCCAGGTAGGGGTTTCACACAGAGGACATCCCGGTTCCCGCCAGGGGCCGCAACGGCGCCGCAGGGACCCTTAGCGAGGAGTTGGGCTCGGCGTCCGACCAGCAGCCCCACATCACCGCCTTTATGTGCCACCCACAGCCCGGCCGTACGGCTGCCGAGAGCAGCGCAATCACCGAGCAGGCAGCGGTGACCTCAGCGACGAGTGCTTGCATCAGCTCTGCCGTAGACATTGAAGGATCAGGCAGCAGCTCCGCCCGCTGCTTTGTTCTCACCGCAGAGCTTTGATGCCGGCCCGCAGGGATCAAACGGCCGCTGCGGGGCTGAGCGCCCCGGTCGCTCTCGGAGCCGCGAGGATTCCTCTGCCCTCACCAAGAGCCGAAGGGCTGCGGTTATTCACACTGCAGATCCCAACGCGATAAATGGAGCGGAACGAGTATCAGCTGCATTTTTGTGCGCTTTGTTTGAAAATTAAATCATTCGTCCCCGCTCAGAAAATCCAGCGGCCCATCAGTGGAAGTCCGAGGGCTAAGAGGGCTTCCAACCATTGAAACAGCTTGGAGAAACCTCGCAGCCATCAGCAAACAGAAAGCTGGCAGCGAGCCGGGCCTGCAGCCTCAGCGCGGCGCAGGTGGGCAGCGCTGAGCTCATCGGTCTCACCGGTACGGCGCAAGTGAACGCAGCCTCGGCTTTGCTCATGAATATGCGGCGCCATGATTTAAGGCTTCGGGGAGAAAAAAAACACACAGCGTGTTTCCCCCATTTGCTTCCAGCTCCCGAATCCCGCGCATTCTGCACCATCAGGGGCAGCCTGCAAAGAGCTCAGCATCACTGCTCCACCTTAACTAATTAGAGTTTACCTTCTGCAGATTACATCATGGGATTAATATTGGGCAACTGGAGTCCTGCTCGCTGCCAGCCCGATCCAGAAAAAGTGCTGAGCAGTGGAGAGGGGAATTTCAGTTCAGCACTTCCTCCTAAGCTGGCTAAAAGCTTTTTTGTTTCTAGTTGAATAATAAATTACTGTAAGTTTCTATGGCTCCTGATTTGGGAAAAGTTTTCAGTTTCCCCCCATAAGCCAAACTTTAAAACAATCGTTGTGTCCATTAAAACAGACGTAAGAATCAGCAAAATCTTCAGGAAAAGTTCGTGACACCACGAGTTCAGAGGTAATTACAGAAGATGGTCTGATGTTAACGTGCTCGGCAAATTAAAGCCCAGGGGAGGCACCGCTCTGTGCTGCCGTGGCGCAGACCCACACCCAGCTGTGCCCATGCTGCTGCCTGCTGCTGCCATAGCAGTGCTGCAGGCACTGCCCACGCTGGGCTCCCGGTGCCAGGTGCAGTCCTGCAGGTCTCAGCCCCCACGTGCAGATCACATCACGTGGCTGTGCATTCGCAGGACGGGGCTCCGACTGAGCAAATGTGTGCAACAGGCAAGAGGAACAGCGTGGAGCAGAGGCGCTGCGTTCGTATTTATGGCGATCTCCCGAATCGTACTGCTCCCATCTTTAAAAAGTCCCCATGAGAGCAGAGCTGCTCGAGGTGAAATAATGCAAAGCTCCCCGCAGCCCCGGGTACAGCGCAGCTCCGTCACGCAGCGCAGACCTGGCAGGGCTGCACGCCGCTCTCGTTGCAGGCTGGGCAGCGCAGAGCCCTGTAGGACTCCTTGAATCTGTTTGCCAGCATTGAAAACTTGCTGCCATGGCACAGCGAGCAAGGAGCACAGCCTGATCCTTTACACTGGGAGCAAGTGTGCTCAGCACCTCTTTCCTGCAACAGAAAGGTCATGAAAAATGCTGTTACTCAGCATCAGACGTGAAAGTCAGTAAATACCTGGGCTGCTTTCAGCTTCTGCAGGGTCCTCCTGTGAGCGAGCCCTGAGCGAGGCTCCAAGCAGAGCATCCCAGCACCCTGCACTGCACACAGCAGGGTGGTTTGGGGCTGGCAAAGCTGCAGTGCTTTGTATTTACCCTGCATGGCAGCATTTGTCTTGTGGGATCAAATTGTGGTCGGATTAATTGGGGTTCTGACCAACAAAGTCTAACCCGTGAGAAAATAAGTGGAAGGCACAATCTCGTTTCAGCTGATATTAAAATTTTAGCCTGGGGAAGTCTCAGCCACACAGCAGCTGTGTTTGGCCTCGTCAGGCTGCAGAAACTCAGTCTGCTCTCAGTGATGGAGGATGGAGCTCCACCACGCTGCTGAATGTCAGTGACCTCCAAAGGAGAACCAAGCAGGAGGCACGAGGGCACTGGAGGCAGAACAACAGCTGAGGGTGCTGGCTGTGCTGCTCAGTCACATCCAAGTGAGAGGAACAAAGCGATGCTCCTAACCCAAATTTAGCTGAAGTGACAGATACTGACAGAGATGGGGATGGACGGGAGCACTGAATGGTTTGACCAGAACCAGGAAACAAAAACACTTCCTGTTTTCTCTTACCTGCACGTACTGGCTGCAGACAGCCTTCTTTTCCACATCCTTTTTATGTCCAGCACCAATTCTTTCTCTCCTCTCCCTGTACACAAAGGCCCAGTCGCTCACCCCCTCTGTCTGGATGATCCTTCTCATGAGCTCTCTCTGGTCCATTGGCGCACGGATGATTTTCAGGTTGTTGGTGTAGATGATGATCTGACCAAAGTCGATAACTGGGGAAGCCTGCAAGAGGATCTTATCAGTTTCCCACCTGTATAATATATGCTCTGCAAACACGTTTTGGATGGGGAAAGCTTCCCAGGATGGAAATTCTCATTTCAACCCAGAAGAAATGAAAAATGCACAATGCCCAGAGCAGCAGAGCCGGCATATGCCAAAAAGCCTCCGCACTGGGGACTGAGCCACGTCTCTTTGAAGGCTGAGCAGTTTGGAGGGGATGTCCAGAGCTTGGCCTGGAAGTAGCTGTTCAGATGATGGTTACCTATTAGGCAGCATTTGGTGGGGTTTCCAGACCTAAATGAAAACTTTTCTTCGTAATTTGCTAATGCTGACCAAGTGGTCAGATGGGGTGAAACAATCTTGTTACCCAGTGCTAAGCTGTGTTCCTAACAGCCAGCCTAAACAGCCATCCATGGGGACCCTTGCACTTATATTCTTTTCTAATGGTTTTAAAACCAGCTTTGTTCCAGTCACAGACATTTGAAAGCATCACTTTGCTTTCCCGATCTTTCTTTCCCTCACCTTTCCCAGGTATCACATGGCAGTTACCACATCCTATTGCTTTACCTACTCTTCATATTTCGCCCTGTGTAAGCATCCACGGCAAGAAGAGGTGCTCTGCTAACAAAAGGCCGTGCTGGCAGCTGGGCATCACTGCCCCAGAACAGAACCACAGGGTATGTGAGCACCCGCCCTACCCACAGCACCAGGCATGGAGTGCCCGTATCTGCACAGCTGTGTCCCTGCACCCAGTGCACACTGACACAGAGCAGGACCGGTGCTGGGCAGTGAGGTTACTGCAAGTACCAACGGTTAGGGAGCCTGGAGAATGGAGATGAGCGATACCCAGGAATGCAGAACCAATTAACGGCATAGATAGGATCACATCAGCGCTCTGTCTGGGGCAGGAGAGATTCACAGTGGTTTGATATTTTCGGTTAAACCAGATGCCCAGGGTATTACCTTGGTACAATCCAAGTATCAGCAAGTCAGGGCTCCTAAGGCAAACCTGAGGCTTGATTTAGCACCACTAATTAGCAGGGGGCTTGCTCCGAGACACAATGTCATGGGCACAGCCCTTCTGCCAGCACAAGTCATGCAGCTCTAATGTTTGAAATGCAGCTAATTGAGATAATATCCACCTTACGTTTGGATGCGTCGGGGTTATTCTGTACAGATACTGGGATACAGGGAAATGTTTCATCTCACACTGCAGAACAGACAGATGCAAATCAATGTGGTGAGGACCAAGGATGGAGCACAGAGCAGATGCTGCTGTGCCGATGGGACAGGGCTGTACGGGCGCACATTTAGAACGCCGCTAACAAAGCTGGCTACACCAGAATGAAGCCCCCGCCTGCGGTCCCTGGGCCCACATCTCCACCCGCCCCGCACGTCCCAGGGCCGAGGTCGGCACCACTCACCCCATAGAGCCCGCTGCCGGCGGGGGGGCAGCCGGGGCCGCTCCCATCCCCCCCGCAGCCGCTGCTCTGCGGGGGTCCCGGCGCGGGGCCGTCGGGCGGCACCCCGGGCTCAAAGCTGTGCCGCAGCCGCCGGGATTGCTCCACGGCCGGCGGCTCCAACGCCTGCCCGTCCTCGTAGACCTGCTTTAGCACGCGGCCGCTGCACGCCGACGAGATTCGGAAGCGCACTTTGCGGGGCCGCTGCCCGGGGTTCTGCTGGAGCTCCTCCATGGCCGCGGCGCCGCGCTCGGCTCACTGAAAGCTCCCCAGCCTCCCCGTCGCACCATGTATAATTCAGGCTTCTCGTAGCTCCTCTCATCTTACAGCAAAACCGACACTGCTGCGTTAAATATTGATAGAAGTTCACAAAGAGAAAATACCGAGATGTGTGGCAAGTTCTGCAGAGCTCCGGCGAGTGGGAACAGGAGTGCAGAACGAGGAACGGAGCGAGCGGGGCCACTGGACTGAGCGGACCGCCGCGCTCCGGGCTGCACCCTGCGGTCAGCGTTGTCCCAGTGTGCCGTCCCGCAGCTCCCCACCATTTCTGACAAGATGAAATTCACAAGGACAAGTTCACTGGAAAAGCTCTCCTCTCTCTCTAATAGGAATTGTGAATAATTCCTCTCCCGTTCCGGCTCTGAAACCCTGAGAGTACAAAGCTCCGTTTCGTTTTAATCCAAACGCGTTTCTCTGCAGGGCGGTGGAGATCCAATTAAGATTTCATCCCCTTTTGCTTTCAGCCTCTATCGGCAATTCCTGCAGGCTTTGGGCTCCGGCCCCACTCTGCAGCAGAGCTCCCTCCAGGGGCAGACGGGGCTGTGGGGCAGCAGGAGCAGCCCTGGGGGGCCGCAGTCCCCAGATCTCCCCCAGCCCCGTTGGGCCCCTCCGAACCAGGGCTCACCTTTCTTCTTGCAGGGAAAGGAGGGGTGTATTTAGTACAAAATGCATCAGTGGAGCAGCTGCTGGCAGCTCTCAGAGATCCCGACACCCGTTTACACCAAGCACTCACAGCAGGTGAAGGCTCTCCCTTTCAAGCTTCAGCATTTCAGCACATTTCTGCTGCTGAAGGAAGCAGCATTGACTAGAACCTGAGCGGAGCATCCTGTCTTCATCCTGCTGATCATTCACAACCAGAGCTTTATAGCTAAACATTCTCAACACACCCATTTATTATTAATTAGGAGTTGGCCATGCAGCACCAGGGGGGTTCAGAAGGCCCCTATGGCCCTCCCTATGGTGCCACAAGCTGTGGGCATACAGCAACGTGCCACGTGAGTGCAGCCAGGCACACCTCTGCATTCTCCAGCACCACGCAGTGCCTGTGCCACTGCCTGCTCCACCCCAACATGACCAGCTCATGTGGTGGAGCACCGATCTGCATCCATCAGGCTGTGCCCTCTGTGTACCTGGGAGCCCCATCCACCCCTTTCCCTGACTCGTCCTGTGCCAAGCAAGCCCTGCTGTTCAAAGGCACACAGCAGTCCTAATTGCCACGAACCACACTTTATAAGATACCTTAATTGGAGTTCATTTTCTTTTGATTAAGAGAACAATCAAACAGGAAACAAAGTTGAAAGCAGCAATGACAGCAGCACTTCACATCCACACCAGCAGCTGAGCAGCTCCCATGTTACACACAGCTCAGTGCCACAGACCACGGCAGGCCCAGAACTCCCATAGAATTCCTTCTGGGAGCCCTGCAGCCACCAGCACAGTGCGAGCCGTGCTAAGCCCTGCTCACAGCACCGCGCTGGGCCCCATCCTGCTGAAGGCATAGCAGTGATGCTGCACACTACAGAGGTCACCAAGCTCCACAATCTGCATTATCACAGGGTTATCCCTTTAGCCTTTGGTCCACCAGATTTAGCAGCGCGTCCTCCCAGCACACAGCCAGCCTGCACCCCCTCTGCACACTAGGAAGCACCAAATGCTGTTGGAAGCATTCCGAAGGTTTGCAGAACAAAGGCAGACAGCCTTGCCCTAAGGAGCGTAACATGTTGCTTTATGTCTATTGCAACAACACAGGATACGTACAAACGAGGACAGATAGAGAAGTGGTGGTGAACTGCACTGCAGCTCTTTGAAGACATGTTTCCACCTGCACATTTTGCTGAGAAATGTTTTGTTGCTCTTTGCTCATTTTCACTTCCTTGGAGCGCTGCGGCGCTCCTCCTGACAAAGCAGCAGCAGCAGGAAGCAATGCAGGCAGCTACTCACAAAGGGATGTGCAGGGGCTTCAGCTGGGCTGCATCCCACGCATCATCGCTGCATTGCTGGGAGCGGCAGGCAGGAAGGCAGCTGCAGCCATTGTCTAATGGAGTCGGAGGGGGCTCTGTGTGCTGAAGAGAGCAGGAAGTGAAAGCAGGAGAGAAAGATACCTCATGGGGTCACAAGTGGGCATCCTTGCTGCTGGTGTAAGAAAAGCTTAATTTTTGTATAAACACTGGGAAAAATCTCACCAGCACTCAGACACCCCTGGATGCACAAAGAAGAAGGTTGTGAGACCTAATGGGGGAGAAGGTAGCGGCATGACCACAGTAAATACGGTGGTGAATGAGGAAATATCAGCATGCCACATTAACTGTAACTGCCTGTGAGCAAGAGGAGGAAGCTGGCCTCCCTGTGCTGCTCCACAGGTTCCCACAGCAGGGGCAGCCCAGCCCCCATCCCCTCTCCCCCTCAGCCTGCACAGCGCTGTCACTGCTGGGCTCAGCCCGGCCCCACGCTCCCTGTGGCTGCTCTCCACACGTCCGTGCTGCAGGGACCCACAGCACCACAACAGCTTCGTTCCTGCACAGCACAGTGACAGGCACACCCTGTGCTACCGAAGGGGCCCTTGCCAGCAGCACAGCAGCAGCTGCCCCTGCCCTGAGCCCCATCCCATTGCCACACGCAGCATTTCCATGCACTGCTGAGCAGACCCAGCACAGCTCTCCAACAGCAGCTGCACACTGAGCTGCCAGCTGTAGGGACCCAGCCATGTAGGTATCTGCCACCACTCACTGTCACACAGTGAGGGACTGCCCCATCCTTCTCCTTGCCCCATCCTTCTCCTTGCCCCAAAGAAAAGATACCCTCATCACTTTGATCTCATAAAGCAAAGAAAAACCGTTTCCTTTCTGCATGTGCTCACTGTCAGCAAATCTCCACAGCTGAGCTGCATGAGGAGCAGCCTGCAAGCACCCAACATGCTGCAGAGATGTAGCAGCACCCCTGGGCAGGATGGGCACCGTGCCCACTGACTGGGATTCCTCAGGGAATGGTGGGACAGCAGGAAACTGCTGCTAAATTGCAGTGTCCTGTGCAGGTGCCCCATGCCTGATATAACCCATCTGCTGCCATCCTGCTGGGCAGGTGCACCTGGGAACATGGAGGGACAGCAACAGCACTGCTCCTGGCAGCTGTGTTTAATGAGGTAACTGAATCCTGACATTGTCTGCTGTCAGCCCTGCATGAGGAACAGCTGAGCAGCACTCAAGGCAACATTCAAAGGCCTTTTGGGCTGGTGCTCGGGTCCATTGCTTCTTGAAAGCTTTTATTTCTTCTCATCTTAAAAACTGAAAATCACCCCCTGCAGACTCAGCCCTTATAGGGTAGGTAGCAGGCAGCAGGCATAGTGCTCCCAGTTTTGTATCCCTTTGCTGCACTGTGGGCACAAACAACAGCGCTACGTGGACGCGGTACTGCAGGGATGGAGCTCCATCGGCAGCTCCTTGGGCTCCCCACCTTCCCCTCCCCAAGAGCAACTCCGGTCCCAGACCACAAAGCCATTGCCACGCTGCCTCTGTCTGCATGCCTGGCTCCACATTCCCACCTGGCTCCACGTTCCCATCCAGCTCTGTGCCCCCACACAGCTCCATCCCCGCTGCAGCTGCCCAGCACAGGGCACACACAGCACTGTGAGTGGCATCAGAGCGGTGTGTGGGGACGTGGCCGCTGCGGTTCCTCATCCCTGAGCAGGGCTGGGGGGCCGCTCGCCCTCCCACGGGCGCTGAGCCATGTGCTGTGCCTGGGCTGTGGGTGGCAGGAGGACAAGCTGTTAGCATGAGAGCTATAATTTGCAGCTGCTCACAAGTGGCACCCCCTCTCCCTGCCCTCCAGGATCCAAAAACAGCACGAAGGGTCCCTCATTTCCTGAAGGAGGAGGCATGTGGCACCCACCCGTGCTGTATATAGCGACAGCAGCTTTTTATAAACCCCACAAGGTGCTGCAGCCCATGTCCTGTTGCCCAGCTGCCCACACACACTGTGACCCTGCACACTGCTGTGGCCCCACGGAGTGCAGCCCGGAGCTGACCTGGGCTTGTGTAGTTACTGTGTCATAGTCACAAGAACTCCAAATGCTCAGCAGATACAATATGTGAAATTCAAAGCTGATGGAAGGAAATGCTGTTTCCACACTTCTCCTCCACAGTGGCTGACCTGGCCAGACAGAACCCTGCTCAGTGCAGGGCTGCTGCTGGCAGGGACTGCGGGGATGAGCTGGGACTGCAGCCCCTGCAGATGGGCATGCAGCCCCTCAGTGCTGCTCCTCTGGAATGTCCCTTGCAGGTTCCCAGCGCTGCGTGGTTCCCTGCCACACAGGTTCAGAGCAATGGAGCCCCAGAGGAGCAGCACACGGCTTCATCCAGCCCAGAGCTAATTACAGCATCAGCATCAAGCACAGACTTCCTAAATGAAAGGGAAGGACCAGCAGCTTCGCAGCTCTGCCTTTGTGCTTTAACCCCAGTTATGAGGCAAATGATAGAGCTCTGTGGGACGGTCTGAACACTGAGAAGCAGGAAAGCTGCACAGCCCAGCCCCAGACTGGGCACTGGTCTGCTGACTGGCCTCATCCTTGAGCTCCTCCATGCAAAGTGGGGGGGTGACACGCAGCCCAAGGGGCGTTCCGCAGCTGAATTAGTATTTGCAAAGCACTTTGAAGATTTAAGCAGTTGTGTAATGCTAAGTGTTGGAATCATCCATTTTTTATATTGCAGCAAAGCCTAGCGACTGCAATCAGGATCAGAGCCTCTCTGTGCCAGGCAGGGCAGCTGGAAACTCCTGGGCAGGAGAGCGGCCACCTGTGTCTGAAGGGCTCGTGGTGCACAGCAGGCAGGGAGCTGCGTGGACGCTGCTGGGGGCAAAGAAAGAGCTGCCCCAAGCTGCAGCGCGTGGCAGCGCTCTCAGGCGATTGCCAGCACTATGCCTGCCTTCAACAGACTTGTTTTGCACAGGATAAAGAGCAGCCCTCAGAGAGCCCCCAGACACTGGAGCTGGTTCCTGGCACCTGGCACCCTGCTCCTGCCCTGGCCTTGAGAGCCAGCACAGATAGAACCCAGTGGGAGCGCAGCTGGGACTGGCCAGGATGTGGTCAGGATGCAGCTGGGATGTGCTTGGGATGCGTCTGGGGCCAGCTGGGATGCAGGGCAGCAGTGATTCACCCGTGCCTGTGCAGCACCCACAGATTTCCATGGAAATCCACCATGGGCAGGAGAAACGTGTGGTGAGGTGTGCAGGCTTCTCGTAGGAGCTTTCAGTCCCACCCAGTGACCACAACTAGTTCAAATCAGGACTTGGGAAAAGTTAAAAGAATTTTTAAAGGACTCGTGAACAAATTGCATCTGAGAGCAGCGCTACCTGCGAGCACAGACGCAGCTTTCAGCTTCATCCCCACCAGCTCCCAACTTCATGGTATTTTGTAATTCATTTCCAGTCAGACGAAAATACACCGTGTGCCTACGAACCACAGAGCAGAAATAGAGAAGCAAATGTAAAAAAAAACCAACAAACACGACAAAAACCAGACTTCAAAACCTGTTCTCAATATGGCTGATGTCACACATTGCATCTTAAAGCAGCAGCCTGGCACAGGATGTTGCTCCCAACGACATGCATTACAAAGTGTGCGCTGTCAGCCGAGCGTGGATCAGCGTATGACAGACTACAAAGAAATACCAAAGTAAATGGAGACCTGAGATGAAACGGAGTGAAGTAATTGTTTCTGTGCGTTATCCTGAAGATGTCAGTGCTTAATTCAGCCAAATGGCCACCATTTGAAAGAAATTGCTCTGACAAAAACACACTGTGCGGAAAAATCATTGAAAGAAGAGCATTTACTGTATCTGCTGAATATTTCTGGAAATAGCCCTCCTCAGAGAAGTGAAGTGTGTCCTGCACTCACCAATCATTGCATTGTGTGTAAAAGCACCAAATAGAAATAAACTCTTCAGATCTACAATTGTTTCCTCTAACTCATAGGCTGCACACAGCTGAGATTGCGGCCATCCCTGCAGCAGCGGTTGGTGCTGCACAGGGAGCTCCCAGCAAGACAGCAAATCCCTCTGGGCTAAAGCCTGGGAGTGCAGTGTGCCCAATGGGCCCAGAAATGGAGGCGTGCAAAATAAATCTCATTGAACTGCAGCTTCCCATCTCTCTGTCCCCCTGTGAAAGCCTTGCTGGGTGGGTGCGGGTGGAGGCGGCCCAGCATTTGGAGGGCTGTGTGAGTGTCACAGTGCTGCAGGCAACAGCACCCTCCTGGGCATCATCAACCCATCACCGTGCAGGGAGGACGTGGGCACAGCTGGGGTTGCTGGAGCCACCGCTGGGACTCATGTTGGGACACAGAGCCGCATTGCTCAGGCAGCACAAGGCCGGGTTCTGCCATCCCCAGCAGCACCCCGGGCTTGCTCAAGCATCCACAGCTCAGAGCCTGGGAGCAGCGCTGCCGGTGCCCAGCCCTGGCCCAGCTGTGTGTGAGGGGGTTCGTAGCCATGGGCACCCCATGACCGAGGCAGGGAGAGCCCCAGCAGTGAGAAGCTCACACCCCCAAACCTCCGTATTCACACACCATCACCAGGGGAGGTTTCGGCACTGGCGGCACTGCTCTCACCTGGCCAGCACACGGGAGCTGCTGCTCTCCCACAAGCTGTGACTTGAGCCCAGAGCCGCCCGCCCGAGCGCAGCCAGCGCAGCCCCGAAGGAGCCGAACGGGTTGAGTGACTTTGTGCTGTGGGAGGAATAATCTCGCTGAGCTGCGGGAGCTGAGGCAACCTGGCGGGCGAGGACGTCGGCACAGAGTTTCCCCACGTCCCTCCAAGGTAAAACGGGATCGTAGTTGTGTTCGGAGGGCTTTTTATAGAGCTGCTGTCAAAACCGGTAGGCAGAGAGCTTAATTAGGACCGATCTTGGGAGCGAGGCTGTGCATGGGTGTGCGAGGGGCCGCTTGGAGCCGGAGCCGGGAGTAAACAGCTCAGGCTGATCTTATCGGGCTGCGCCCGCACCGTGCCGCGCCGCCAGGCGCCCGCAGAGCAGCGCAGGGCCGGAGCTCCTCGGGGTGCTGCCGGGACGGTGCGCGCCCTGCCCCACCGCGCGGTGCCACGCGGGGCTGCTGGGCACGGCCCCCTCGCTCCTGAATCAGCACTGACTCACCGCAGCTTGGATGGGAGTGCTAAGTAGGCATTTGCAAACGGGCTCGTGAGGCGCTGCCTTGCCGTGTAGGTGGGATGCGGTACAGGCTCCAGCAGCCGAGCTCCGCTCTGATTCCTCCTCCCCTCCGCGCAGGGTGCCTGCCTCAGCCCGACGCCCGTGCCCGTGCCATGCGGGCGTCTCCGGCACGGCCGTGACGGCAGCTCGGTGCCGACGATGGACGACCTGGCTCTGCTCGACCTGCTGGAGTGCCCGGTGTGCTTCGAAAAGCTCGACGCCACGGCCAAGGTGCTGCCGTGCCAGCACACGTTCTGCAAGCCCTGTCTGCAGAGGATCCTCAAGTCCCAGAAGGAGCTCCGGTGCCCCGAGTGCAGGACGCTCGTCCTCTGCGGCATCGAGCAGCTGCCGGCCAACCTGCTGCTCATCCGCCTGCTGGATGGTGTCAGGTACGGGCAGAATGCGCCCCGCTTTGGCTCCATGCAGCGCTCAGGGCTCCTGTCCTCCCCCGCCTGCATCCGCAGGGCCCCGCGGGGTCTGCAGCTCGCCCAGCACCGGCCGCCCACCGCCCCCAGGAGCCTCACGGATGGGGTAAGCAGCGCCCGCGCTCGTCGCTGTGTGAGCACACAGCTCTGTCCCTGCGTGCCGGGGTGCCAAACTGCCGTGGCAGCAATGCTGCACGGATGTTTGGAGTAAGAGAGATTGTTCTTGTGTTTGCAAATCCGGCCGCTGTTTTCCTTGTGATATTTCTGTTTGGAGCTCATCATAGCAGTAACTGCGCTGAGCCCCCGGCTCAGACAAATGCAGATTGCCTTCCTCTTTACACAAACTTTGCTGCTTTTCTCTGGAGCTTTCAGGTCCCTCCTGACTTTCAGGGGGCGTTTCTGATGCTTTAACTTTCAGGCAACTCACTGGGTGTGTTAGCCATCAGATCAATCACTGCAGGGCAGTAACTATCAGAGATGGAGAGAGGCATCTCAGTTTCCTCAGAATCAAAGAGGAAGGTAAAGGGACATTTGAGTCCCTAGCAAAACACCTTGAGATTCAGTGAACTCTACTTTCATCTAGGGAAGCTTTCCTCAGATAATTTTAAAGCTGCAAGCTGTTCCTGTCATTTTCTCTAACAGTACAAAAGCTTTTTGGAAATAATTAGGACGTGGCATGAGACCTATGAAGGGAGCCTACCTCTGCCTGAATTTGGGGTTATATTTCTGAATTTCTTTTTCATCCGCCTGCACTACTCTGTACCACATCTCTGATAGCCCAGGGCACCCCTCAGCCCTGCAGACACGGCAGACCTGCAGCAGATCTGTCGCTGCTGTGCCACGGCGGCCCCATGCTTCTGCTTGACTGTGAGCTCTGTGCAGCAGGGATGTGCACAGCCAGGGGCCTCAGTGCCACCAGAGGGTTGTCCCGGCTCCAAGCCAACCTCCTGAGCAGGGAAACATCCAGCACGGCCGTGAAATGCACAGCACAGCACACACCTCAGTTGGAGGGCAGCTCGCCACAAGGAGTGCAGCACACAGGTTGCAGCTTTCCTCTCACCCCTTTCCCATTCCTTTACTGGTGCTCAGGATGCTCAGGGACAGCTGTGGGTGTTGCTCTATGGCAGCTCCCTGCTGGCTCCCAAGCGTTCCCAGCGGTCTCTCGCAGCTCAGGGCAGCACACAGCAGGGTGGCATTGCCATGGTCCAACCCTGAGCCAACTGCCAGGGCCACCAAACAGTGGCAGCCCGGAGAGCCGAGGACCCTGTGCTCAGTCCGGAGTCAGCATCTCTCCGTGGCCTCAGCTAAGGCAGCAGAAGTCCATAATGCTGCGATTACTACTACTTTTACTATTATTATTGTCACCATTATTTAACAAGCACTGCTCTTCCAGAACAGAAATCTGGGCTCACGATTATTTTTAGACTTCTTCTGTGAAAAAGTTTGAACTGAGCTGATTTACTTTTCCTCCAGCATCCTCAAGGCTGTGCTAACACTCCTGGAATGACCCCATTACCAAAATCCCAAAGAGGGGGCAAAAGCACTCACTATCAGCAGTGAAACCAGCCGTCCCACACTCAGGCAGCTCCCGAGCACTCTGATGTCAGCCCCTGTGGCACTGTGCTCAGACCCCAGGAACGTGGCTGTCCCCACCGCCTCATGGGCAGCATATCGTGTCTCCATCCCCACAGGGTGCATGTGTTCCCAAAAGGAACCGTCTGGGTTGGCCGCAGCCATCCAGCAGTTGCTCAGGGAGTGCTGGGATTGCCGCAGGGCTTCCAGCACTGAGGCTGGTCTCCCACGGGACAGCTGCCCCCAAACAAACGCTTGCTCTATTTCGAGAGCCCAGAGAACAGCTCTCTGCATCCTGCTCCTCCACTGCCGCTCTCCTGCTGCTCCCCGGTGCAGCACTCTGTGTGCCGGGAGGTGGTGGGGTCTCCAAAGAAGCACCACCCCACCTGCAGACTGCTGATTGCCATTGGGATGTGCACCACTTCATGCTACAGAGCAAATAAATCTAGCACTGTGCTGCGCTGCAGCCTTGTGCACCATCAAGGCAGGATAGAGGACACATTTTGTTTTACAGAAAAGACCACCTATAAATAAACTTCCTTTACTCCGCGGAGCTGAGAAATCACAAGCTCGAGTGAAGTTTCGCCTCCCAGAGATGCTTTCTTGCCAGCTTGTTGCATGATAAAAACACCAACTAAATCCCCAAAGCAAACCAAAGATCCGCACCTCTTGGCGTGCAAAATTACCAGCAGCCCCAGCAGAGCTGCAGGATTGCTGGGAGCACAGCACACAGGCTGCAGCCAGGAGCTGCAAGGAGCCAGGAGTTCCAGCTGCAGCCCATCCTGAGCTCTCTCTTACCACCCATCAGCTCCCCTCTCACCGTGCCATGCCCAGCCCAGCTGGCTGCAGGTGGCAGTGCTGCAGGGTGCTGCACAGGAGGCGGCCCAGGGAGGTCTGCCTGGGCCCCGGGACTTCACCGTCTGTGTTGAGGACAACACTTTGGATTTTCAGGATCTCCACGTAATAAACCGTCTGGAACTCAGGAATGAAAGCATTTGCTAGGAGGTGAACGCACAAATAATTGACACCGAATCCTTTGAACTCCTCGGAGCCGCCCCTACCATGTGCAGGATGCGATTCTTGCTGCACCAAAGCATCCCTTTACCCGGCCCCAGCCCGGACACGTGGGCAGCAGGAGGCTGCATGCTGCAGTGCAGCACCCCCAGCCGGTGCCCACGCAGGGCAGCGACAAGTGGGAGCCAAGGCAAGGCAAGGGCTCTGAGCCCTGCAGCTGGCCGGGACAGCACGCCGTACTGCCTCACCTTCAGCTGCTCCCTGCAGGAACCACGCACTGCAGCCGCCCCTCCTGCACGTCGTGGGAGATGGGCAGATAACAGCTCTCCAGGATAAAAATACTTCGCACTCCAACGTTGCCACCTTCACATGGGCACTATATATAGAGCCCGCGCTCGGTATTTTCTGCTCCTCCAGAAACATCTCCAGCTCCTTTCTGAATTTGACAGACAGGATTTGGATTGCTGGATCTTGGTGAAACCTCACTCAGAGCCACCCTCGTGGCTGCACCCAGCAGGGGCAAACACATTTCTGACCCAACTGCAAAACCTCCTGGAAGAGGAGAGCCGGTCACCGTGCTGTCACAGGGCTGTTGTGCCAGGCACTGAGCCGCGGGGGGAATCCCAGCTCCATGCAGGGCCAGCCCGCCCCAGGCCATTTCCAGCTGCACAGTGCAGGGCTGCACTTTGCTAAGCGTGGGGTCTGGCGATGCTCTGGGAGAAGAGATTTGCCCCAATTCACTTCCACTACTCCCATCAGGGTGACCCAAGTGTCAGTCTTTGCCCTGTTCACCACTGCATGGTTTTTCCTCCTCTGCACATGGTTTTAGCTTCTTGTGTCCATAGTAGAGGTCAGCCACATCAGTATCCATCACCCAACAATGCATACCCCAGAGAGCTGCATTCAACAGCACTGTGCTCAGCTGCGGCCGTGGAGCAGAGCTGGAGCTACACACAGCGTGGCACTGGGGCATCCATCTGTCCTGGGCAGCGGCAGCCACAGGCAGAACAGCACCATGGAGCCACGGGGCAGGCAGGGTGCCGGGTTCCCCATGCAGAGCCCACACAGCACTGCGTGCCTCCAGCACCCAGGCACAGCAGGGCCGGGCACTCCTGGGCCGCTCTGTGCAGGGCACCGGGACAGCGGCAGGAGCCAGTTTCCCTGGTTCCACAAAATGAGGTGCTGAGCTGCAAATACATGAAAGTGTTTTAATTTGTTACCAAGGCAATGAGTCAGACTCAGATGGCGAGTCAGGAATAGAACAGCAGGATTTCTGCAGGGTAGCGCGTTCACCTCTAAGCGCCGTGGTCAGCGAGGAGGCTGAAAGTCTGAGGCTCTTCGCCGCCGCTGCCTGCTGTCACCTGGCTGCCACTCGGGCACACACAGCTCAGCACCTGGATGGGCTGTGCTGCACTCCCTGGCACGGGCACTGCGACAGGCACACTCACACTGGCTCTGCCAGGCAAAGCTCAGCAGTGCCCAAGAGGAGCACGGCTCGAGGCAGTGACAACACCAGCGCCGTGCTTCAGGCTGAGCCTTCTCTCACTCTGCTTTACCTCTCCTCTGCTCTCCTCACAGGGGAATCTGCAGTGCTTGTCCCTCAGTGCAGCGATTTGCTCTGCTGTTACTGATTTTCAGGTACTCAAACTCCACTTAGCCTCAGGAGCTCACTGTGCGAGGCACCGTACAACTGAGTGATGACAAATTTATATGAAAACTTCTTCCTGGTGACCTGAAAGTGGGTGATTGAGCCATTGATCTTTCCATTCCTTTTCCTAGCTTTCCATTCCTGGCCTGGGGAAGACCCCTCTTCTACCAATGCCAGTGCCAGCTTGGGCACTATTTCTGAGAGACAAATATCTTTCTTGTGGAAATCAGATCCCTTATGAGGTTTTCCTTTGGGTTCAGAACAACTGGGAACCCAGAAGTTCTGAATGGTTTTGCAGGGAAGGGAGAGCAAGCCTTGCCTGCTGGGAAACCACATCTGCTGGGATCATGCATACCTTGGTTTCAGAGGCAGTCAGACTCCTTTTGGAAGTGGAAGCACAGGAGGAGGAGGAGAGCAGCTCCTTCATCTGGCTGCAGGCCTGGGCTACAGCAAGTGCAACCAAGGGCATGTGGGCAGTGATTGTTCCAGGCCTGGCCCACGGGTCAGCCAAGGGCAGCGCATCACACATCACATATAGCTGAAAACTTACCATCACAACATCTGCTAGGCAGAGGTCACAGAGGAATGGAGAGATGCACCATCCTTAAGCGAGCACTTTGCTGAAATAACATGAAAGCAAGGCTGCCATTGCAGGGCAAAAGCAAAGTGCAGAGCACTAGCAGGTTTAATGAGAGGCAAGGACTCAGCACGGAGACATCGGCTTCCTGCAGCCTCATGAGCCACCGCCTCAGCCCCTCCACAGCTCTGGCACTGCTGCACAGCCCTGCCCTGCCACGGCCCGATGGGCACAGCGGACAGCACTGCAGCCAACGGGGACACGCACGGGTGGGAAGTGGAGAGCAGCAGTGCTGTGGTTCCTCCCCGCATGGCAGGCAGGCACGGCGGGGCCACGTGGTCCCACAGCAGCACATCGTGCTGGGGCACGCCAAGGGCTGACATATTTGTTTTCCATGCGGCTGAAAGCCGTGGCGCGCAGCGCAGCCGCCATCGCAGCGTGCTGAGTGCAGCACCGACAGCCAGCTGAGAGCAGCCACGTACAGCAGGGGGGGACCCCAAAGACAGAGCGGAGCCCTGGCCCTGCTCCAGCTGTGGGTCCCAGCTCAGCCCTCAGCCCCACATCGCTGCCAGCTCTGTCTGCACCGAGGAGCACAGCTCTGAGACAAGGCCGGGCGCAGGTGGAACGCCTGCATTGTTGCATCTTGGCACCGGCTCTGCTCACCTCAAACATCTCTTGTGGCTTTATATCAGCCAGGTGAAGCCTAATATGGCCTTGTCCTCTGCCACAGCTGCTGCGGCAGCTCCACAGAGCCTCAGGGCCGGGAGCGGCAGCTCTGAGTCACAAACTGCTGCAGAGCCCTCGATAAGGGCTGCTCTATGCCTCCCGACATCACTGTCCCTATTTTCCATTCCTCCCTGCAGCCTGAAGCCACATCAACAGCAGGCACTGCTCAGAAGGGGTTTGATCCCGAGGGCTGTGGGCCTGCAGGACACGGCTGCTCTCCCCACTCTGCTGCCCCTCGTGTGTGCAGGCTTCTCTGCGACCCCTCCTCACATCCTCACTCGCCCTTCAGTTTCAGAGCTGTGGGCCGTGTTCCCACGCCTGGCTGCGGCCTCGGGCTTGTGCTTGCAGCCCCCCACACTCACAGCCCCTATGCTTGCAACCCCCCTGCCCCACAGGAACGCAGACCCGGCCTGGCGCTGGCTGGAAGCGGCTGCTGGCACCTGGCGGGTGGGAGCAGACCTGGGAGGGGAACTCAGAAACCACAGCCGTCTGAGCCGTCAGACGTAATTACCCGAGGAGATGGGAGCGACGGGTTTGCTACGGATGGCTTTGTTCCGTGACGAGGCGGGAGTTATCTCCTCCGCCGAATAGCAGAAAAACAGAATTGCGATGGCAATTAATTTACATTCAAATAGCTCCTTTCATCCGGCCGGATCCCGAAGAGCCCCGAACACCGCGCTGCCACAAAGGAGACGGGCAGGGCTCGTCCGTCGCACCGAGGGCGGGCAGCGCCTCGCTGGAGGCTCCTGCGAAGGCCGCCGCGGTTGGGACACGGCGCTGATGGCGATCGGCCTCCGCGCAGCGCAGCTCCGCCTGCACAGAACGGGCCGGGAGCGGCGCGAGGCGCTGCGTGCAGCCCTGCGGAACCGACGGCTGCACGACGAGCCGCCGTCCCGGAGATCGCAGCGGGGGAGCAACGAAGTTGGAAGATGCCCAGGGCTGGATTTCTTCCTGACAAAGATTGGCGCTGTCCTAGAAATAAACCTCTCGACGAGGCTGCTGGGCGCTATGGGAATATCGCTGCACGGCCCGGATGCGGCGGCGGCTCCGCAGGCAGCGCCCACCCTGCCGGCGCCGGGCGCGGGGCGTGCATCGGCTCTGCCGGCACCCAGCTGGACCCCGATGCACACGTTCCTCTTGATATCTCGGTGCTGTGAGGCTGTACTCACGTTCACCCGCTGTCAGTAGCGAGGAGGTTATAACGAGCCCATTGAAGATAATTACAGCGCACATTTCTCCCAGCTATGAGGAGATGCTTTCAATCGCTCCCTTACGCTCGCATGCATGTATTCAATTTGTGTCTTTGTTTGCTATGGAGGGAGACTCAGACGTGTTGGATGGCTGCCTGGCGCAGCTGATGCCAAATGCCGAAAATAATTAAACAGTTCTCTCTCCCTTCTCAGCCTCAACTCCATCGGGTGGGAGCAGTCACCCACAGCACAGAGGGCAGGGAGGTGCTGTGCTGCTCCTGCTGTGGGTGTCCCCCAGCAGACCAAAATTCTGCATAGTTTTGGGATGCTAAAGAAGCACAGAAGCACTAACATTAACAATCAGATGTCTGCATCCACAGGTTCTGCAACAAGTTCCCATCCTCTGGGAGCAGTTCTGCCTTCCAGGAGCTCTTGCAGAAGAGCAGGAATTGTTTGGGGCACGATGACCCCTTCCTCACCCCCCAGGGCTGAGTTCTGCACAGACATCCCCATCCCATCCCACTCAGCACTCTGTTCTGGCCCACATTTCTGTCTGATTAAAACTAATTTTATAGAGGGTCCGATTGTCCTTCCTCTTGCTGAAGGAAGAACATTCCAGACTTCTCAGCACCGTCGCTTGTTTGACTTTTCCCTGTAGTAACAGGTTTGCATTTCATTTCAGAGTTTCTCTTATTTTCAATACATTTCCATAACTTGTTCTCGGTTCCTTTTATGTTTGGCCTTACTTTGCTGTGCAGCCACTCTCTCATCATCCCCGGATGTTTGTGTTCCTCCTCTACATGCCTGCTTCCACAGTTTGCATGGGTCCTTTTGTTTTGCTCCTAACACAAGTGCTACCTGTGCTGTGTCCTGGGCTGCCCCGTGCTGCTGTGAGCCCCTGCTCCCTGTGCTGCACAGGGCCGTGCACTGCCGTGCCTTTGCAGGGTGTTTCCTCGGGCAGCACTGCTGCTTCTTGACTTCCAGCCCAGGCACTGAGTGGGGATGGCTGAGCGAAGCTTTCCTGAATGTGATTGTTGTGATTTCCCTTTTTTTTCACCGATGCACTTTCAGTGTTACTAAGCCAAGTGCATGTGTTTACTATTACTGCAAATTAACAGACAAGACGAGTCAATTAGAACAAAACATTAAACTAATTGCTTCCTGTTCCAAATGCTTTGAAGAAAATGCAGCACATGAAATGTTTCTCCTCCTGGTTCCTTTCTCCTCCTGTCAGCATTTGGGAGCACTGGAAGATGTTTTCTTCCCCGGACTGCAATCCTTTCCAGTGCTTCTTTGGTCACCCCAAACAAACCAGTGCTGTGTTTTTCTCCCCCCCTTCTTGCTCTCCCAGGGGTCCGGGCTGGGCAGGTGGTGCGGGGACCATTCTGGGGAGCTGATGTGAGCCCAGATGGAGCTCACCTGACACACGATGGGACGTCAGTGTCCAAATACAGCCTGTGCTAAAGTAGCAGAGTTATGTGACCGATGCCCCGGGAGGATGCTGGTACCCCAGCTCTAAGTGCTGCCATCCTAGCAGCACCCCATGGAAGGCAGCTCCATCCATAGGCGCAGCACAGCTCTGCTGAGCTGCCACGCTCCGTGCGACGGACGAGCCCTGCCCGTCTCCTTTGTGACAGCGCGGTGTTCGGGGCTCTTCGGGTTCCGGCCGGATGAAAGGAGCTATTTAAATGTAAATTAATTGCCATCGCAATTCTTTTTTCTGCTTTTCGGCGGAAGAGATAACTCCCGCCGCGACAGGGCAACGTTACAAAGCACTGAAAGCACGAACAGGGGCTGCTCTGTTGTTTTAGGATGTGCTGCTGTGGGACTCAGCACTGTGTTCAAGGATCTCCATCACTCCTCCACAGCACTAAAAGCAAGCCTTCCAGTTTGCTGATTTCCAAAGGCACGTCTCGGATTGCTCAGCAGAGCACAGACACACTGCAGGATGGGCACCTGCTGCAGATCAGCTGCCAGACCCCCCCCAGCAGTGTGGCCAGGGTGGGCCTGCCTTCATTCAGAGCAACGGTCTGCTGCCTGTTGTGTTAAATTGAGTTTTCTGGTGTGGATAAAGGTCAGGGAGGCTGTTATTTTAAATGCACTTTACGGGTTTATTTCGATGACGGTCAGGATGCTAAAGGTCCCTCGCATCTGCTGATTCTGGCATCTCTCTTCTTTCTCATATCGTACTATGACAACAGATTAAGAAGCTTCTCTTCCTGTAACCCAGACTGAGCTCCAAAATCTTAAGGGCTCTTCCCCAGCCCCGTGCTGTTGGGCACTGCAGGTGGCAGCTGCTGGGAGCTGCACAGCTGTTGTCACCTCCAGCCACACCAGAACAGAAACACCCAAATTCATTCCAGGGAGATTTTATTAGAAGGGAGCTTGCAGCAGGCAGTAGGATCCCTTGGGATGGCTACATTAAGGCATGAATTGTTCCTTAATATTCTCAGACAAGTTCAGCCTGCTTTTCATCTGGATACACATTTAGAAGAAGTATTTTGGAGCTCGATTTCATTAGAAAAAGACATCAAGAAAGGATGGGGGCAGTTGGTCGCAGCCAACGCACACTTCAGCCTTGTTATCCCTCTGCCTTTTCCCAGTAATGACAAATTCTTGCCAAGCTGTGCCTGCATGAGCGCCGCTGCCGGCTGAGCTCTGTGCCGTTCCTCGTCCCGCAGGTGCCGCGAGCCAAAGCGCTGTTCTCGTACCGGGGCCACAACCCCGGCGAGCTGCGCTTCAACAAGGGGGACGTCATCGTGCTGCTGCGGCAACTGGACCAGAACTGGTACCTGGGGGAGCTGAACGGCGTCAGCGGGGTCTTCCCAGCCAGCTCCGTGCAGGTCATCAAACAGCTGCCGCTGCCACCGCCTCTCTGCAGGGCTCTTTACAACTTCGACCTGAGGAGCAGGGATAGGAGTGAGAACAACGACTGCCTGTCATTCCACAAGGTAACACCGCCCTGCGGGGGCTGCGCGCTACGGGCCGGGCCGGTGCTCTTCTTTAGATTGCATCGCATTCAGCGCCATAGCGGCTCTGCGCTGAGAGCCAGGAAGGTTTACAGACACTGACAGCAGTGACTAAAGCCGGCTTCCCACGGGGGGGTGCGTGGACTCAGAATGAGAGCATCCTGGGAGAGCACAGTGTGACCCTGAGCAGCCATTTCAGGCCCCGGTTTGACTGATGGAGTTGATGAGCAGCAGCTGCTGGTGGTTTCCCACCAGTGATTTCCCACCAGATCACTGAAAGAGCCTAAAAAGATACCCACTGATATACCAAAGAAAATTGCTTGCAGGTCTGAGAACACTTCTCTTACACAGCCTACACGAATTCAGGCAGCCTGCTGGAGGCACACGCTGCAGAGCAGGACCTGAACTTTTCCTGTATTTCCTTTCATTCCCCAAAGTCTGCAGAGCTCGTGTTTGCTCTCAGCTGGAGGATATGGCTTTCAGGGCAACTGCACCTCCCAGCAGCCAACTGTCACTGTGCTGTCAGAAGGAGGTGAGGCAGTGCAGAGCACAGCAGAGAGCAATGCCTGGAGGCAGCAGTGTCCCTGCAGAAGCCACCATCCCTCCCAGCACAGCACAGATGCTCCTGCACTCCGGCCAGCAGGAAGCAGAAGCACAGGGCAGGTGTGGGCTGCAGCGGGTCAGGGCTGAATGTGGGGTGCATGCAGGGCAAGAAGCCAAAGATCCCAGAGTTCCCTGTGCCTCCTGACCAAGAAGAGGAGCCAGAGGAGAAGCAGTGCAGAGCAGCACTGCACGTAGGAGCACCAAAACCTCTCTGGGATGCCTGCTCCAGTGCTCCGGCTGCACCTGCCTGCTGTGCAGCACAGCTCGAGCTCATTGTTCAGAAGCAGAGCTGACTGTTATGCAGACCTCCAAAAATCTTCCATCTTCCTGTGGCTGCCTGCAACCCTGCAGTGTCCCTGATCTGGCAGCATCTCCATGCTGGGAAGAGCCCCTGCCTGTCACCCCACCTGCCACCCACCCCCGCCATCGTACTTCCAAAACCTGCACTTCAATAGCAGGGGCAATTTCAGCTCCTGAAGTAATGGGCTGAGGGTTGTAGCAGCGTGACACCAACTGCCCCACCACTCACACTGACCTCTTGCTTGGTTTGGAGCTAAAATGCCATCTTTGTTATTCATTCTGGGCATGGTGATTGCAGAGACGTTTCCCCAAGGTGGGAGCCCCCAGACAGCACCTCTGTGTCTCACATCCCCTTCACCAGGCTCGTGCCCTTGTCCGCATTCAGCCACACTTGCACCCTTACACAAAACCCACGCTTGAGCATTGTGCTGAGCAAGGACTTGCGTTTGGGAACAAGGACACACCAAAAGGAGCAGAGGGTTGGCAGGGGAGCAGCACTGAGGTGCAGCATTGTGAAATGTGGGGCGAGCCGCCCGCTAACAGCGCTCTGCCTTGCAGGGAGACATCATCACCGTCATCAGCAGAGTCGATGGCAACTGGGCCGAGGGCAAGCTGGGCGACAAAGTGGGCATCTTCCCCGTGCTGTTTGTGGAGGTGGGTACAGCCCTGGCACGGGACTTTGCAGTGTGGGGAAGGAGGGGGCAGAGCATGGGCAGCAGGCAGAGCCCTCACAGCTGCGCTCTGGACACAAATTGTGCTCCTGTGGTGAGCTGCAGAGTGGGAGTGTGGCACCAACAAGAATTCCTCGAAACAGAATTAACACTTATAATCACCATAATTACAGCAAACACATCTTTGTGGCTGTTTTATAAAAGGGCAGCAGTAGAACGTCCTGTTTGAAGCTCTAATATATTTGGTAAAACATCTTTTCATTTAATTAAATTGTTTTAACTCATTTAAGCCTGACGTTAACAGAAATGAGCCAGGCAGGGCCACGCAGAGCCACCGAGGAGTTAGGAATTAACCATAGAGGAGCAGCGATGTGTCTGCTCTGAAAGGCATGGGGCTTTCCTGGCTTTGATGCTCCCATCCGTGCCCTTTAATGGGCCCTCTGCTCTTAGAGAAGGCAGAGAAGTTGGGCTCTGGCTGCGGTTTAATTGCACAGAGAAATGACGCTATGACCAGCCTGTATGTGTGCATGTGCACACATGATTCTTTTTAAACCTCGCTGTAAGAAGTGAGGAGGAAGGAAATGAACAAATAATCTGTGCAGCAGAATGACAGCACTGAGCAGCAGCTCCCTGCCCCACGCCAGCCGCTGCCATTCATCCCCAGCCGGGCGCATTGCCTCACATGAGTGGGTGAGAATCTCCAAGTTTTGCAATTTGTTCATGTCAGCAGTAAATCATGATTAATTCCTCTGGCAGTCATCCTGGTGAAAAACACTGTCACCACATGCCCTTTGTATTAATGCTGTAGTGATCAGCAGTTTCCAAGAAACACTGCTTAAACGTTGCCTCTGTAAGCTCAGGGCTGGGCCCTTCCCACGAGCTCTTCCAGTGCCATGGGCTGCAGGGGCACAGCGGGCTCCAGCCTTGCTTGCAAGCTGTAGGCAATGGGGGCTCGGTGGCAGCTCCCGGCTGTGTGAGCCGTGTGTTTTCCAAACCAGTTTCAATTTGGCTGCCAGCCCTGCACTGATAATTCGGTGTTCAGAACTTGTTGCTGAAAGCATGGCAGGGAAGCACTCGAGCCCTGTGTTCCACAGATGCCCATGAAGCCGCCTGCGTCCTGCCTGCGGCCGTGCTGCTGAGGAGGACCCGCAGCAGCCCCTGGGCCTTCCCTGTGTCTCTTGCAGCCAAACACGACAGCACGGCAGCTCCTGCAAAGCAGCAAAGGCTCCTGGCCCACCCCGCTCCGCTGCGCACCGCTGAGCGTGGCCTCCCCGAAGGCGCAGGGCCGGGAGCTGCACAAAGCACCCGATGCGCGGCGCAAGAGCCTGCGGCCCTTCTCCATCACCACGGCCCTCAACACGCTGAACCGCATGGTGCACGCCCCTGCCGACCGCCCCGCGCTGCGCATCAGCTCCCCGGTGCTCATCAGCTCCAGCAACCCCAGCGTGGCCGCTGCCGGCAGTGAGGATGCGGCCCATGGGACCCCTGCCCAGGTGAGGCTGCTGCGGGGCGGCGTGGGGCAGGCGGCCAGATGGAGGGCATGCGATGGTTGGACCGGGGGATTATGGCTCAGCGGGCTGCTGGGGACACTTGTGAACAGGGAAGGTCGGTTCTTAGAGCCCAGGGAACCCATAGAAAGTAAGGGACTGGAGTTCCCTCCTCGGAGATCTCCAAAGCCCCTCGACGTGGCCCTGGGCACCTGCTCTGGGTGGCACTGTTGGGGCAGGAGGAGGCTGGGGGGCCCATGGGCCGTGCCATCGTCCTGAGCCCCAGCATAAAAGCCTGACCGAAGCCCCTATTTTGGGAGAACCCATCTGCTGGGCTCTCCTTGGAGGCCGCTGCAGGGCAGGCTTCTGCACGAAGAACAAATGCAACAGTGTGAAAGCACATGCAGGAGCAGTGCCCCACCTCCTGCTGCTTCCAAGCAGCAGTGTCAGCCCTCCTGGAAGTTGGGGTTGCTGCCCTATCCCGAATCCACTGCTGCTGCAGCTCTCTGCTTCCAGACTGATGGCTCCTGCACACTGGCAGTCCCTGGGCAGCCCTCCTGCTCACAGCCACCCAGGGGTGCGGGCTGACCCTGAGAGCGCATCCTCTGCTGGCTGCAGAGGCAAAGAGCCTCGTTGCTGCTTCGTGCTCCATCTGAAGATCTCAATAGAGGATCTTCACAGATCATCTGCAATGGGAGGAAAAAGGTTCTGCTTAGATTTATGTGGCATCTTTCACACTGAAGGCTGCTCCAACATTTTATAAAGCAATAAGCCAGCCCCCGGCACTTCGGTGTCCGCACAATAAAACCCAGCAGGCATTTTGTGCTTAGCATTAGCCTGCAAACAGCCCTGGATATTAGGCCCTCTTTTATGTGAGTGGAAATGAAGCCCTACAATAGAACCATAATTCAATTGAAATGGTACTGTGTCTCATGACCCCAATATAATTTTACCAAAAGTGTCTTGGTGTGAGCTATTGTCAACAGTGTAAGTAGCAGCACAGATGCGTTGATGTGCTGCCTGTTCAGGTTTCCTTCCTTCTGAACAACCATTTTTCTTTGGGGACACACAGGGGTCTGTGTGCTGTGCATCAGTCAGTGTGTGAGCACAGCACCCAGTGAGGCACAGCCGCAGCGCTGGGGTGGTGCTGGGGGGTGGGAGATGTTGGGAGTGGGAGCCCAGAAACATAACAGAAGAGGCAGCAGTTCCAGGAGGGGTGCAAGGGCTGTGGGAGCGGTGTGGAGCAGTGGCAGAAGGATGCTGGAAGGTCTGGAGGGGCTGTGCTTCCAGGCACATCAAGGTATGAGCAGTGCCAGCCTATGATGCTTTACTGTCTCCTGCCCGAAACGTGATTACTGTCCTGCTTTGTAGGCTGTGAACCCTACTTTCCTAAGTGCCAGTGAGAAGCATTGACTGTAACTTGATTCTAAAACAGGTGCCTCACACTGGGTCCCTGTGCTGTTCCCAGAGCACTGTCTTCTAAGCAGACAAATTGTTTCCCTTTCTTTCCCTTTTTCTCTCCATTTCTAACTCCAGCAGCAGCACAGCGCGGTGCTGCAGGATGGACTGCGCTGTCCTGGTGCCGCTCATCCTGTGCTGCTCTGCTGGGCACACAGAGCAACCAGCCAGGACAGCTCAGGGAGTTCAGATTCAATTGTTTTGCTTTTGAAAGTTTTGCTTTCAAGACCAAGAGCAGGGTCCATCTTCCCTAGAAAATTCTGTGCTCGTTAAATGACCTTGCGCCTCATTTGCTGGATCCATCTGCAACTCAGTGAGGTTTTGTATCTCTTTTTCATCTTTTTGGAAGCATGGGAGAGGCCCATCCAGGGATTTCAATGGTTTCTCCAGTGGCTAAAATAAGCCCCTCTTCACATTAACATACTGCATTCTGTTTCCTCTCGGTAGGTCAGCGCATCCTACTATCCTGCTCCAGGATCACTGAGGCACTCAGCAGCCATCGTCACTCTGCCCCACCTGCAGCATCACCTCTCAGCCAACATGTACGTAGTGTGAATCGTGCTGGGGGTCACACAGCACTCCGCACTGCATCCATGCCTCTTCCCAGCCCAGTTGCTCCCTGGGCTCCTGCCTGCAGGAGGGGCATTGGGGTGCAGGGCTGTGTGCCTGGGGCTGGGGCCATGCATGGGTGTCTGCATTTCTGAGTAGGAACTGCACAGACTGCTGGGGCAGCTGACCCTGAAGGTTGTTGTAGGGGTATGACAGGAATTTAGGTACAGTACTGGAAAGATTTGAGACAGATTCTGACTGTTCCTGTTGCTACTGCCCAGGCAGAGCACACATCTGCACTCCTCGTGGTGCTTTGCCTTAGGCCAGGTGCTCTTTAGTCCTCCATGCCCTATGCCACTGGGTACCTGTGTGGTAGGATGGCACAGCAGCATTCTTCTTGCTCATTGCCCTTGGCTGGTTGCCTACTGCTTCTGAGAAAGATGCTGTGACAAGATCTACTTTTCTTCAGTCCTGTTGGCCCTTCTTTTATTCATACCCCCTCTGGTCAAACCCTGCAGGCAGGCTCTTCACTGTGAGTTATCTCTGCAGTAACAGCAGCACCCCATGAGCTGTGCAGGGCTGCAGGGGGACTCTTGTGCATGCAGGGCCCACAGCACACAGCCCCACACCGCAGACAGCGCTGCAGGCACTGGGCACAAGGACAAGGCCCCCCCACGTCCCCGTGTCTCCACAGCTGCATGCCTCTCCATCCCTATGTGGGGCACGGCCCTGATGAGCTGAAGCTGCAGAAGGGTGAAGGGCTTCACGTCCTGGGGCAGCACCACAACGGCTGCCTGCAGGGCGCCTCGCTGGCCAGGGGCAGTGCCGGCATCTTCCCCAGCAGTTCCTTTGCTCCCCTCCTCAGGTCTGATTTTCCTTGCATGGAACCAAAGCAGAGGGATGGGGAACTGTAGGACGCAGCCTTCTTGCTCCCACGGTGATGTCACTGCTTTAGAGCAGGCATTCAGATGCTGGAAGCCATGGATATAACTGAGTGAATGCATTAGGAAGAGCAATCATTAAAATATACGCTTACTTTAGGAGAGAAAAAAATTGCCCGTGCCCTCAGTTTCCCCGAAATACACCCAGGTTGGGCAGAGACCCGGCCACGGGCTCACAGTGCACAGTGTCTGCACAGGGAACGTGGGGGAGCCGTCAGGAAACCTCACCCTGGACTCGCACTGAATTATTTGGAGCAGCAGCGCCCAGCCCTGCAGGGAGGCGTCCGCGCGGACCCCACCTCGCTGGGACCGGAGCCGGCGCTGCAGCGGAGGACTTGACGGCGCTGAGCTCCAATGCGCGCAGCGCCGCGTTCCTCCACCACCACCTGACGTTCTGCTCCTTCGCCAACAGGAAGCCGAGCGTGCCCGACTCGAAGTTGCCCGCGCTGTACGCCTCGTGGACGCTGTCGGCCTCGTCGGTGTCCTCCCAGGGCAGCGCCTCCGAGAGCGCGCAGCGCCAGAGCCGAGCGCTGAAGGCAGCGCTGCCCCTGGGGCACACGGCGCTGCGGCGCGGCCGCGGCTGCACCAGGAAGAGTGAGTGCGGGTGGGCGCTGGGATACGGGCGGTGCAGCCCTACGGGCGGTGCGCCGTGCTTGGAATGCGTGCAGCGATGCCCGAGGTGCTGCCAACGTGCTGCTGTGGGGAACTGCGAGCCCCGGTTGTGCGAACAGCACCGGGAGCTGCGTTGGTTTTGGTCCTCTGAAGAGAGGTTTGGGGGTTGTCACAGAGGACCCTGAGAGCTCCGCGTGCACAGGCGTTTACAGAAGGTTAAATTAAGGTATTATCAGGAGTTATCAAGAAAGAAGCTCAGAACAGAAGGGTAAAATTCAGCAGTGCCATTGTAGGAGTGCTGGTGAGCTCATATCCTGAATACTTCTCATATTCTGATAACTCAAAGAGAATAGAGTAAAATTAGAAATAAGCATAGGAAGGATGAGCAAGAGAATAGAATAATTCTATTTCAGGAGCAAAGTTTTACAGCATGGAAATATCCAAGATGCACGAAGTCATGAATAGGCTGCAGGTGGAAAGGTACACCGCCTTGGAACAGCTTTCTGAATGTGTTTGAGCAGCCACAGCACGCTGCCCAGGTTGGGGTGCAGATGGACAGCCATGCTGGCTGGGACCTGGCTCATTTGCAAGAGCCACTGTTGGAGGCTTTAGACTTAAAAGCTGTTTTGCTGTAGAGAACCCCACGCACCTGTGGTGGCTCTTATTAAAAAATCAATCTTGTAAACAGCGAGGCACTGACAAGGAAATTAAGTGTGCGACTTCCAGTGCTGCAGCCTGGAAAGCAGCTGCCAGATGGAGCAGCCAGTGCAGAGCAACCAATGGCAGCAAACCGTGGGGGAGGGCTCGGGTGCAAACTTACAGATGTACTCGGCCAAAAGCACAACGGTAGAGGATGGGGAATGCCAGGCCTGCGGGGTGCTGCTTCCCCCACGGCACCTCGGGGGGCTCCATGCAGGACCACGCAGGGCAGTGCTGGGAGTACATCCTGCAGGGCTGTCTGCCCCCCACTGCACGCAGCTGCCCCATGCCTTCCCGCTGGGACCCCGCTAACCACTCTGCCCTGCCCTCCCCTTTTCTCACCCCCAGATGGGTCCCTGCAGAGGCCAGGGCAGGCAGGGCTGCAGGCTGCCAGCTCCCTCCGCCGCGTTCCCACGGCCGGGCTGCAGCCGTACCCACATGCTGGCAGCTCACCGCACAGCAGCCCCGCTGCCGGCACAGCCGAGATGGGCGCGAGGCCCAACTTCTCCCACGAAGCCCTGCCAGCACTCGTGGTCAGAGGAGGGGAAAGCAGGACTCCATCTGTCTGCAGTTCGGTGATCCTGGACACCACGGAGCCTCTGGCAAAGAGTGAGTCGGTGCCCCGGCCACCCGCATCGGCCCCGCCATCCATCCTGGTGAAGCCGGACACCTCCCGTAACAGCAGTGACAAGGTACAGAGTGCTGCCCACGGGCCGATGGGTGCTACTGGGGTTGGTGCCTGCCTTAAACTGTCAGATATTGGTGCTGCTGACTCTGCTGTTCAAATTAAGCCCTTCAGAAAGGCAAAGTGCTGCAGGGTGTCCTTCAGAAGTGGCCGGTGTTCATTGGTTCAGTGGCAGTAATCAAACTTTGAGGCTTTCTGAGGTCTTATATCAGGCCCCCTCACTGAAGTCCCCATAAATCACAGAACCATTAAGTCTGGAAAAGACCTCTGATATCTGCAAGTCCTACCCCAACCCACCCCTGCCATGCCTGCGGACCATAGAACGGCTTGCAAACCCCCAAACCAACCCCCAAACCACAAGGGGAGCCACCAACCTCCAACCACATCCCCCCTATGCCATATCTCCACAGTTCTGGAACACCACCAGTGTCAGTGACTGCCCCACTCCCTGGGCAGCTTGCTCCCACCTGACTGGTCTTTCAGAGACATCATTTCTCCTTATCTCTCGGGTACTGAAAGAGCAAACACCAGAGCTGGGTGCCGAGCCCCGCACTGGGCTGCTCGCTGCAGAGCAGGACAAAGGGAACGCTTTCCTGCCCTCGCCCCCATGACAGCTCTCCCTCCCCGGGGCCCCCAATAGGTCCGTGGTTGACAGAGTGGTGCTTGGGGCTCCCGGTGCTCGAGGCGGGCGCCACGCCGCCCCTCGCGGTGACGCGATGCTCTCCTCGCAGCAGGTGAAGACGGTGCGGTTCCAGAACCACAGCCCGCCGCCCAAGCGGCACGGCCCGCAGCCCTCCCCGCGCCTGCCCCGCAGCAGCACCGAGTCGGCGCTCGCAGCTGAGCCCCCGCCGCCCGACGGGAGCCCCGAGCCGCCCGCTCTGCCCTCCCCGCGCCTGGGCAGCAGCCCCCTGCATCCCCGCAGAGCGCTGCACCCGCGGGCGGCATCGCTGGAGCTGTCAGCGCCGCTGACCTTCCCCGTCAGGAAGAGCTACAGCAGCGTCTCCGCCAACTGACAGGTAGTGCCCGCAGCCCCGCACCCATCTGCCCCTCCCGGGGGTGGTGTGGAGCTCGGGGACCCCGGAGGGCGGTGACACGGAGCAGCTGCTCGCGCAGGGAACGGGGATGAAGCGGGACGGGAGGACGGGCACAGCGGAACGGCGCTGCGTGCTGCGATCTCCTCGGGGCCACAGCTGTGCCCACGGGGATCCAAGCAGCAAATGTCACCTTCCTACAGGATGGGGCTCCGGCTCACGTGCTCCTCATTGGTGTTGAGACCACCCGTGCCCACCTGACACAATGAACATCGGATCCAAAACTGCTGTAACGTCACATCCATCGTTAATCACATTCCAAACCCGTGGAACTAGCTTCATTGGTGACGCAAAACTCACCAAGGCCCTAGAGCAGCCCCAGCAAAGGAGCCTTTGGAACAGAGGGACTGACAACTGTCCGTTATCCCACAGGCTTGGCTCTCTCAGACCCTTTCTCTTTAAGCAGCAGAAAGGGATTTCCAGCAGTACTGCATCCTTTGCCCGCTGCTCTCAGGTACAGGGGGCAGTGCAGGCAGAGAACAGGACGCCCTCATTGTCACTGCACAGCCCAGAGCAAACACCAGCGCTTTGCCGAAGGTTCCTCTCATCCCCTTAAAAATAATCCAGAAACCTCAGCAGCTCTACAGCCAGGAACAACTGCCCCCTCCAGACATGTCCAGAGGTGAACAGAACCGCACAGCGCCCCAGGCCAGCCGTGACAGTGATTTACACACACAGCAGCCACGCAGCGCTCCTACCAGCCCCTGCTCAGAACACTATTCCCCCTGCCAGGACAAACAGCACCGAGGCAGCACTGCACAGAAGAACACTGCAATGCTGTGCAGCCCGTTGTGTGGTGCTGAGACTTCACACAGTGCTCCCAATCCACTGGGTGATGGCAACCACTGAGCATCCATCTAGCTGCTGGGGGAAGGAAAGGCTCTGCCACTGCATGTGAACAGCTGTGGGCAGCGATGGGCAAAGGCACCGAGTGGAAGGGCTGTTTTGGTAAGAGCAGGAGGCCGTTCTGGGACAGATCCCAGAGCTCCTGGCACAGGGTATCCCTGCTTTGATGCTATTCCCTCATCCAAAACACGGAGGGAGAGACAACCGAAAACAGGGCGCCACTTACAGCAACAGCTCTAATCGGTGCTGTCAAGCTGCTCCCAAGCTGCAATGAGGGTGTCAAGCTGCAGTGAGGGTGAACCCAGCTCCTCACAGCACCTGGGCTGCATGCTGCACTGCGGGATGGAGGCTCTCATGGGACGTTCCTCCCAGCCCCAGGCTGAAGGAGGCTGTAGGAGCAACAGGAGCAGTTCCAGGGGCTGCCAGCAGCAACACTCCAAGGCCCAGGAACTGTTTCCAAGTGTTTTATTACCCAACCTGATCCTGTTTAGTTTTCCTTAAGCCACCAAGGCAGCGCCCAGAAAGGCAAAAACCCAGCCCCAGAGCAGCAAGTCCACATGTGTATTTATCAGTATTTTAGAGGGCTGGCTTACTGCTGAATGGCTCGAGGTGCGTTTATGCAAAATACTTGTATCACACATAATTATAGCTATAGAGACTTTAGGTTTCCCTTTTCCTTTTCTCCTCCTTCCCCAGCCACCCCTGGGCTCAGTATTTCCCTAAGAGGCCCCATTTCAGAGCAGGCAGCACTCAGCCCAGCTGCACGGCTGGACCCCACACCCCCAGCAGCCCCATGGGGTTGGGTGCTGACAGGCGGACAAAGGACCATTTGTATCAAACCTCTGAGCTGAATGCTTCCTGAAGTCAGACAGTAACTGACTGCGCTCATCGGGCTGTAAATTTTGATGTCTTTCTGCACTGAGCCCAGCAAACGTTGCAGGGAAATGTTACAGTCTTATTACTATGAATGAGAGCACAGGAGGGACTGTTTTACACGTGTATGTTTAGAAACAGCTGTATATAATCTTTTCTTATTTGGTGACGGGCAGGAAGAGCAAACAGAACACTGACATTTACCTTAGGGTTGAAAGGCACCTGTACAAATTCAGCAACGCTCAATATTTTTTTCCATGGTGTGAAGTTCATTTTTTAAAAAGGCTTTTTCAATTTAACGTACCACTAAGGAGAAGAATGAACTCAATAAACAAAAAGATATCCGCCTCCTGGTCTGCGTTCATCTTCAAATATTTGTTTTCTATTTCTGTAACTGAAAAACAAAAGGTTTGAAAACACGTGAAGTTTCCAAATGTTTACTTACGTGCGTTGGACAGCACAGCACTCTGCAATCTGCAGGAGGGGTCAGAGCATCAGCGCGTGGCGCAGGGCAGCACGGGCCTGCAGCACGGCACGGGGCAGAGCAGAGCAGAGCAGAGGCATGCCACGCACCAGACAGGGGCGACCCATCCTGCAGGGCTGCTGCACTGCTGTTGCACCACATGCACACCCAGCCCCACGCTGGAGCCCATGCACACTGCAGGTGTGCACTGAGCACCCATTCCCCTCACATAGCAGAGCTGGGGAAAGCAACGCAATCCAAGAGACCCACCTGCTGCCCGAGGAACAGAACATGAGAAGCAGCAGACTTTGTCCCGTTAGATGCATATCTGACACCCTGTGGCAGAAAAGCTGCAGTGGGGGGGGGGAAGTTGGGGCTGCCCAAAGCTCTGCACGGAGCACAGAGCCAGCACAGCACACCCAGTGCCACATGGAGCAACGGGAGATCCTGCCCTGACCTCCCCACAGCCCCATTCTGACTGCCCAGGGCTGATGGAGGCACTGAATGCTGCCCCCCTCTGTGCCCAGTAACTCACAACAAAGGTCAGGCAAAGCTTCGAAGGTGGGGAGACAGCACTGAAGAAAAACTGTTACTGCTTTAAACAAAATAACGATCCCACACAGACTGCTGCTGCCACAGTCAATAATTCTCTCTTCTGCTAGGAGAACCTGCAGGGATTAATAAACTCTGAGCCGAATTCCTGAGCAAAAGGGGATCCTGCATCAGCAACATGGTGCTGCAGCACAACGTGCAACGCTGAGCAGCCATTCCCATCACCCAAATGGTTTCCATATGGATCTTCTTACCATTTCTTACCATTCTTACCATTATCATTTACAATGGTAACCAAGGATCAGCTCCTAACCTCAGCCATGGCTTCAGAGCAGGAAGAGCTGCTCCCAGGCACAGGGGCTGCCATTTATAAACAGCTTTGTGAGGGGAAAAAAAGAATTCAGGTTTTAGCCTTTATTTTAAAAGCCTAGCATGGAAGCTTTCATACTTGTACCTCAAAGTTCACCACTACTGAGCTGATTCTGACCTGCTGGTCCATATGGTAATGCCCTCGTGCTGTTCAGTCACTGAAAAGCAAAGTACAGAAGTCTGTAAGTGACTTTTCCCGTCTATTAGAGGAGATTCATGACCAACTTCTCTGCCTGGACCCCAGTTTGGCTGGGAGAGAAAGGAGTGCTAAGCCTGATACTCTACTGAGCACACAGACCCCAGCTGGAAAGGAAGATTTGCCACATTGTTTGGGAAAATTGTTTATTTTCAAAAAAACCCAAAGGGCCAAAGGAAAATAATTCCATTATATCCACATTTTAAAGAGTGGAGATAAACTCGCATGCAAAAAAGGCATTGTTTTGTGTGGGCTTTTTTCTTTTTTGAAGAACAAATTCACATCTCTGTCACAAACACTTTCAGAGTCACTCCATGAGCTCTCTCCCTCTCAGCCAGGGATGAAGCTGCACACAGGCAGCTCAGTGCACCAGGTACACCATGGTGTCACCGATGTCCCTCCTCAGGCCGCTCTCTGTGACGCACACACGTTTCTCAGCCAGGTCGATGTGGAAAACTGCCTGCTCTGGAATAGCAGTTTTCTCTGCTTCTTCTTTGCCGAGGACTGGAACACGGCGAGGCCCAAGAACCGGATCATCAAACCTCATCAGCTTCACTTTAGAGAGATCTGCAATACAACCACAGCTAATGAGGACACATCTACACACAGACCGCGATGCCCAGCTCATCACAGCAGCACTGAACACGTGGCCCTGCTAGAGATCTTCTCCATGGAGATACACTCCCAAAGACTTGGGCCCATTAGAAGATGCCATTCAGCAGGCACAGAGCAAACTGTAGAGAGACAGCATCTGTCTGTTTTATCTCCAAGTCCCCCGGCCCCGTTCCAAGCATGTCTGCCTTTTTGCTCTCGTGTCAGCTGTGAGTGACTTAGCAGTGCTTTTGTTTCGAGGAATTAATTTCAGAGACTGGGGGAAAGGAACGGGAGAGTTTTTGTGAAATACAGTTCCTTTTTAGGTTCGCACCAGCAGAAGACTGCTAAGCAGACCAGAAAAAAACCCAGGATCTTTCAGTAACGCCTTCCTCCAAGCACTGCCTCTCTCTCCTGTGCACCGACAGAACAGTGACACCTTCTGGAAGAGATGCAGAGCTGGAAAGAGTCACTTCTTCCCAATCATCTCAAATTATTCACCTTGCAGCAGGGCATTAGATATACATATCTACACCTACCTGGTGTAGGGAACCTGCTTTGGCAGGGGGGTTGGACTCAATGATCTCTGGAGGTCCCTTCCAACCCCTACAATTCTGTAATTCTGTGATACACATCTCTATGTGTACAGCACATTGCCCTCCGCATGCATTTTGCTACACACAAGTTATCATGTACTCCCCCTGTGTGCATCACCATCCATCAGTGGTTACCTTTGTTTGACAGATAAACGTTAATATAAACACAAGATACAGAAAAACGAGGTTCTGCTGTCAGAACCTTTTGGATTCAGCCCAGTTTTCCACTAACATTCAGCTCTACGGTGATTCAGATTTGCTCCATTCCTACTTTCTGCACTCCTCAACAGAACCACAGCTGCTGTTTCCTTAGGAAAGCTGTTTCCTTCCGGGCAGAGACCTTTCTGAGCCACGGCTGCATCTGTACTGCACCCACACTGTGCCACTGACACAGCAGCTCTGTGCCCACCTCCCCCATCATGTCAGCTCCAGGATTTACCTTTGATGCCTCTGTCCATCTTCATTAGGCGCCTGATCACAGTCTCTCTATTATCTCCTTGCCTAATCTCAATTTTCGTAGAGAAGTGGCCATTTGATGGTTGAGGGTTCACCAAAAACACAGACACACTGGGCTGCAAGACAGTTAACAAACAATTAGAGGGGGCTCCACGTTTGTGATTCAAGGCTCAGAGGAAATATGCACCTAAACCAAACCAGCCACCACCGAGTGTTCCAGACAGATCACCTTCATTGCACAGCACAGAATGCCAGTGGCAGAACAGAAATACCTACACAAGTTTTTAGAATGTAAGCTGCAGGGTATGTGACTTTTTAGGACATATCTAAGGAAAAAAAATCCATGAAATTTTTACTGTTGAAGAGTATCAGAGCTAGAAGCATTCACATTTGTTACTGCTGCTGTAGTGCTGCACAGATCTCACGCTCACTGACCAGTGCTCTCAGAATTCCACAACAGAGCTGAAAGGATAATTTAAGTGATTTTATGAACTGAATGCCATTTATTAGCCCACTGTAAACTGACAGAAGAGCACTGAAAACATCAAGACACTACAGAATTCAGCAAATGAAGTTTCACATGGGAGCTTGTGATGCCTTCCAGCAAGCACAGCACCGCCAGAAGCTCTGAATAACAGCAGAGAAGCCAAATTCAGATCAGCAGAATCAAGAGCTCTCAGTTCTCTATTTTTTGGCCCATGTTTTAGCTGGAACACAGTCTACTTGATCTGAAGGGTGGTAGGCAAGGCACATGACTGAAGGCATACACACTGATGCTCAAGTCACTCATTTAACAGCCTTCCAGCCAGCACAATTGAAAGATTTGATCTGAAGTGCCTGAAGGCCAAGATAGAATTGTCACATTGACAGCTGTATGCATAGGAAAGAAATAGCAATTGCTTCAGTAAACGTTTCCTGTTTTGAAGAGTGTGAAGGGCACAAATTCCTATTTACGCCTCCGAGTAAACTTTCAAATGCCATATTTGTGGGTTGGTTTGTATTCCACTTTTCAGACCTCCAATATTTGAACATCGGATTTTTTTGTTGCTCTTGGTTACCTCAGTTCTGAATACAGAGAATGGTTTTCCAGGACAGCACTCTTCTTTTATTTTATCTTCTGCTTCAGAAGCAAACTTCACTTCAATGTGATCCAGCTGCAGGAAAGGTGGGCGGGGAGAGGGGGGGAAAATCAAGAGGAGTTTGATCACATTAGAGGGAACAAGAGGAGATACCAGACCTCCATGCACTCCAAGAAGTTCACACCATTGCTCTTGACGGCCTCTGCTCAATAAGCTGCAGTTCCTCATCATCCTTTCTAACACTGGGGGGAGGGTGTGGGGGCAATGAGGAGGACAGAACTCTGACACACATCCTTTAAGTCTGAGATCAGCAGAGCTGGGAGGGATGGCTTCCCTTGGCTTGCCAAATCACATCCTGTGCAGGTAACTCCTTCTAATCTAGGTCAACAAACAGCATAGTCCATTTGCAGTAACAGCACACTCACACTGAACCTGACAGTAAACCCCATAGTAAACAGTGACCCACAGTAAACCCCAAATCTTTCATAGCAGAAAGACATAGCTTTCACAGCCAGCCAGCCCCCAGCTCACCCAGAAACAGAGTAACTGTGCCAGGGTTCTGAACGTGCCAAGGTTCTCCTGCTGAACTCTGCGTGACAAAGCAGTTCAGCTCTTATGTATCTTGACACTCTCCTGCATGAAAGCCCCGCTGTGCAGCAGGACATCTCCTTCCTTCCACAGTTCATCACAGAAAGCAAACTTACGGATAGTTTTAAAACAGGCACTGCTTGCTCTAGACTTTGCTCTGATACAGGACAAATCCAATGGGCCCACTTTTATTTCATATTGCACAACTGAAAACAATGAAATTCCGTGGTTTGTATTTTTGAAGTTTCTAACTCTTGAAACAAGCTGTTTCTCATAAACCTGCCCAAGCAGTCCCCTCATTAAGTGTTCTGATGATCATGCTAAGCATAACTTCCTCTAGACTGCCAATTTACTTCACTGCCCAGATTCAGCTTTTGAAGAGAACAAAGTAATCTGCTACAGCTCACGTGTGCCACTGCCAGAGCCTGAGGACTTCAGGCTAAGGACTGCGACCACTCTCACCAGTGATACACGTCCTAATTCCTTCAGTTGAAAAACAAGGTTACAGGTCAGAGCAAAGCCTTCCTTCAGAAGCGGCACTGAAGAGGCTGATCCTCTAGCTATCCCAGTAAGAGCCAAGCAACAAGTGCATCAGAACATGCTAACCTCCAGGGAATTTGTCAGATAGACGATGTTCTCCATGAGCACTGCCCGCTCGTCAAATTCCAGCTCCAGATCAAGAACATGCGAACCATTCTTCTCCAGGTTTTCCTGCCAGAAGAAGAAATGGATTAAAACCATCTAACACTGCAAGATGATGCTTCAAAATTGCAATCTGTCTACATTAGTCATGAAAAGAACAGGCTTTAAAATACGCGAGCTCTCTGCTGGCACAGGAGCAATAATTCTCCTGTAACAGGGTGTCTTCTACAGGGAGCTGGCGACACTGATGGGAGGAGTAAGAGCAATTATAACGCATCTTTAACACAGAACTCAAAAGGTGTTTTATATTCTGTCACTCGTAATCTCCATTTAATGTGCGAGTTGAGAATTCTCCCAGTAAGTCAGCACTTCACTGCTGTTTCACAGCATGAAATTCAGTCTTATGACCTAGTTTAGAATAAAGAACAAGCATACAACAGCTGAACACGTTCACAGTCATAAAACAGTTCTCTGCAGGGAAATAACAACCACTTTATATGTTAACATAAAGGTAAATTAATTAGTATAGAAAACCAACAGCAACAGTAACAATAGCCAAAGTATTAAAAGCAATATAACAACCACTTTTTATTTATTTATTGGAGTAAAACAGAACTTCCTCTTTGGAATTTAATTAGTCTCTTGCTTCCACACAGTCAGCTGTCTCCTCTGAAGCTCTGCTTCATCACTCGGCACAGCCATGGTTCCCTCATCAGTGTAATGTGCAAGATTCCCTGCACCAACAGTGAACTGCTTCCCTTAGTAAATCACAAAGCCTGATCTTCTGACAGAGAGGAAGCACAAGCAGAAATGCTTCTGATACCCTGGAACTGCTGAATAATCTGTTTCAGAGAACATACTGGTCTAGGGAATCTAAGCTCACATGTTTCTTCTATGTACTCATATGCAGTCGCTTACTGCTCTTCTTTCAAAGCACACGGATGAAGTGTTGGTAAGTCTCAGCATGCCAAACCATTCCCTGCATGTAAAGGAGTCATTAATTGCCAGACTAACGACAAAAAACAGCTACATTTCAGACCTGATCTGCTTGCATGGCTGAAAGTTTGGCTGATACGTTGCAAATGTACGAGCTGATCTATAAAATACTGCCTCTTCTTACAAATTTCTCTTATGCAGGAAACTTCATAGCAGCTGCTTTGTGCCCTCTTTCCTCTGAAGGCTCATTTTTGGCAGCTCTCCAGCAGCTCTTTGTCTCCCTTGCACTGTGAGGCCCAAAACCTGGTGCCGTACTGCAGGTGCAGCCTCACCAGTGCAGAACAGAGCAGAAGAACTGAGTCCCTCAACTTGCTGGCAACACTCTGTGCAAGGTCAGGAAAACACCAGCCTTCTGCATGAGAGCGCTCTGACACTCACCTTAACCATGGCAACAAAAGGCATGACCTTCTTCATGTACTTCTTCAGCTCTGGCAGGGCACTGAGCTCACTGGCAATCACCTTGTTGTCTGGCAGCCGACCTCCAGTGACCTAAACAATGATGATATCCATTAAGTACAAGGATCAGAAGGAAAAAACAAACCACAACATGTTTCCATTACTATCATCTATCCCCCATGCTTTACCAAAACGCCCTCAAGGACTGTTATCACTGATTCCACACAATCATTTTCCTACCCTTTAGAAGTATTTAAAATGTAAAATTTACCAAAACCCATGGATATCTACTGCCATTCTTTAATCTTGTCTGCAACAACATATTAGTGTACCTAAATTATCAAGTAAAACGCATCTCAAATGCATATTTAAGTCCACCCTCGAGCAGCTATTTAAGCACTAGTTTCCTCAACTGTTTTGATTTTACATTCACAGCTCAGGTATTTGCCATTACTCCCATTCAGCAAACCAGACTGAACAGCAGAATTTAATGCTGATGCAGGAAATGCTACAGAACTCCCAATGTTTAATACTCTAAAGACAAGTTTCACACAAGGAATAATGATTTAATTCAACACTGCAAGTTGTAAGAGTCCTGACTCAAAAGGTGTCAGCTACAATGCTGAGGATAGCAGCTCACCAGCAAGGCAAAAGCCACCCAGCAGTCTCCGTGTCAGAAACAGGTTTCTCCACTTCCAGAGAAGTGAATTTCTTGCATTTAGGACACGTATTGCTTTCCAACATATTTCTTGCAACCTCCTCACTGAACAGTACATGCCTACTTAAGGAGCAGAAAACACCTCTAAGGCCACTTGTGCAGCAAGGCAGCATCAACCTCTTGGCCAGTAAGATTTCCTCAGAAACACTGCTGGAAAAGAACTCATTTACAAGTGGATAGCCTTTCAAATGAAAGGGAACACGGGCCCACTTTTACTCAGAAATAGCCAAAAGCAGTAAGGACATGCTGTTGAATTAAAGACACACCTCAGAACGTTCCCATTAAGCATTAAAATTCATTGGACATTTGTAGAAGAAATTAGAACTACCTCACTTTACACATAAGTAATTTGGTAACGAGTTACAACTTACAAACTTCCTTACAGATAAAGCAGAGAAGGAGCCCAAAAAGCCACAGAAGAACACCTGCCTGGTAGTGCTGGCGCAGAAGCAGCAGGGTGGTGTGCTGCCATGGGGGGTAGCTCTTGGCTACGTAGATGGTGCAGTGAGAAGGCTTCTGGGAAGGTTCTTTAGCACCTTTCTGAGAAAAGGAAGGAAGAGATTCATAACATCAGGAGGGAGGAGGCAATGCAGAATCACCAGCTGCGCACACTTAGACGACCATCACACAGCACCTTTCCTTTCACAGGTGCCATGTAGCCCTTGAGACGGAGTCGGAGGTCGTGAGCTGCTTCCATGAGGTACTGAGAAGAGCCAATTAAGATCTCGTCCACAGGGCCAGCTTCTGGCCAGGAGGCTTTCATGATGGAATCAGGCTGTTAAGAAAGGAAGAAGTTACAGGGCATTTTTCTCTCAGTGCATGTATCTGGTGGTCCTTCAACCTATTGGCTCAACTGGAAACAAGTTCAGGCAGTATGAACCTCAATGAGCACTCATCCATTACTCAATTGTAGAGGAGTAAGAACACAGCCAACGTGCATTTGTGTTACATACACAAGCACACCTGCCACACAGATGCATAACTTCTCCGGATTCATTTCCTCAATTTACCTGGCAGCACAAAAGCAGCTGTTCCACGCATAGATGCGGGAATATTTAGTGATCAGATTAATTTTAGGTCACCCTGTGTGTGAAGTTAGTCAAAGCGACTTGCACTGAAGTTACCCGTATCACTACAGTAACCAAAGACGCAGGGTAACTCGACGTACCTGCTGTCACACACAACATTCTGTCATGGCAATGCATACATTAACGTTACAGGACAGCTGTTTCCCCTACTTGCAAACAAATGAAATCTACAAGTCTGACACCAGCCTAAAAATCAATTAAACCTCGGATCTGAACCAAATGACAAAACAAACATCCATTAGTACCTTTCCCAGCAGTGACCAGATGTGCTCACACAGGTGGGGACAGATAGGAGCCAAGAGCAGAGTCTGAACTTCAATGAACCGAAACACCAGCTCTCTGTGCATCCCTTCTATCGCCAGCTCACGGTATTTATCTTTTGCTGCCTGGAAGAAAGTCAACGTCACCACCATAAATACAATACTATGTATTACAAAATATAACTGCCACGGAGAAGCTCTCAAAAGGAAGATCACCCAGCTGTTTGCTCCAAGGTGCCTGCAGAACGTAAGAAGCTTAGAACTCAATAACAGATTATTGGAAGTAGTGCATTTTTCTCAAGTATCTGACTGCAAATATGTCAGCTGGCAGCTTCACTTTACAAATAGTACCTTAGTGTTGATTAGGACAGATATAAAAGACCCCAAAATGCCCTCACAAATAAGTACAAAGAGGAGCAATGAATACCATCTACCATTACACATACAACTCAGCTTATTTAACTCCACTCCCAAACATAAAGAAAGGAGAGTCTGTAACTCATTAAGTGAAGTGGAATGCTTCTGCAGATACTCTGGATGTGGTTTATGGAGTGCATCAAAAAGCACTATTTGCAGAGAACTCTGTTGTTATCTGGATTACTTAAAACTCTATTGAGAAGGACCTAGAGACAGGAAACACTCTTCTCAATAGTGCCTACATGCAACATCACAGGTGTCTTCCTCCAGGCCTCTGCAAAATGCCACAAACAGACCTTTATAATTTCAGATTAAGCCCATCTAATTGGTCTTGTTTCTTGATATAACTCAGATTCCAGTTCAGCTGTCTGGTTAAGAATCACAGACACCAGGATCAAAAGAAACCCACACAACGCAATAAATGTCAAGCATTATTTTTCTATAACGAGAGCTCTTACCTGAAATTCAAAGAAGCCAGTCTTCAGAGCCTCCTTAAATAACATCTTCTCATAATTCTGATCTGTCTTCTTTATGCCTGCATTAATTTCACTAGGGAGGAAAGTAAAAACACCAGTATTGCACAACCCACCCCACTTAATAGGAGCACTGTGTGGAACTATGCAACAAATGCCACCAGCACAACACAGTCACATCAACTCTTCTGAAAGTGAATTTAAAAAATGTTTTTTAATACAAGTTAATGAATTCCATAAGACTGCTACAAAGACAATCCTTGCAAGAAAAGAAATAAAACAGAAAACCAGCTGGCACCACGCTGTATTAGCAGCTTTCACACAGTACCTGGCAAAGACTCTGTCATTGAAGGTGTTGGCAGGACCACTTCTTAAACTGTCTCTGTTCGCAATCATCTCCTTTACCCACTCCACCCATGTGTAGAGACGAAGAATCCCAGCGTCAGCCATGGCTTCCACAAAGTTGGCATCTTCAACAGTGTCCCCAGCATCAGCCAGGGCTAAACGCATTCCTGAGGGAAATCACATCAGCTGACAGGGCTGGTTTGCAATGAGCTGCTAGATGGGGGTGCAGGAGGCAAGGGACTCCAAGTCAGTGACAACCAACTTTTAATTCCATGTTAATGTAAATGTGGAATTAAGTTACAAATTGCCTGGCCAACTAGAGACATGCCCCAAAGGATGCACTTTACCCAAGGAGATGAGCACTGCTTTCCTTAGGAAGCAAATCAGACAGACAGCAAGAACCAAGAGCCTGACATCGTCAAAGTTGGAACAGAAAACACCAAAGAGCCACCAGGAGGCTGCAAGGAGGAACAAGGCATGCAGGAACACTGTGTGTATCAGCAGCATTTGTCTGGTATTTTCATCTCCAATAGCAATGTGTGAAATAAGCACCTTCCAGAAGACCTCAACCTGGGAGAAGGTCTTGATTTAAACAGGTGTTCCATTAATGCACATCCCAATTTTCTAAACACAGCTCAGCTTTTCAAACAAAAGCAGCTGGTAGGTTTATTGCAATGCAATACTCTAATATACCCACTGCTCCTCTGAGAGCAAAACATCAGTTCTCATCATTTTGGCATCACTGAAATACCAGAGACAGGTCAGAACATACTTACCATCTGCAGAAAACTTGTCCACAGCTTGAGTTAGGGTAAGGAAGTTGCCCGTAGATTTAGACATCTGAAAGAAATACAACCACCTTTGTTTTCTCATATACCCACTCCACTGCTGGACAGGCAAGAAGACAGAAAAAGTTTGGTGAAAACACTAGGAAAGCATTTTCTCATGAATTAGAGCAAGGGAACTTTGGTAAATCTGAGCGAGGTCACACTGCAAAAACAGACCGACCTTCACAAGTACAGATCTGCTCAGAACACAGAACTCAGCCTGTGACTTGGGCAGCCATGCGATTACCAAGGCAGCCATAAGCTATAAACTCATGGAAATTGCAGCTGCCTCCTGGGTGGTTTGGGTTCCACTCCAGAACTTCTCAGGCCTTGGAAAATGGAACTGGCACCAAAACTCAGTTCCAGAAATTACTCTGATCCAATCCCTGAAAATTAAATACTACTTCAAAATCAGCATTTTCAGCTCATCCTGCATCAGTTTTTCAAGAAGGATCATGGTGGCTTTCTTGGTTTCACATCAGACAATCTCCAAGGCCAAATTCCTAGGCTCAGGCACTTCTACTTTCAAATTCAGTTTCAGAACTCATGTGCATTAGCAAGTCATCCACACAAAATTTCCTCTTCTTATACTGACTCCAGGCCTCAAAGCTAAAAGGCAGAATGATTTTTTTTGTTTGTTTTACTACATTTTCATTATCCTAAAACATCACAGAAATTCACTGAAATCTTCACTAAACCAATCAAGTGATACAAGAGCTAACAGAAGAACGTGAAGCAGCAATGGAGGAACAGCAATTTCTGTCCCTCCAGTTACCTCTGGTGAATGAAAACCTGGAAGGTAAGAGCGAAGGAACTAGAATTTTCACTTTCCTCCTTTTATCTTCATATGCATTTTTTTTAGTCTGGTAAGGGCCTATTGAACATCCACAAGAAGTTCACACACAAAACCTCACCATACCTTTTCAGAATTGAGGAGGAGGTGTCCATTTGCTCTGACAGCTACCGGCCATTTTTCTCTGTTTGAAGATACAAAGCATATTACAAAGTAAACATGTTCTCTTTCAAAAAACAAACTGTTTTTTTTTCCAGTCAGGGATGAACACCTTAAGTAGAATCTTCAGGAAAGCATCTGGGAGGTGTCTTAAAAATTAAGAAATCAAGGAATGTCTTCGAAAATGAGGAGAACTACAGCATGAGGGGCAGAGCTCAGCACTGCTGAAATACCAAGCAGGGAGCCCAGCATCCAGCCTTATATTTCATTTACCCCACCCTCCTCTATTCAGGTACAGGTAATTTAAAAGTCAGTCATTAGCACTACCCAACAGCACTGGGGAGAGCTATTCTGTTTTCTGTTGAGCAAATCTGTTGGTCAGTGGAGGAAGCAGATTTAATATTTAACAATCAGGAAACTGCTTTTCCTATGCAGAATTTCATACAACTTTCAAATAGACATTCAAGGAAATATTAACTGTGTTCTCACGCCCAGGAACTGCACCTTGCTAGGAGTCTGCCATGGTTCTATGATTTTTGTTGTCAGTATTGCACATCATAACATCATGCAGTGCAGGGTCTGCAGCTTTACCTCCTGCACACCTGCTCTGCATCGTTTCCAAACTTACCTCTGATCCGACCACATTGCCACATGGTTATAGAGGTAGTACGACAGGTGATTTGGAACAAGATCTTTGCCAGATACTCTGAGATCCACAGGATACCAGAACTCAAACTCTTCCTTTAGCTTGTCCAGCTTCTCTTTCGGAATCTCTGTGTTAGGAAATGGAGCTTCCTTGAAGAAGATGTAATCCCAAACTTCTTTGCTCATTTGATTCGCTCTGCGAGTTTGAATGAAGATACAGCTGAGTCTGCACTAGCAATAGTTTTCATTCTACAGAGTTTCATTTCTGGCTTCTTACAATTTCAGGGGAGTCCACCCCTGTCACATATCTCAAACCAAATAATTTCAAACTTATGTTTACCATCCTTTAACATCTCTCAAGGTGGTTTGCCCTGTATTATGGAGAAAGAACACATTCCAGATCCAAAGCACTTTCTGTACCTATCAACAAGTAGTTCAAATGACAGACAACAACACCAGTCTTACACACTCTTCTGTGCAGCACTCCACTGCTTTATCTCTGGTATTTATTGTTCTATGCTTTAAACCACCAGTGTGTGCTGTGTCCTCACTTCTACGCCTGGTGCTAAGGTTGCTTACCTGAACGGCAACTAATGTGCCATAAAGCCCTTGCTTATCCCACCTCAGGGAGTCTCAGCAAAAAGCATTTCTTAATAGTCAGAAGAAAGATGTGATCCACTCATGCAGTAGCACACTGTAATTTTACATACTTAAGCGTGTTAAATCTGTAACTCAGTGCTAAGAATGATCACAAAGTTTGCATCCAGGCATGGCTAGCATGTTGGTAAGCTCTCTGTAATTAGAAAGGTTCAAACCCAAATGAAAGCCTTTCAGAATTACTTCTCTTTGTACACACATTACTTTGGAAATGCTTCTCAGATTAGTTATAGCATCAAAAAAGGCATGTTGCAATTCCACAGTGTGTGAACTACTCTAGAAAGCAGCTCATCAAATAGGCAATATTAGAGCGTAAGATTCGAGACAAGAATGCCACAGGGTTGGGTTTTCTGTGGCTTTTGTTTGCTTTAAATTCCAGACCAGCTGTGCCTCATCATCTCTCTGATATTCATCACCGGAATGATGTTCAGTCATCCCATCTAAAAGGTCAGAGCAGTTCTGAGAGCTGTTTCAGAACAAAGGCTTTGTCCCTCTTAACTTCAGCGTTTCCACACGTGAGATATGGATAGAGGGCTCTACGCCCCCAGGAGTTACCAACTTTTAATGCAGTAACAAAACTGGAGTTTGATCTTGTGCTCTACGTACACTGAACCATAACATTCTTCAGAGCTGTACAGCAGTCTCTCAGCAAGAACTGAGACACTTCAGCAGCCACTGAAATAAGTCACTCTAACACATGGGGAGGACCATTTCAAGGCAAGCCAGACAGGTACTAAAAAAGGTGATTTACTTCATGTGCAGTTCTGCTTTCAAGGACATTCCCCCTCTTCTCTCTGGGGACAGCACTAAATTCTCTTTCCCTCATTTTTCCTTCTACACCACTGCTTTAACACAGCAATCAGCAAGTTAAGTTTCTACAGTGATGCTTTTAAAACACAAAAGCAAAGCATCAGCCAGCTTGGCAAGTCTTTGTCAACAACAACTCAGAAGAGAAGCACACAACTGAACAGGCAAAATGGTGTTACATTCTCCTTACCTGATGCCTAGAGGAGATTCTCCCTGACCTCTCAGGTTACCTCCCTGTAACAGATGAGCTACTGTGTAATAGGCCATGTAGATTGTAGAGTCTGACAGAGACTCAATCAGCCACTGTTCATCCCAAGGCAAACGGGTACCTGGAAGAGGCAGAAGCCAGGTATCAGACAGTACCACCCCTTGCTTACAGCACCTGCTTTCACTTCGCAGTCATCACTTAAGGAGATGCTAAAGAAATAGTCATAGGTTTCTTCTGCTGAAATCCCTTCCAAAATAACTGCCCAAGAAAAAGTTCTGTACCACACGAGTTCACAAGATACAGCGTGCCGCCTTCTCAGGGACGTTGGATCTAGATTTAAGTTGGTTAAACCTGCTCTACACTTAACTGCACCATTTTGGATTCCAGGCAGCACTTCAGCCTTTCAAACGATGTAACGAATACCATGCTCACAAAGCACCAGGAGAGAGAAGGAGTGCTTTCCCTACCTAAGCCGTATGTCCTGGAGCACGCGTGTTCCTGGAGCCAACCCAGAGTAGCTTCGAAATTCCGCCTCGTCTCCTCACAAAACCTGGAAGAACCAAGCTATGAGTATCCACTCCTCCCTGCCCTCACAGTACCTCCAAACAATCACTCCTCTTCACATCTGCTTTCATAACTTACGTCTCCAGCTGTTTCAAGCACTCTGATGCCTGTTTCTTCCAGTCCACTTCACCATAATCTAAATACCTACAGTCAGAACATTTTATTGTTAAAAAACACCATAACTTGGGATGTAAATTGACAGTGACTTTTAACTGCACTTCTACTTCACTTACCACTGGTCACAAAGGGCCACAACACATTCATCAGCAGACCTTGACATCACTTGTTTCTCAGGTTCCATATAAATCATGGCTTCATCCTACAAGAGATGTTACACACCTGAAAGGGCAATAAAGCTAAGATCTAAGTACAAAGTCTTGCAAATCCTCACGTTTCACTAAAATGTGTATCATCTTAATTCCAGTCTGTTTTACAGCATTTCTTACATGGCTTCATTACTGCACTGCCCCAGCATTTCCTTCCAGAAAATGAAGATGATATTTGACTGTGTACCTCTCAGATGTGTCAGTTCACATAATTTTGAGAGTACCATCTTCATGCACGATGACAAGGAGGGCAGAAGCAAAAATTATTCATTAATCACCTCCCTACCAATTACTGTTCAGTGGAGGTTTTTTGGTAAGGAGTTACTCATAGCAGAACCTAAAATGTATCACACATGTCACAACTAATACAAAAAAAAACACGAGGCAAAGAAAAGTAGAACTGAAATTCTGCCTTCCCAGCCCATCCATTCTGATGCAGCACGAAATACCACAAAGTGCTTTACTATAATCTGAAGATGACAATGCTGTGACAACAGGCAAATACAGACTAACAGATGCTGTCCCCATCAGGAAAATCTTACTGGACATGATATGCTCATTTTTCAGTTACTACTCTTCCTTCTCTGCTTGATGAACCCCAGAAAGGGTATCTCCATGTAAACAATTCCCTCTACTTTTCACTTGAAGATGACTTACAGTTCAGATACTCCATTTTCAGTATCTTTACAAGTACATCAAATACGATAATCAGACCAAAATATTTCCTAGATAAGGTTGTGAGACAAAGCAGAGAACAAGAGGTCTCTGCTTTAGCCATCCATCCCATATAGGTATGCATACATACATTATCCACCATCATCTTCTGTACACGTTTCTTGACATCTTGAACTTTTTGTCCTTTAAATCCATCCACCAACATTACCTGTAAAAGATGAGTCAGAGGAGTTTATTCACTTTAAACTAAAAAGAAAGAGGTGCAGTAGGTTTTAGACCCAGCAATAATTGCCACTTCTTTGTTATCTCTGACAAGCAAAAATAGGAAGCAAGCTTTTGCTTTTTGGAGGCTTTTGTCTATTTGTTGGGGTGGTTTGTTTGGTTTTGTTTCTCAATCTTCTCCTTAAAAATAAACTGTACACATAGCAGCACGCACACAGGCAGTCACACAGGGCTAGGCAGAAATTCAAATCATTGCCAGCTTACAAAAACAGACCTGAGGAATACGTCACAGAAAGCCATCACATAAGCACAGACGAAAAAAAGCTGCTATCTTTTTATACCAGTTTCCAAATCAACACTTGCAACAACATTGATCAGCTCCTCAGAATGGGACCATTTCCAAAAAAACTAAATTACGAGCCTCAATTTGAAGTCACTCACTTCTCCATTCTCCCTCAATTCCACACAACTCTTCCAACTGCAGAAGTTTTAAACAAAAAATGGTGAAAAATAAACCTCTCCTTTTCCTGTCCTTCTTTTTATTTCTAACTCTTGCCCTGGCAATTTTTTCTCCCAGTCAAACTAAGCAGAACCACCTTTATTACTTACTCCTTCATAAAATGCTTTAAGGTATACTCTCTCCTTGGCCTCAGCAAGTTTCTCTCTGTCATTCTGGCTCTGGATTTTGAGCTCGTCACAGATGAATGGAGCACAAAGGTTGCCATAACCTGGGATTTCAATGATGGGCACCTGAGAATTAACAAAACAGCATCGGGTATTTATTTCAAATCATCTCAGCACAATAAAATCCACACAAGAATTCATCTCTCAGATTTCACTTCAGAAGAGACGTGCTCTATAAGAGACGAGTATTTTTAGCTTGGTCTGCAGCTGACAGCAGAGTTTGAACAAGTGATGACAAAAGGAAAAAAGGCAATTTTTACACATTACCTGAACACGCTGCATGATAGCAGGGCAAGAGCCAGTACTGAACAGCCCCAGTGACTCAGCAGGAGGTGTCAGAGCAATGGCTGACTTCCACTGCATCGTGCTACTCTGTGCACACTTACAGCATCCATCACTAATGGAGCTTCACAGGCATTTACGAAGTATTGGTGCAACTCCCTGATTAGGTCAAGAATTCCTGATGTCTCCTATGAGATGCCTCACCTGCTCCCCCACAGGCAATAACCCAGTTTTATCTCCTCACATCATGCCAGTATCACACTGCACCAGCACTACAGCTGGCCCACGGAAGCAAGGCCAACACAAAACGCTGGGACAGCTCTACAGCAATCTGTTTTCCAACAAAAACTGATTCAGCCATCATTTGCATTAATAGTTCAGTAACTTCAGTCCTTTACATCTTGCCTTGAAGGCAAGATTATTACTATAACCAACAGGCTATCAGGATAATGATGTACGGCAGTCTCCAGAACAGTAATTCCCACCAAAAAAAAAAGCTTTTGTACATTTGTTATATCACAGAATTAAAAAAAAAATCTTGACTGCAACCCTTCACAGCCCACATACAACAGCAGTAAGAAAACATGACAATATCACTCTAAGCTTCCCAGCCGAACAGAACTTCAGACAACAGTTCTGGAAGAGGTGCACCATCCTGGCACGTTTCTCAGGGAGCACAAAGCCACCACACGTACTGCAGATGCAGCCAAGTGGGTGAACTCACCGGTTCAAACGGCAGGACCATCTCATCTCTGATACCATACTTCCCTCTGAGGGCCTTTGAAAGTTAGAGGGGAAAAAAACACAGCATATGAATGGAAGAAAGAAATTTGCCTTAGAAGTTTTTTAATCTGTTCCCAAGGTCTTTTGCAAACATGCTAATTTACTATAAAACAAACAAAACTGCTGTTCTGCCTGCTCACTACTTCACACATCTGACTTGTATCTGTTTAATTTTCTGGTGACTCTATCAGACCACGTACGTATCTGAAGATGGGAAAAACACATCACTGGAAACGAGCGGAACTAGAACTCCGCAGCCAGTGACAGCTGTTCAGACAGTGATGCACTTCTGAAGCTGTAACAGCAACAGCTACTCTAAGACTCATTTTAAATTCATATAGAGGTCTCATCTCAAATTCATTTCCACAACAGGAATCATTTCTAGTTCAATGTACAGAAGAAGAATGTCAGTAAGACAAAAGCAACACAATTCCCATTCAAAATCCTTCTTGAAGACAAAAAAAAAACCTGACTGAGCTCAGCTAGTTTTAACTTCATTTAACTACAATGATGTGAAGTTAGGGATGGCAAAGCTCCAATTAAAAGGAGTTTTGATTTATCCACTGAATATCCATTTTCATCCCTCCACACCTTGGAAAGGAAATAAAACCAGAAGTCATTGAGAGAAGAGATGAACCTGTTTTTTCTTCAGATCCCTCAGGGCAGCAATGTCATCTGGAGAATCAGAGGGGACACTTGTGACCACTCCCGTTCCTTTACAAAGAAAAAGATACAACAGATAAAACATCAGGTGACATACTGAATGCACGGTGTGCACCAGGCAGATCTCAACAAGCTGCTGCTGCAACTTTACCTTTATCTTCCTTGATTGTGAGCATAGGAAGAGCATACACAACTTTGTAGCTGGTGAGAGGTGCAGAAAGCGCAGCACCAAGAATCTCCTGTGTGGGGCAGAGGAACATAATTACACAAACAGCATTTCTTCAGCCCCACTAAGCCCTTCCTGCTGATACTCATTTAAACTTGCTGAGTTCATCTACCAAAACCACATTTACATTTTCCTTATAAGTAGAATTCTACCACCACCTTCAGAAGTACAAGAAAAAGAAAAAGACTTGGCCAGGAAGCTGCAAGATGCTTACTTCTCCCATCAGTTCCTTCACAACAGGCACAACTCCGCTGTCTTTCGTAAAGCCCTGGTAGGACATGTTCCTGGCAGCTCTCTGGGTGCAGATAAAGATATCCCCGCTCACAGTTTCAAAGCCAATGTATTTCATATCCGGGCGGACCCAGCAGTTGGTCTGCCCAAACATGGTCTCCGGTCTGAGCGTCGCAGCCACCAAGAAGATATTTTTTCCTCTCAGGCCACTGGTGGGGGGGAAAAAGCCTTTTGTAAGTCACCAAAATAAAAACATCCAGGGTAAATAACACAAAACATGCTCTGAAGCCAACATGAACTACAGGTTACATTTCCTATCTGGCTCATTAAATTCAGTGCAGGGCTTGCTTCTCGTTTGCTGCATGCCTGCTTGTTTCAACTCAATTCTGTGCTCCACACAGCAAATACAGCAGCTCAAAGCAGAGACCACGTTCAGGAAGTGACAGAAGTAACTGGATGAAATTAAAGCCTGCATTAGGCAAACCAGGCTAACTTACGGTCACTTTTGGCCATAAGAGGGATCTGACTTGCTGTTATGAATTCAAGACTTACCTTAACTTGGCTGGATAAGGATCTAACACCTTCATTTTTATTAGAGTGTATTCTTGAGGTCCAACACCCTGCAGTTCACATAAACAAAGCAGCAATCAATACACGAAGTTGACTCCAGCAGTTAAGAAAAACTGTTCTGTAGTTAACCTAAATGCTATTTAAGGCAACAATGCTTTCTTCAAAGTAAACCACAACTCCATTGAAACAAAACTGCTTCATAAAATGCAGACTGAAGAGAGAGGATCTGCTTTATACCTCTGTCCAAAAATTTACTCATGAAAGCAGCTATCTCAGCAGCAAAATAAAAGCTTATGTCTCAACAGATGAATATGCTGCAGCAATGCTGATGGCACAAATTGCCAAATATTCACAGGGAACGATCACAATGGAAAATATCTGCAGTTTAAGGTAAGTACTCTCAGTAGTTCACTCAATTTTCCCCATGTACCAACAATTGAGAACAGGCAGTTTGGAATGCATGAAATACATTTTGCTCCAAGACACTTTTTTTCCCTTTCAGCAGATAAGAGCCACAAGCAGTGCATGAAAACAACTGAAAACACTACCTCTCCCGTTTGCCTGTCATGATCCATGCAAGGCTGCCCATCTTTTGGAGAATAAATTGTGTATCTAAAAAATAAGAGTATATGTTCATAAACTATAAAGAAAAATTACCTTTATCAAAGGGAGAACCAAAGGATATCCTCAAATTTTGCTCAACCCACTATCCACAGACGCCAATGACAGTTATTGCATGAGCTGTCAGTACTGATTTAACCTTGAATTGACAGCTGTGGTAAAACTACAACACAAACTGAGCACAATAAGCCCCCTGCCTTTTACACCGATAGGGTATTCGAAATAAAAGCCTTTTAGTTCAGTCTGAATTACAAACATGCTGTCATGCTTCCATCTGTCACAAACTCAGTTCACCCACATTCACAGTAACCTCAGAGCAGCCTTACCGTTTCCCAAACTTAATCTTATTTCTCTCTTTTAACGTCAGGAACTGCCATCGCACAAAGGAATCGTAGTACGGATTAACATCTGTGGTAATGAAGGAACGCCTCCAATCCACCTGGAAATGCATAGGAGTCTCTACTAAACACATCCAACACCAAATTTAAGGAACCACAGAACAGCAAAGCTAATTTTAAAATAAACAGAAGTGCATGCACACGAATGGCGCATGCTTAAAAAGGCAACTGGGCAGCCTGCACGCTCAGCCTTGAGAGCTGACACGTGTGACTCCAGGCCTCGTGGGCCAACTGTCTGGTAGAAGTTTTAACCAATCAACAAAGTTGAATTTCAGTATCTGTTTCTCAATATGTCTGTTTTTAGACATTTGTTATCAGTAGGACAAGTATCTTCATGTGTCATCATATCATTACTCCTCCTACTACTGTCAATACTGATTATAGAATGGTCAACTTCATACAGAAACAGGGAAAGAATGCCCTGACTTCTTCATCTGATTCTTGTTTCAAGGAGCGACTGACACACAGTTACACTCTGTAGACGAGAAAGCTCTTAATCACACGAGACTATTAAAAGATCAATATTAAAAGATTAATTTAATAATTCTATAAATAATAGAAACACTTTTGGGATAATGTCTTTATTGTGCAGATGATTTCTAGTCCCAAAGGAACAGAACCATATTCATAAATACAAATATGGCTGCTTTCAGAACCGAGCTTTACATTTCTAACAGTTACCTTTAATCCCATACTTTTCAGGTCCTGGACAGCAAGGGGAGGGAAATAATCCAGCCAGTGCTCAGCTTCAGAGAAACTGACCACTTCTTCATCCGACAGACCCAAAGACTTCATGATGCCCCACTGGTACTTGGAAGAACCACTCTTGGCAGCAGCTTTACTCTGAGAGGACAATTGCAATGAGAAATACAGTACGTGTTCTCACACTGGCAATACTTGCATATGCTCTTTTTCCCCCCTCTATTAAAGTTACTACCCAATATAGAAGTTAATATGATCACTAAAGTACATCAGCTCACTGTAAAGTTTTCACATAACAAAATGTTATCTCTTGATCCATGCAGCTGATGCATTTTTCCTCAAGTCAGCATTACAAGTACTGAGGTGCCTTGGAAAAACAATTTAAGATCTGCACCCCATTTCTCTCTGAGGAGTGTGAAGGAGGGAAAACAGGCTGTGCTACACAACTGGAAGCTCTGAGAGCACAGCTACCAATCCCTGTTTGATCAACTTTACCTTTTTTCCTTTTGCTTTGTCTTTGATGATAATCTCTTCATCTTTTCTAGCAGAGTTTTCTTCCTCCTCTTCCTCCTCATCAGGAAATTCAGGTGGGCAGCCATACAGCTCCATTTCTCTTTTGAGTTTATCTGCACAAGCCTAATTAGAGTTATTGGAAGTCTGTCAGCACTTCTCCATATCTATGACTGAAGCAATTACCAAGGATTGATTTTTACTGTGACGCTGTGCTTCCCACTACAACACAAACTTTTTCCAGACGTTGCATCAACTTATAGGAAAGCCTTGTAGTTGAAGGATCCTGGCTCCAGCCCTTCCACTCACTGAGGCACATTGCACACACTTGAGCTTCCCTGGGCTGGGCCTGCCTTCCCCACCAGGTGCCCCATCACTGCTTCAAGCCATGACTTTGCATCTCTGCTACAACTCTCAAACAAAGAACTGCTCCAGCTGAATTTCAAAAACTTCATTTTCTTGGAAGTCATCTGCACAGTTCAAAAACAGAACGCACCTTTCCTACAAAGCCAGGTTTCTTGATAAAGCTTTGAATAAATCGCCACAGTGTTCTGCACTGACAGAAAGCAATGCTCCACGTACTTTTAAGAGTGGAAAGCAAGAAGGAAAACCCCTCAGCAAGTCCTACCTTTATGGGCATCCCAGTGCAGTGCAGACCAAATGGGAACAAGCAGTTCTTCCCCTTGAGCCTCTGATATCCAACTGCAAACTATATAGAGAAATGAAAAGAGAATGGCAAAAAGTTAAAACAGCACCCATCCCAAACAGAAAATACAATTCCTTCCTCCCATTAAGCTACTGAAAGGCAGATGCATGCAGCAGGCAGCACCCATGAAGGTGCTGAAGGAAATGAAGGTTCCAGAGGCTACCAGACCTGCACTGCCTGGCCACATCAGGACAAACCTGCCAACCTTTCCTGGGAGGCTGCTTTAGGCTACAGAAGAATGCAAAGAAAAGATGGAGTTCGTGGAGCCTGTTAATATAGGAAACAGAGCACTGTACTTACAAAGAGGGCAGTAAGGCTCTCTGTGATGCTCGTGCCAGTCAGCAGCTAGACAAGCAATAAGCAGCAACATCTCCTAAACACCTCTGATCTCTGAAAGAGCAGCACCTGCAATCCAGTTTCCTAGAACTACACAGGTTATATGCAATCCTTTTCTCCCCCCAAACAGTACTATTCCTATTGAAAGTGTGGGAAAAATAAGAAAGCAGGAAGACATCATCATTAAGCCTACAAAGTACTTAGCAAGGCATCCTGCTAGCTCCAAAGAAGCATTAGCTATTTCAAAAGTAGCATTTAAGGGTATTGGCAAAGGAAAATATTTACCTCACATTTGGATAAAGAAAAGGTGTGTCCCAGGTGAAGTCGGCCATTCATGTAGGGGTAAGGAAAAGTAACAAAGTACTTCCCCTTGCTGGGAAGAAATTCGAAGAATTAGAACACCCAATGCAAGCAGCTTTAAAGTGAGCTTCAAAAAAAAGCACAAATAACACTGTTAACATCATAATACGTTTAGACGTTATCAGCACACAGTGACACCAAAATAATCTGTATCTTGCAAAAACAGCCCAACTTTAAAGCACTGCAACAACAACAGGTTTTGTCCCCTTAAAAAACAACCCCACAGCTTCATAGGACTGACATCACAAAGCAGCTCTGAATTAAATGCAACACATTCCCAGTTGTAAAAGTTTTAGTCCTGATTCTGTAGATGAACTGCTGCAAAGGCTCAGAGAAATCATTTATCTTCCACCGAGTTCAGCTTTTCCACTCAAACACTGCATACAACTACTTGGTAGTAATCAAGCATAATATTGTTGTACAGCTCTTTGAATACAGGTTACGGACCTTCCAAAACATCTAACATAATTTCTAGATCATTAGGCCATTTGTAATGACTGCCTCCATCTTTGCACTCTACCCCAACCCACAGCACGGACCCACCCTTCTGACACCACGGATTCAGAAACACACAAAAAACAAAAGCCACGTCATTTCTTTGCTCACAGAAGATTACAGTTTAAGAATGTGCTATTTGTTAGAGCACTTAGGTTATTATACAGGAAAGCCAAACTAAACCAAGATAAGAAATAACTCACGCTGCCAAGGTTGCTGTTTTTTCACTACAATACCCACTTAAGCTACTAGTACTGTTTCACAAGTCTTTCCACACTGTAAATAGCAATTCTATCGATCAGGGAGGGATTCAGCTGCCAAGCACGCTCAATATTTCCACAGCTTCAGGCTTAAACAGGCTTCTCAGGGTTATTCAGGCAGAAATCAAACCAGGAAACACAGCTGGTCTACAGCAATCTCCGTGCCAAGGAAAACAGGTCAGCCTGCGTCAGGACCCAAGCTGTGTGTGCAACCACCCCTCGTGGTGAGGCAGCGCAAGCCCGTGTCCTGCGAACAGCCTCACCTCGAACCACGGAGCTGTGCTTCTACGGGGGGAGTCATTCCTCAACCAAAATTCCCACTTTGTCACACTGAAAAAGCTCCTCCACAGCTGAGAGCAGAAGTCACTGAAAAGAGCCTCACTTTTAAAACCAGGGAGCAGCGACAGCACCAAGGAAGGCAGGACAGCTCGCCCCACCCCGCTGGGACCCGAGCAGCACGAGGCCACCTCTGCTTGGTGCCAATGTATCACAGCACTGCCACCCCACAGAGGAACTCGACTCACAGAAAGACATTTTTTTACCCTGGGTATTGATGGGAAAAAACGTTCCATAAATAAAAATAAACAACAAAAAATTGAAAATAAAACACGCAAGAAAATATAACGCTACCTCTTTGGATCGCGCCTGTCCACAGCGCTGCTCTCAAAGACTCGCTCATCATCCCACTTCTGCTGGATCTCCTTCTCGATTCTCTTCAGGAAGCCGACCTTCGCCGTCCCTTTTCGCTCCTGTGAAGCGCGGGGTGACAGAAGTCGGCACGAAGGGCCCAGCAAACACGGCGGGGCCGCAGAGCATCGCAGGTCGCTTTGTTACCGGCTATCCTCGCTGCGGAGCACTACCGCAAGCACGTCTCCGGGACGCGCGCACTGCAGCACGGCCTCAGCAGAGCATCGCGATGTCAAATCCCCCCCACATCGGGAAACACGGCCGGCTCTTTCACGGAATGACACCGGGCACCGCGCCCGAGAACAAACGCGACGAAACGCGACGCCGTGCCGCAAGGCGCGACTCTCTATCACACTGCACAGCGCTACGGGACGGCGCTCCGCCTCCGAGCCGCGCGGCTCTTCCGAAGGCGCTGCTCAGTGGTGCCGGAGCCACGCGCTCCCCGCTGCCGCGTGACAAGATCGGCGCCACGCAACCCCCAGAGCCGAGCGGACCGCGAGACGCTGCCGTGCGGGACGCCGCCCCACTCACCGCCATGCTGCCGCCGGGCGCGCCGTGCTTGATGGGAGTGGAACGCTGCGCCCCGCCCCACGGCCGGAACGTACGGCGGCGGTGCGGCCGGTTCGGGCCGTACCACTGCGGTGGGGTCAGGGCCGCCCGCCGGGAGCCGCGGGCCGAGCGCGGAGATGCGGCTCCTTACAGAAAGGCACCTCGTGCGAACGCAAATAAAAATAACGCCGGCTCCGCCCGCCCCCCGGCAGCCGGCCGTCCCCCCGCGCCCCGCCCCATTTGACGCGCGGCTGCGCGCGGCCCCTTTAAGAGCCCCCCCAAACATGGCGCTCCGCGGTTCACGTGCGCGCCCGGCCCCGCCCGCTGGAGCCCCGCTGACCTTCGGGACGGGCGCCTAGCCGTTGCCATTGGCCGGTCGCGCGGCGGCGCCGCCGTCTGATTCGCGCGTGGCGGCCGGGTCCCGCCCCCAATGCGCCCAGCAGGCTGCGCCGCGGCGAGCGGCACTTCCGGTACTAGGCCTCGGCGGGGGGAGGGGACCGGGTAGCAACCGCCGCGGGCCGGGTGCGATGCGGGCAGAGCCGTAGGGGCGGCGGAGCGGCGGCACCATGCTCATCGATAACGTGGACGCGCTCAAGTCCTGGCTGGCCAAGCTGCTGGAGCCGATGTGAGCGCGGGCCGGGCTGGGGCGGCGTGGCGGGGCCGGGGCGGTTACCGCGTCCTCACGTCTGGGGGGAGCCGGGAGGGGAGGGCGCGGCCGGGCCGGGCCGCCTGCGGGGAGAGGAGGAGGCGGGGATGCGGGGCTCGGGGCTGCCCTGCCCTGCCCGGCCCTGCCCCGCCCCGCCGCGCCGGGGGCGAGCGCTGCCCGGAGCCGCCGATCGCTGTCCGGGCCGTGGGGAACGCCTGAGGACGGGCACGGCTCTCCGCGCACGGTGCGGCCGGGGCCCGGCGCTGCCTGGGGCCGAGAGCTGTCGGTGCGGATCGGCCGTAGCGCGGGGCTGCTCGCACGCGGCGCGTCAACGGCTTGTGCAAATTGCTGGGGACTCACCGGCCTGTCACACCTGCGCTACTGCGGTGTGGCCGCTCTGAGCACCAAGGGTCGGAATGTGCGCGTCCAAAACTCGGCTTGGTTTGTTAGAAGCGCGGGCAACAAGGAACGTGGAACATCTCAATGGTTGTACGCTTACAGACACGTGTGCTTTGCTACAGGAAACTCTGAAACTGAATCTCTGGAAGGCTTTATCTTAACGTGCCCCAAGCAAAGTATCTCCTGCTCTCCCCCTGTCCCTGTGTGCCACTTGCATATGCACGTGTTGGTGCATATCTTCTGAGCAGCGTATCCCAAGGCAGGTGGCTTCCTTGCCTTCTTTGTTTCTCGTGGAGTCTCTCTGACACTCGGTCAGATCCCTCTGAAAGGCTCCTCAGGCTCTGCTCCCCTCCTCACAGCTCCATGTGAACACTTGGGAGGAGCAGACAGGTCACAAGGTGATGGATGGTCATCTCCTCCTGTTCAAATATAGCACTTACAGTCAGTTCCACTTGGTCACTGCCACAGAATGCATTTAGTGCAGTTTATTTCTTTTTCTCCATGTGTGCATAAGAACTGTAAAATTTGTACATTTGTGGTTTCTTTGTGGTTAATTGCTGCATTCTATGCGGTTTTAATTGGATTCTGGGAACAAGCAAACTAATGTGGAGCAGAACTGCTTGACTGACAGCTCATTAAGAAGTCTTCTTTAACCAGTTGTTGTCTACATGAGTTTGTGTGTTTGTTAGTTTGTTGAGTTTTTTCATCTGAGATTGTTTTGGAGTCTGCACACTTTGTGTTCTTCATGTTTCTATAGCTGACGCTCCTCTCTTTAAAAAGCGTGTTGAGATTTAAAGGTTTAAAAAACACATTGAATCACTGAACTGCTTTGGGGTGCTGCCTGCTTTCTGATGGTTTACATCTGCATCTTCTTAAAGAGAAGCAAAACGAGGAGTTAATGCTTAATGATATTGCACTGAATAGTGGAACCTAAACAATATCCAGTTTAAGATTAGTGGCAGAGTATCGCTGCACAGTTTCCTATCTTTCGCTTTCATGAATCTAGATGAGGGTTTTGGTGAGGAGCTTAATGATTCTGTGCTAATAATTACACCCTTTTTTGCACTTTACCAGTATGAAAGGACTAATGTGAAATTTGTGGGCATGGAAATGCTGGAAGTGCAAACTTCTGTACGTTATGCACAGTAACTTAAGCTGTACAGAGTGTATCTATCTGTGTGCATATTTAACGTGTTCTTTTGGGGGTTATTTCTCTGGGATGCATATTGTATATATTAAATATTATGTGTATTTTAAAACCACATTAGTACTTTAAGACAATTACGCGGTGACTTTTCTTCTCATTCTGTAATTCTTGTATGGCTGCTCTTGGTGGTGGTTGCAATGCATAGTGAAAGTTGAGAAAAATGTGCTCTGCTGCCGTGGAATTGGATGTTTGTAAAGAGGCTGGAAGGTATTATTCTGGAGCAGCCTCAGAGAGACTGGGAGAGCTGTCAGCTGTGGTGGGGCGGGGTGGTCACCAGACAATTAAAGTATTTCACTGTAATTAACGGGGTGGGGAGGGGGAGAATGCTAGTTCAGTCATCCTGGTGCTCTTGTGTCAGCAGGTGAGCTGCATTCTGGTTTTCCTTTGGTGGTCCTTCTGTAACAGTCAGTGTCCAAAGCACAGCAGTTTTGCTGTTCTTCAGCTGAATCAAGAACGGTTCTTTCTCTCTGTAGATGTGATGCAGACCCGTCAGCCTTAGCCAACTATGTTGTGGCATTAGTTAAGAAAGACAAACCAGAGAAGGAGCTAAAAGCTTTCTGTGCTGACCAGCTGGACGTCTTTCTGCAGAAAGGTACTGTGAATCTCCTTTGTTTCAGCACCAGATCGTGTTTCTGCAGCCCGCTCTTGTTCGTGAGGAGCAGGAGGAGCTCTTCTCAATTAAAAGCTAACACTTGAGTTTGTTCTGAAATGTCTCTCGTACTGCTGGAAGTTTCTCTGTCGCATGTTTGATGACTTCTGAAAGCCTGACCTGTTGAACTTTTGGAGAGCTTCTCAGGGCGGTTTGGTTCCAATTCGAGGTGTTAAAATCAACTGTTGATTTTATTTGGTGGGCTAGGCGTAGACCTTTTTCCTTGATCGTAAATTCCAATCACTTTTGCCTCTTAGAACGTTTCAAAGTTGTAAATGTGATTGAAAGAAGTCTGTGTTTTTGTCTGTGATGCATTTGATGGTTTTTTTTCTGTCTAAAAAGACAAGGTAAAACTCCACAAATGTAATTCTGTTTTCTTGAACTATTAATCATTAATCTGAGTTACTGCTGCTGTAGCAGTAAGCAGTCTATCGAGGGTTTTTTTTTTTTTTTTCCCAAGGACTTTTCTGGCAAATCCATTCCAAACAATGACTTTAATCATATATTAATATGATTTATCTTAAATCATACGTTAATATATGATAATATTTTTGTTATTTTCTCTATCCTCAGAAACTTCAGGTTTTGTAGATAAACTTTTTGAAAGTCTGTACACGAAGAGTTACCTTCCTTCTCACGAACCCACGAAAGTAGAAGTGAAGCCTGCAGGTCAGGAGAAAGAAGTCATCAAGGAGGAGGTAACCACATTCATTCCCTACCTGCCTCTAATAGCCGTCCTGTAACAGTTATGGGAGAAAACACAATAGCAAAATCTACTTTGTTGTGCTGGGACTAGTCGCCCTTACTGTCTGTGTGTGTCTGAAGGAAAATGAAAGGTAATTCAGGCAAGAATATTTTAAAATCCCTTTGTGAAGTCTGCCTTTGATCGAGGTTAGTAGCATCCAAAAATCCTGTTCTGTTGTCCCTGGTAGTTCGAGCTGGCACTGATCTGAAAGGATTTCAGAGGTGAGCCAGAAGGAGAACATTCTATTCCTTACAGAACATTGAAAAAATGGAACAGGAAATGTTCTGGAAATTATTTTAAATGTGTTCTGTAATATTTACAGTTGAGTTCCCTATTGAGGATCAGTTACTGAAAAAAGTGAGGTAGCATTCATTTGCCAGCAGTTCTTGTTTTGTCTTTTAACCTTTATTGACAAAATTGAAAGCATTCAAGTTTTTGAGAAAGCAAGGTCATATTTTTGTAAGTATCCAAACCCCTTTCAATTTCTAATATCCTCACCTGTGTTTGGTACTTCTCTTTTTCCTGTGTTGGTAGTATTCCAAGGGAAGAGCTTTGTGTCTGTGTGTTTTTATAGCATCCTAATGTATCACCTTTGAGTGAAGATGGGGAAAATTGCTACAGAAGTAAATTTTCTTTATTTCTAGTATATTTCTAGTATATTACTAGTATAGTCCTAGCACAATTTGCAAGATATTTTAGGCTATGTGTGTGTTTCCTTTGCTATGGGAAATATTCAGATAAAGCAGATAAAATATTCCGGTTCTTTCCCCTCCAGGGATGCTTGTGTGAGGAAATGCTAAGAGCAAAAACTGTTGTTGTCTTTTACAAATGAGTAAAAGAAGTACTAAGAAGTGCTTAGTGCCCTAAGAAGTGCTGTTTGGTGCAAGTGTTCTGAACTGGTATTCAAACTCATTTGTGTATTTGTGAGCCTAAGATAAGATGAAGGAACACCTTGCTGGAAGGAGTTGTTCTATCTTCAGTGTTTGAACTGTTGGACAGTCTTGATAGTAACAAATAATTGATGATCGAACTCTGTTGGTCAACTAAAGCAAAGTTGCATTGTGCTGCATTGTGGAAAGTAGATGTTATTTGGGAGAAAGGATTCATCAGTCCATTTAAATCGGAGCTGCTGCTTGGTCTTTCCTATGTTCTTTTCTGTTTGAGGATTAGCTCTAGAATTCTGTGACAATTGATTGTCATTGTAGCTTTGGTGACAGAAGGTTGTGATTTGGAACAACTGAAGGCTTTCACAGTTTGCTGATCAATTCTTCAAAAACAGACATAATTTCTCAGTTTTTTAAAAACTACTCTGTTAAACAGCAATGAAATGGTGGGAGGGGGACTGCTTTGTTTGACTGGTTGGTTTTGGTTTTAATTTTGTTTTGGTTGTGTTTCAGGGATGGGAAAGAAGAAAAAGAAATATGTTGATGATAGTTTTATGTGGCAGGGCATTCAGTAGCTATTGCACCTCGGCACCTTGATTTGTCATGCAGCTCAGTGTATTGCATGATTCCTGCAAATGGAGGAATGAGAATGGAATCATACGTAAGCTTTGGTTGGAGGGGACCATAGTGGAGATCGTGCCATCCAACCATGTGTTCAGAGTACCACCTCAGATGGGGCTATCCTGAGCCCTGTCGAGGCAAATCTCGAGTATTTCTAACAATTCTTCCTGAATAATCCTAAGCAAGGATGAGCGAATCATTATTTAAGGCTGCCTTTCTGTATTGTTTTGATTTGAAAAAAATCTTTGTTTTAAAAAAAAAAGTAATGTTCACCCTTATTTTGTAGCTGTCTGCTAAACAGAATTTTCAAGAATCAGTTGAAGAAGAGCGGGATAGCAGGAAGAAGAAGCATTCTAGTCCACAGAGAAGCCGTGCAGATTCCAGTGAACAAAGGCTAGTAGTTGAATACCTTCTGTATTTCCCAGCAGTCTTTAGCTGAGGGTTTGTACCTCTTAGGTTATAACGTAAAACAGTGATTTGCTGCCCACTTTCCTCTGTCTGCAGTGTATTTCTGTGCTGATTGCACGTATGACAACGCTACCCTAGATTTTGGCTTCCTTGGGAAAAAATGGCAATACTTTTCCAATGTTGGTGCCTAGAGATGTTGTCAGTTCCGTTCTTTCCCTTGTTATATAAATGAAAATCCTCGGTGTGGGGGGGATTTTCCTGCTGCATTTCCCCTGTCTCCTCCACCAGGACAGACACAAACATACAGTCAACATCATTCTTAAAACTCCTTCTGTTTTTCTTCATCTATGACTTCCTCACAGTTCTGATTTTTGTTAGTCCTCCCTTGGCTGCTTTCTGTGAATGAATTAGTTTCTCTTTTCATAAATGTAGTCTACGGGTGTGTTTTTCTAGAACCAGAGAGAAAAGGAGAGATGATGGAAAGTGGAGGGACTACGACAGGTACTACGACAGGAGCGACCTGTACAGAGACAAGTCCAGCTGGCGGCGAGGCAGGAGCAAAAGCCGGAGTAAAAGCAGAGGGCTGAGTCGAAGTCGCAGCCGCAGCAGGGGTAGAAGCAAAGACCATGATGCAAACAGAAGTGTTGGTGAGTACTCGAGGTGCTGCTTTAGGAGGACAGTGATGTCAAGGACTCCTGCACCTGGGATGGTGTAGCAGGCTGCAGGTGCCCTTGAGCCATCTGAGCAACTTTGGAGAACTTTGTCTTCCTGAAATCGTTATGGTGCTGTTCATCAGGGTAGGATAATTAAGGGGATTGTTTTCTTCTTTGCTAACCTCTTAATTTATCCACAGGTGTATACCGGTGGATATCAGTAGCTGATATTTATGTGCTCTATATGCTAACAAAGCTGCTGATGTTTTTAAAGATGCACTCTTTTTTGCAAAGTAGCGTACATCTTTTTCTCTTTGTTACTGTGCATTTTTAGAGAAGGTCTTTTTGTATTGAAGGTCATGACCACACAATCCTTTATTTCTTTAGGGTTAATTCAGAACTCTAGGAAAAATAAGAGGCACAGATTACAAATGTGTTTTGAGACCACCTCAATTACTAGTGGGTGGAGGTTTGCTGAGTTTATTCACCCTTTCTACTTTAAGAGGGAAAGCTAAAATCCAAGGAAGTATAAGGAGTAAAAGAAAGAATGTTCGTTTTGTTAAGAAAGCATCTGATTTTCTGATATGTAAAACGAGCCTGCGTTATGGTTCGTTGTTGATCCATGGGTAAGACTGATCTTCAAGAACAATCTCACGTACAGATTAATGAATATTTAAGCGAGCATCTCTGTTGTTGTCTGGGGTTTTTATTGTTTTCTTCTAGGGCTCTGATTTACAGAACAAATTATGAATCCTTACCTGAATCGTTTTGCTTTCATTTTGTTTTTTAACCAGAGCACCGTGAGAGATCAAAGTTCAAGAGCGAACGAAATGATGTTGAAGGCACATATAATCCAGTTTCTGCATCTGCCAGTAACTCTTCTGAACAGTATTCTGCTGCACAGTCTATTCCCAGTGCTGTTACTGTAATTGCACCTGCGCACCATCTTGAAAACACAACAGAGAGTTGGTCAAATTATTACAACAATCATAGCAATCCCAGTTCATTTGGCAGAAATCCTCCACCTAAGAGAAGGTGTCAAGATTATGATGGTAAGCTGTTTTCTGTCCCTGCCTGGTTTTCATTATATTGCAATATCCATTTTTTTCCCAAGTATTCAAGTCAAAGCAGAGAAGCCTTTAGAGCACCTTCTATGTAAAAATGCATGTATGTATGAGCTGTATTTAACTGGAGAGAGAGTTGTTCTTGCTGGGAGCAGTTTACTTTTAATTTGGTGGTTGCTGACGTACAGATGTTGATCACTGTTCTGTGTATGCCTTGGCAAATAATTCAGCAACCAGCAGTTCTGAAAAAGGTATGGTTGCACACGTTTAACATGAAACAGGTGATGCATCTTTATTTTTTTCCACGGATTTTACGGTGCATAATGTATGTCTGTGTGCTCTTATGGAAGATTGCTTTGAGTTTGTTCTGAAAATCCACGTGGTAGTGCTAAATCAGTAATTGTGTGTTGTCTTTAGTACAGAATTCCAGCAAAAACCGGGATGATGTTGTTTTGAGGTTTTTTTTTCCTGAAAATGTAATTTTTTTGTTTTGCAGAGAGAGGATTTTGTGTACTTGGTGATCTTTGTCAGTTTGATCATGGAAATGATCCGTTAGTAGTAGATGAAGTTTCCTTGCCAAGTATGATTCCTTTTCCTCCACCACCTCCGGGACTTCCACCCCCTCCAGGTATGCTTCTGCCTCCCCTGCCAGGTCCAGCTCGCAGTTTGAGGATCCCAGTTCCACAAGCTCATCCGCAGGCACCGCCTCCTGTTGTGCTTCCTGTACCAAGTAAGTTAAAGCACTTTTCTTTGTCACTCTGTCTTAGAAGTTAAAGTTGTGACTCTTTCTGAAAGGAAGGTACCTGTAGTTGAAGCAATGAGTTGCAGTTTCTCTTGTAGTCCAAATGTACTAACCAAAAGATTGCCAAAATAATTTTGAAAACTCAGCCTGCAAAACGTGGTGCTTCTTATACTCCAAATTGAATCAGGTGAACAGAACAGATTGGGAAGGGAAAAATCTTTCAGATCATCTCATAACCCAAGTGTTGTTTGGATTGACAACTTTTCTGTTTTCTAATGCGAAAACAGAGAGGTCTAATCTCCTCAAAGGTTTAATAAATGCTGTTGGTACTATGCTGTATGCAGTTTCTTAGCAGCAGATACCCGATAGATCTGTGATCTGTTCAGCTGGGATCTCTCAGGCAGTTCAGACTTTTCTGTTGTCTCACTGTTTTATAATGCAAGTTCTATGAAGAAAAATGTAAGAATATTGAAGGTGTGGTTGTATTGCTCTCTATTCCAGTAACACAATGCATGTTTTGACAATCGTAGCAGCTATGGGATGCAGAATGATTTCTGTATCGGGTTTACACTAAGCAATTAGTACACTGAGCAATTAGTAGGCGGGCTTCTGGAAAACACTTCCAAGTTGTTGTAGGAGGATTAATTAATAAATTAATCTTTGGGAATACGGTTGTTTGTGCTAGTGTTATTTTAAGATGATGCTTCTGGTGAAATTACATATGGCTGTAATTTTGTGGAAGGCTCCAGTGGATCACTGTTAATTTTAGTGTGTTGCATAGTATTATCTCAACTGTCCTTCCTTGGCAGTACAGTAAGCAGGGAGCATATGTGTGCTGCATACAGGGAGAAACAGCTAGACCTTGCCTGTTAACACTTTTTGCCCTGTAGCTTGTGGTTTAGAACTGTAATTTTATGTGGTTTAAATGTAGGTGGTGTGATGTCGTGTTCTGAGTAAGCCTTGATTCTCCATGACAAGGCTGAGGGAGGAGCTGCTTTAGCTAATGAAGTTCCAACAATAATAAAGCTCTGGGGAAGCAAATTTTGTATTTATTTATTTATTTATTCATTTAACTCTTAAGCTTACAGCTTGATTCGTTCTGGGACAAGGGAAGGGTGGTTGTAATCAGAGTAACTTACCTGAGCGGGGCTTCTCATCGACTTGAACTTCTGATGTGGTAGAGCTGTGATTGTTGGCAAGCAGTGAATTAACTGCACAGGGTGTTTGCATGTTTCTCTGTGGAGTGTTAGCCATCTGTTCCACGATGTGGTTGCAGGGCCGCCTTTGACTCAGTCCAGTCTGATCAATAACCGCGAGCAGCCCGGGACGAGCGCAGTGCCCAGCCTGGCGCCTGTGGGAGCACGGCTGCCCCCCCCGCTACCCCAGAACCTCCTGTACACAGTATCAGAACGTAAGCAATGCTTTATTTTCTCTTAAATGTGCTCGGCATGTCAACATTACGTTTCTTCAGCTTGTGGGATTAGAAGTTATTACCTCTGTCTTCTTCCGTTAGACACAAATCTAAAAAGAGCGCTGCCTTTCCTTGTGGGAGCGCATCATCTGCTGCTGCTGTGAGTGGAGCAGCACTGTTCTGTCACTGCCTGAGGAGAAGTCGTCTGTAGGGAGATTTTTTTTCATCTCGTGTTTTCCAAGTAGCAAAACTGTAGTGTAAGGAAGGGAACCCTTTGTTTTCAAACTGTTCAGTAGAACATCAGCATGGGAAAGATGCATCTGCTGATCTGTAATTACTGGGTAGCTTGGTCTTCACCCCTACTCAGTTCTGTGTACTACATGAGAGATTTTGTTTTCTTTGCTGTTCATCAGAATTGTCTCTACGTTTCTCGTATACATTAGTACTTCATTTCTGTCTCCTTTCCAGCATTGATGTAATTCTAGCTTTCTAACCAAAAGAAAAACACGTGACGTTTGATGGATATGACATCTTTTTCTTTACAGAGCACAATTTTTTTAAAACATGTATTTTATGAAAGGAATAACAAAATAACTGGAGAACCCTAAGTTGTTCTTTTTAAATCCAATAAAGTTTATATTTTTTTGGTAATGAAAAGAGTAATAACACTTTGATGTTTTATACAAGGAGAACCTCAGTTTACGGTTTGTGTCGTTTTCTTTGTGAATTCTGTACTTTTTAGAGCTGTTTAAAAGTCATTTTTAGAGACCTGAAAGTCTTCTTAGAGTCATCCAAGTATCTCATCAGGGTCTCTGTTCAGTTGAGTCCAAATGCTTTCAGACCACATTCCCATCTGATTCTTTCAACTTCAAAGTTTGTTCCAAACTTTGTGTCTGTTTTTACTAACAAGGCATCAGTGACTTCAGTTCCTCTATGTAATTCTCTTCTCTTAAACTTCTGTAGAAGTTGGATCTCGTGTCCTGTTCTTGCACTGGTACACTTACAGCTGATTGTTACCTTGCAATTGCATGAAGAATCCCTGAGCAGGTGGAACTTGTGGTTGAGCTCACACAAGTTCAGTGAAGGTTCTTGGTGGTGCTGAGGCTGTGCTGACTGCAGAGTCAGCACTGCATGACAGAACACGAGTGTTGAAGTTCTGAGGCAGCTGCTTTAGGCTGCAGTTTCATTGCCATCTTAGAATAAGGGCACGTGGAGTGTTTTGGGTCCTCTGACTCCCTCTGGATTGGCACCAATTCTATTCCAGGATCTACTGTGTTTCTGTGGAGGCTTTTGTTGGGTTTTATTCATCCAAGTTCTTGTGTAGGTTTTCCTTTTTTATTATTTGAAGAATGCATCGTCCTTAATGACCGCAGACTGGGTGAAAAACATGAGTCAGTTCTGTTGTCTTCTCGCAGTCATCCCCTGTAAATAGCATTGTGAGTGCATCCCCACAGGTAGGCAGCGAATCTCGCTCTTACTGACTTAAGAGAATTCAGTAGGTAAGTAAGGGGTGCATTGCATGATTTCTCAGCTTGCTTTGATTGGAATCACTTAATAGCATTCTTCAAAAGTCAGCTTCTGAAGTGATGTGACCTGTTGGGTAGGAAAGAATGAAAATCTCTTTGCATCTTAGGACAAGACATAAGAATAAATACTCAAACAAAATGTTCTGTTCCCTTTGGAGCAGTGTCAGGCTTGCTGAAGGCTGTGGTAGAGATGCCTCATTTCTTTTTCAGGCAGGTTGCCATCAGTACTCAGTTATGGAGACTTACGCACTTTTGACAAACAGTAATGATCATTAAAGTAGGAGAATATTCCCAGATATACTTGAGTGTAAAGCTTAATTAAGGGCTTTTATAGCTACTCGGTGTCTGTGTGACCTCTCTTCCCTCTTCATACAGAAACAGCTTCTTATTCTTGGACAGCCGTGCGTTTCCTTAACGGAAGATTGACCGTGAGTCTTAAGCTCATGTGAAAACCTCTTACATTTCTCTCCTCTTTTTTGCAGATACGTATGAGCCAGATGGCTATAACCCTGAAGCTCCTAGTATTACCAGTGCTGGTCGATCTCAGTACCGGCAGTTCTTTACAAGAGCACAGACGCAGCGTCCGAATCTAATTGGCTTAACATCTGGGGAGATGGATACAAATCCAAGAGGTGGGAAGGGTTCTGTTTTTGTCTCAGAACATCAATGTTTGTTTTTACGTTTTCCAGGCTAAAAGCAGTGTTTTTTCTCACTGATTTGGTATTTCAGAGCAATTTTCAGGCATCCAAAAATCTGACGTCTCTACTATTTTTTTTATTTTTATTTTTTAATTTTTAATGCTAATCTTAAAGTCAAACCAGTCTTACTGGTTAAAAATAACCACTTGCTTGGGCATATTAGAAGGGTCGTTGTTTTTTTATTATTATTATTATTGTTATTATTATTATTGGTTGGATGGTGGGTTTTTATTCATCTTTAGCCTACAAAGGTACTTGTTGGGTATTGGGCTACTAGAAAGAAGAAATCAAATGGTGCAGGAAGATGGCTTTAAACAGGAGTTTGAAGCTGGGTTTGATTTGACAGGGACATGTTTAAGAGCCTTGGCTGTTCTGGTGGTCGTGGTGAGGGGAACTGCTGTGGCATGTGCTTGTGTCTGATGGTCTGACTTCCTTTCAGCCTGCTGGTGTATTTAAGGTGCTTGTTGCAGCTAGCATTCTAGTTCTCCTAGCTCATGGAAATCCCAGTCTACGCTTCAGTAATTCTGAATCATAAACTGGATGAGCGTGGATGTGGTCTCCTCATGGTGACGTGTTCTCGCTCTCAAAAGAACTTTTGTACAAGTTACAGGTCTTGAAAGAAATTTTTGTGTTTTCGGCATAGTTGTCTTTTTCCTCCTGCTTTCTGCTCATGATCTCTAAGGAAAAAGTTGTTGCATTTCAGTATTTGCTGTTACACTTTGGTGTTTCTTACTGACCAGACAAGAAAGGTTTGCTTTGTTGTTGTTTTGTTTTGTTTTCCAGAATTTCCTTCCAGGGACTCACCCTGTATAGAATATTATTAATTATTATTGCAGAAATTATTGTTGCTGTTTCCATCTTACTGAATTTCATAAATCAGATTGGGTCTGTATTCTGGTTCCAAGAACCCATTCCAGTTGTAAGGGATTGTAAATCTCAGAGGTGGATCTTCAGACCAATTGCTTTGTTGCGTTGTCAAGTGTGTGAAAGGTTTTCCCTAAAACCATCCCCTAATGTAAGAATGAAGCTGTATGCCTGAAAATGCCCAGACTTTTTTCTCATCAGAGTAATCAGCAGAGCTCTGGCACATAGGAAAACAAAAAGAAATTGATTTATATCTCACACCTCTCTTTAGGAGTTGAGTGTTTTGTATGTGCCAGTGGCCTAATTTTCATACCAGAAGTTTCAGTACCTGCAAGTAAGGCCAACACTTCATTTCTTCAAGCTGGTACTGAGCTTGAAGGTTAAAAGTCTCCTCTCTGCTGGCAAGACTAAATGCTTGTATTTCTCACGTGGGTTAGCTGGGCTAGTAAGTGATCTCTGAAGTAACTTGGTAAGCAGAACTGACTGACTTAAGTCTTCCTATTTTTTTAATGTTTTTAAACTCAATCCTATGTTGCTGTTTAAATGAGAGCTTTTTTCGGTGTTTTCATTGATGTGTGGTAAATAACACAGGGCTTTTTATTTTCCTCCAGCTGCCAACATTATCATCCAGACCGAACCTCCCATTCCCATTACAAATAATAGCAGCAATGTAACTAGAGTTGTGCTTGAACCAGACAGCAGAAAAAGGTCGCCAAGTAGTTTGGAATGTCCACCGTTGAAGAAACCGTGGCTGGGAAAGTAAGAATTAACAGCTGCACTTGGCTAACTGGAATGCACTCGATTGCTATCAATGCTGTAAAAACAGTAATTCATTGGCCTCTGTAATTTGAGTTGACTGAGTCAGAAAATGTGTTGATGTAATCAGAGGCTAAATATTGGGGAGGTTGTTGTTTCTAATCTCTAGAGAAAATTTAAATATGCAGTAACTTGCTACCTTACTTAAGTGTGTGCATGTCTCTCTCAATTACTCTCTTGCACTTGTTTTCTGCAGGCAAGCAAATAATAACCAGAATAAGCCAGGTTTTCTGAAAAAGAATCAGTACACTAACACAAAATTAGAAGTTCGAAAAATTCCACCAGAACTGAACAATATTACACAACTCAACGAGCACTTCAGCAAGTTTGGAACTATTGTAAACATTCAGGTAAAAAACAAACACAAAAAGCCCTCAGTTTTATGTCTGTGTGTGGGTATTTTCCCCTAGAGCCTTCCAGAACACTGCAGTAGACACTGAGGAATCTTAGAGGAAGCTAGCAGGAGGAGGTCACCGAATTCAAAAAAGCCTTTTCTTTTGTTTTTGGAGGCCTGTCGTGCTTGGTTTGCTCCTGTTAAATTTGAAAGGCTTGCAGATTTAACACCATCTAAACTATTCTCAGGTTTTTGAGCAGCTTGCCTATACTTTTTGAAACAGATCTTCTGGATTCAGGTTGGATATTTGGAAAAATTTCTCCTCCAGAAGAGTGGTGAGGTGCTGGAACAGGCTGCCCTGGGGGCGGTGGAGTCACCGTGCCTGGAGGTGCTCAGCATCATCTGCTTGTTTCCTGGGGATGGTTTAGTGGGGTAATACTGGTGGGAGGTCGATGCTTGGACTGAGTGAACTGGGAGATCTTTTCCAACCTTGGTAATTCTATGATTCTATAAAACTCTGTTTGGTGTGAAGTCCTGCATCGTTTCTTAGCGTTTTGGCCAAGATGCCATGGGTGTTACATCATGTTACGTCCTAGAAGAGGCTCCAGTTCAGTGGTGTCCCTTGGAAAAGCACTGTGTAAACAAAACACAGCTACGTGGTTAGAGTGCTGTTTTATTTTTGCAGAAAACAGTGACTTCCTTCATCCTCAGTTCGAGGTCTGAATAAGGACAGGCACCTGGCGAGCCTCTGTATTTTTGAGCTCACAGTTTTATGCGTTAGCCCAAAAGATACTTTGGTTCTTTCTTTGGTTCAATCTTGGTAGTGCATTCTAAAAAACATGCTACCTCAATCATCTTGTACTAGGCATGCATTCCTGTGATGATTGATTTTTAGAGAAAAATACTTTTGTGTGACTGTTAGATAAGGTTTCTTTGGGAATATGGTGAACCTCTGCACTGTACGTCCTTGGACGTTTCTATCTCAGATCAGAATAAAGAGCTTTGGAGTCAGCACTGGGTCTCCTCAGTTCTATCCCAGTTTACAGTGCTTTGAATATCTGATGATCTTTGATGGATAACTTATTAATTATTTACTCAATTTTTATTGTACTACATATAGTCTTTGCTGCAGTTGTGCATAGCATTTGCAAAATGTACTTGATTCTAATTACACAGAGGGTTTTGCCTTTATTTTGGGTTGCTAATACCATTACACATTCCACTTGTTACTGTGGATTACCTGTAGCTTGGATTCCTGCTGGCTGACGTATTTTCTTCCTTGAGAAATATATTCTCATGAACTCTTTCTTTTAGGTTGCTTTCCAGAACGATCCTGAAGCTGCTCTGATTCAGTACTTAACTAATGATGAGGCTAGGAAGGCAATTTCAAGCACAGAGGCAGTTTTAAACAATCGGTTCATAAGGGTGCACTGGCACAGAGAAAGCGAGCAGCAGCCCCCACTGCTGCAGCAGCCCCAGCAGCAGTCACCCTCGCCGTCTCTTCATCACCAACTTCACCTCCAGCAGCAAGCCCTGGCCCCGGCTCCCGCTGTGACAATGCACAGCAATCTGCCCAAGGTACTTTCATAAGCGACCTCCAGAGCTGATAGCAGTGCTCCCAAGTGACAGCTGCTTTTAGATGCAGCACATGTAACCTCTCGTTTTTCAACCTCTGACGCGCAGGCAGTGAACAAACCGCTGGCATCTGGTGCCTATGTCCTGAACAAAGTCCCGGTGAAACGTCGCCTTGGAGCAGCAGGTGGAAATCAGTCTGATCTCAGTCAGGCTGGGGCCGTGGCAGAGGACTGTCAGGTATGGTTATGAAACCTGACCGTCGTCGTGCTTTCACTTACAGCTGTCATCTGTGTGGATCTGCTAAATGGAACTAGGAAATGGAGCAGGATTTGCGAGTCCTCAGTTGCTTGTTCCTTTCGTCACTGGTGTTCTGTGACGTGATCATTTATTTCTTCCAATTTTCATTAGCTGCTTTATATAAACCAGGGAGAATAATTAAAGGGAGTGTCACCGTCTTCAGCAGCATAACATATGTTTGACACTGTTTCATTCCAAACAAATTTTACAGCTTACATGTCAGCTTTCTGTTGACTAACCTAATTACTGTTCAGTGATTTGGGTGTTTACACTGTGCTTTAACAATGGTACTGGAAACTTACAGAATACTTGTGCAGAGTTCAATCTGATACAGTTTAATTAGCACTGATGTCATAAGGCAGCACATGTTCTTGGTCACAAAGAAGTTATTTCTTGTAAGAAAGGAAGAATGCAAGTGACAGTTGCTGCCTTATTTCTTTTCTGAATGTTTGATCAGCAAGTGTGTTAGGTTGTGCTACCCAGCTGGGTTGGTGCTGATGCAGGAGCTGAGCATTAGCAGTGCTCCTCGTGGGTATCAGGAGAGAGGGGGAGTTTTTGGATGAAGACCAAAAGAAATTATCTTTTGCAGAAAGCGTTCTATGAATCATTTATGCTGGTGGCTCCCAAGTAGGTTGATTGTTAGACTGAAGGCTTTCTGCATGTTTTCATTGCATTGCTGTATTTGTCTCCTTTTGTAATTCTGGAAGCACGCGTTGTTTCACAGAAGATATTTATTTAAAATTCCTAATTTTAACCTGCCACATATTGTTGTGTGTGCATTTCTACTGTTTCAGACATTTCCTACTCCTACAAGCCATTCAAAAATGGTTTATAGTTCTTCAAACTTGAAGGCGGCTATGAAGCCTGGCGCAGGATCTAAACCTCACGACGTACAGGAAGCTCTTAAGAAGAAGCAGGTACTGTGCTGTGTGCTGCTGGATGAACAGTGCAGTGCTTAAAGTACTTTAAAAAAAAGAATTGGTGGACAATTTAAACCTCAGATGTGGCTGTGTAGCGTTTTGCACAGTCAGTGTAAGCTTTATCATCGTGGAACAATCGTGATAATGCACATTGAAGGCTTTTTTTTTTGAGGGATGGCGTTCTGGTGGCATTTCTCTGATTTTAATCTCTGCAAATATGAGGAACTTAGCTGACAGCATGGGATATGTTTCTTCAAGGGGTGTTTGGAGGTGGAAGAAAGTTAGTAGAGTACTTCACAGCAGGAAATTGGCAGGATTTCAGTGTTGTTTTCCAGACCAGATGTACTGAATACTTTTGTGGTTTGCAGACTAGTGGTTTTCATTATGGCCCTCACTTCTGTAGCTTCAGAAAGAAAATGTGACATGTGAGTACATATAATGCTAGACTACTTCTGATTGGAAGAGTTTTATTCTCCTAGGAGGCAATGAAACTCCAACAAGACATGAGGAAAAAGAAGCAGGAGATGTTAGAAAAACAAATAGAATGCCAGAAGGTGAGTTGGGACTGACTTCATTAAGCACATCCTGGTTTTGTAGATATCTGTCTGTTCAGCATTATTCTTGCTGGAATTTATATTGCTGCTCTTTTATTAATGTACAGATGTTGATATCCAAGCTGGAGAAAAACAAGGCCATGAAACCAGAAGAGAGAGCAGAAATAATGAAGACGTTAAAAGAACTAGCAGGAAAAATATCTCAGTTAAAGGATGAGTTAAAAACTTCATCTGCAACCTCTACGCCATCAAAATTAAAATCCAAGACAGAGGTATGTGTTGTGCAATGCACTTTTCTGTTTCTAATGTTTAACTGTTTCTAATGACGTGTCCTAAAAACACAACCATGTTAGATCAGCTTGCTTCCCAGCGTGTTTTGAATTTGCCTGGTCACTGTGGAGAAGCAAACTATGGTTCTAAGTAGCTTGGGTGAGCGACTTACAGCTCATTCAGGATTGTTCCAGTTCTGAAGCGTGGAATTCCAGGTCCTTCCAAAACTGAGTCTGGGAGAGAGTCATGGAGGCGAGCAGCAGCATAGTGAACTGAATTTAGAGGGAGGTGTGGCTGCTGTGTACTGACCTGTTTGTGTCAGTTACATAAATTTACTGCTAAAGAGGGGGACTAAAGCATTAAAAGTGTGCATTCATGTTCTGCCTTCCACTTCCATTTTCTCTTTCTGTACCTTTTTCTCTAAGGCACAAAAGGAACTTCTGGATGCAGAACTAGACTTCCACAAACGACTCTCTTCTGGGGAAGACACAACTGAACTGCGGAAAAAGCTAAATCAGCTGCAAGTAGAGGTAAGTATGTCAGGATTTATGCTTTTAATGTGCTTTACATACACAGGTTTAAGCTCCTTTCAAACCTTTACACCTTATTTGCCTTTTTTCCTCTTTTTCCACAGGCTGCCCGTTTAGGCATTTTGCCTGCTGGCCGAGGAAAGGCGGCTCCAGCCCAAGGGAGAGGACGAGGACGGGGCCGTGGTGGGAGAGGAAGGGGGATGTTAAATCACATGGTGGTAGACCATCGTCCCAAAGCACTAACAGTTGGAGGATTCATTGAAGAGGAGAAAGATGAATTGCTGCAGCACTTCTCTGTAAGTATGAGGTCACGTTAAAAAGAAAAACTGAAGCTGACAGTTAGGGCTGCACTTTCAGTCTCAGATGAAGTGGGTATCTGATACCGTGAGAGTGTGCTGCAGAGAGAGGCAGGCTGGGAACTCTGTAAGCAACAGTTTATTTTCCAAAGTCTTAAGGATGAATAAAAGTCTTCCTTTCTGTAGTATGAATTCATCCTGAATTCATGGAACAAGCTATGAATGAACATTTTCAAGAGTGTGAATGTAATGCCTTTTATGGCTGCTTTACAGTGGCTGCCTAGCACGTTGTTTTAATAGGAAAAGCCAAATGGCTTATTTTTATTCTGCATTAGAATAGTTAAAAACAGATGATAGAAGGCTGAGAAATACCTATCAGCATGTCTGCTTTAACAGGTATTGGCAATTCGTGCACATTTGTCTTGTTTCTCTGTAATTCAGAAAGCAAAACCCTGTTGCTTTTTCAATTCCATAAAAGTTAAACTCATTTGGAAACAGCAGATAACTTGGTAGTGTGCAAGGTGAGTTACTGAGCACGTTGTTCTGTTAGCTGAGTTCTGATGCTGAAGGAAGAACACGTTTGGCATTGCCCTCAGTCACACTGCCCAGAACGGCACGTCCTCCTTCGCAGGGCTGGTGGAGTTCTTTCCATCTGCTCTTCAGGGCCACCTGGGATGGGTTCAGGCTGCTGGTGCTGCCTCCAGAAGCCCTTTGTGGTGGGATTTGGGTGGTTTGGCTTTGTTGTTAATTTTTTTTTTCCCTCTTTTTGCATGGTTTGTTTTTTGTTTTAATCTGTCATAGCTGTGGACGTTGCAATTTTTGTTCTCAAAAAATGGTGTTTGACTTCTAAAAATAAAGCCTTATGCTCATCTGGCTATGCTAGACATTTTTCTCTTCATGGACCCAGACAAAATTGTGTTGTGTGTTTGCAGAACATACTCAGGTGTGTAGCAATGTTTGATTCCTATCTCCTCTGCAAATAAATGAGCTCTAAAGGACTGGTTTAACAAGTCTGCAGTAGTATTGAAGGGCAAGAAAGATAAGTGAAACAGCCAATTATTTGAATTCAGTAATACATTTATTTCCTTTTTTCCTGCAACATTAAGTTCCGTTTATGAGAATGTGAATAGATCTGAGCTTTTGTCCAAAAATACAGGCACAGGTGCTGTGGTGTTGCCATCCAACGCAGCTGAGATTCCTCTCTCTCCCAATTCTGTCCTAAAACTAACCAGGTTTCAGGGCTGCTCTGGACCAAAACGATTCAGGTGTAGCATATGATGATGAGTCTCGTGGAGGAAAGCATTGCTTTTGTTCCTCATCAATTTTTCTTCTTACAGAAATTCGGAGACATTGAGGATCTCCAAGAAGAAGACTCCCCACTGAGTGTTGTTCTGACCTTCAAATCTCGCTCTGAAGCTGAGAATGTAAGTGACGTGGTGGATTTGTTTCTCCTCGGTTCCAGAACAAGGATTTTTACCTGCTTGTGTCTGCCTTTTTGTCTTTAAACTTCAGGGGGTTTGGATCCCACTTGTTTGAGCTACGTAGTGCAAATATTTGTTTCTCCTGCATGTAGTGTTGCTAAAGGGGTATAGGCTTCATGTTTGATGGATTACGGTGGGTTTTCTGCTGATGCGGACTCAATGTCACAGTCAGTTTAGAACCCTGTTAATATCTTTGGATTGATGGTAGGTGGGCATTATTCAGTAGATTCAGGCTTACGTGAAGTTGCTCTTGATGACTGCAGAAGGTGATGCACGTCTGAGATGTTCAGACACATCTGCACTAATTAGTGCTCACTGGCTTTAACTCGTTATTGGTGATCTGAAGACTTCTTAATTTGATTTTCCCTTTAAAAACGTGTTCATTTAAAATACAATCTAGGCTGCTAACCAGGGATCCAAGTTTAAAGACCGAAGGCTGCAGATATCATGGTACAAACCTAAGGTACCCTCTGTGTCCACAGAAGTTGAGGAAGAGGAATCTAAGGAAGAGGTAGGAAAACACGTGGGTAAAGTAATAACTGCTTTAGCATGAGAGCTGCTTTAGAACTCGGGTTTCTGTTGACAGAATAAGTTTCATTGCAGATGTTTCTGCAAAGCAGAACCTCCCCTGGTTTTGATTAATCCAGTGAAAGAAAATAAAACACCACTGGAAACTCGTGTTTGCAAACCGCTAGGATAAACCTCACGTTCTCACGTATATGGGGGCTGCTCATCTTGTTGTTACTGGGTGCGAATCCTCCACTGGAGGATAAGTTATTAATTCTTAGATTGCAATTGTGAGCCCTTAAAGGCTGTTAAGGGGTTTTCTGGCCTTGTTTAACGGGCCCGTTTTGGTGGGCGGGTGGCTTCATTCCTGCTTCCTTGAAGTCTGGCTTCTTTCCCTTTCTTGATGCGAGAGTCCACCACTCTCCTTGATGGTCTGTGGGAGGTAACGAGCTGCGTGCCCTGTGCCCTGTGCCCTGTGCCCTGTGCCCTGTGCCCTGTGCCCTGTGCTCTGTACATGCAGCCCATGCTGTGCTGTGTGACAGGTCCTACGCTACTGCACAGAACTTTGGTTTCAAACCCTGTTTCTTCTTCATCCAGGAGACTGAAACCTCAGATTTGTTTTTGCACGAAGATGATGATGATGAGGATGAAGACGAGGATGAATCCCGTTCTTGGAGAAGATGAAACTTGACGTTAGAAATGTATAATCTTAGGCATATAGTTCAAGCTACATCTTTTAGACATCTATTTAAGAAAGTTGATGAGCCAAAAAAAGCTTTACTTTCTTTTCAAACCACAAGATTTAAAGTGAGCAAAGTTTGTTATAAAAACATTTCAGAGATAGAGCTGCGATGCCAACCTAGCCAAAGGCCCAGTAACTTTTTATAGAAGTATCAAGCTCACCAGGATGGTGATTTTTTTCTATTTAAGAAGGATAAAAAGAGAGAAAGAAAACAAATATTAGTATTTTCTTGTCCTCTTTTTGTGTCACCCTCTATTACCTTGTTTTGGGTTTTCTATAATGTGATTGATTTGTTAGCTTACAATTGAAAGATGTTACAGGTTTTATTTAGCAATATTCTAGGCTCGGGGGAAAGACACAAACTGTCATTAAATGTTATGAAAGAAAAAACGCCTCATTTACTAATTGAAGAAAGGTGGCATTTTGTTTCACGTGCAGTCACTGCCTGTAGAAGTTACTGTGGCTGAACTCGTCAGACATCTCAGGATGTTTGAAAGCCACGCAGTTTCAGTGTTTGCTTTGTGAGGGGGTGAAACAGGTAATCCAGCAGGGGATGGCTGTGACGCTGTGCGTTCGCTCTGTTCTTCAAACCCCGCTGCACACAGCAGCAGTGGCACAGCTGCAGGGCAGGGTTTGCTCTCACATGGTTTCCCCCTGTAGTTCAGTGCAGTCCAGTCTCAGCCGCACCGTTCGTTCGCTGCATTCCTGAGTCTGTGAGCTTGAATCGAGTGAGTTTCCTGCTTTCCTCAGAAAGAACGAAATGGGCAACTGCTCACAGCCCCTCCAAACTCTTCTTTCCTCTGGCTCTGTTTATATTGGAGCCAAACCCGCGAGGTGTTCAGAGCAGAACGCTTCCTGTCTCGCTGCAGGGTTTGGAGCGGCGCTGTGTGTCTGCACCCCTGGATGCGTTTCGCACGGTGCCGCTCGGCTGCCTCATTGCTGCGCCATTCCAAACCTGCGCCCACCAGCGGCGTGCGATGGTGGAAATGAGGGCAGCGAGCTCAGATCCTGCAGCCACGTCTCTTAACTGCTGCGTGGCTTTTGTGGCTCGCCAACATCAGTGCCACCTAGGGAGCGTTTTCTTTGGCTGTGTGTTTGCACGGTGCACTTCTCAGTACGCTTTGATGTGCTTTTCTATACAAAATAAACTGAATGTCAGTGAAAAATGCTCTCCTCTTTTTAGTTTACCAGAGTATTTGCCAGCAAGTTCCTGACTGAAGAAAATTATAGAGACCCCTGAGTTGCTGTGGCTCTGATGTTGGTAACACAGCTGAGCGCGCTGTGTTTGCTGCTCCCTGCCTGCGTTCCCTTTGTGCTGTGGTGGTGCATTGGAAGTCCAAGCGGTGTCATCTTCGGTTTCCTCACCAGCTGAAGGGAATTCAGCCTTTCAGTGCTCCGCCTCTGCGCGTTAGAACCTCTGTGTGCGATGTGGACGTTCTTGTTAACGTTGAGGTGAAGTTGCAAGGAAATGAGGGAAAACGTATCTTAGCTATTCCCCATGTCTCTCCTCCCATCGTCTCCTCTGATGTTGTTCTTGTTGTCTGCGGTTCGGTCGGTGTATATGTTGAAATGCCCATTGCAGCAACTGTGTTGAGTCCTGACAGTTAAAAGTGATAGAGGGAACAAAGGATTTATATATTTTTTTGTACAGAGTTTTTTCTTAAACTGTATAATTTTGTAAATATGTTGCTTTTTTGTGTACTAAAACTACCAGCGTATAGATTTCAATAAGAACTGTTGTATTTTTGTATTTGCAAAATGAAAACTACAGTGAATGAATGAAGCCGTAAGAAAAGCTGCGGCGCCGTTGGTGCAGAACGGGGTTCCTTTTCATATGGTTTGGGCAGCAGGAGCTGAGCGGCGCCTCCACGCGCTGCTTTGTGCAGAGCTTCCTGGGATCGCTCGGCTTTTCTTACCGCTTTCCTTCGCAGCCCACGTGGGCAGCGACGTCCAGATGCGATTTCTGAGTGCTGGAGTGAAAAAATGAGTCGTGCATCTGAGCTTAGCCTGTGTGCTGTGAGCACAGTCACCTCCCTGCGGCGCGAGTGGTGGCAGCGCTCCCACCGCCGCTGTGCCAGGAGCAGGAGGTGTCCCAGAGCGAGCATCCTGCCCCAGCCGCGGCTCTGCTGGCACTCCGGCGGCGCCGGGCGATGCGCAGCTGCTCCGCTTTGGGCGCTCGGTGGCACGGCGGCGCTGCGCGCTCTGCTCTGCGCTGCCGTTCCACGCCGATGCTTCCTGAGGGCCCACGAGGCAGCAGTGCAGCCTGAGGGGCAGGAGGTGTTGGGTCTGAGCTGTGGGGACGGAGGGCATCTGGTCTGTGGGGCGGGGAGCTGCACCGCTGGGTGTCAGCTGGGCAAAAGGAACAGCAGCCCCAGAGCTGGAAGGCGGACGTGGAAACTGTCACTGCTTGCTGTGAGAATGCACCTCTTTTCTTTTCCTCCTTACGAAATCATGTGAAAAGGAATGAAGTTCCCTTGGTGTATAGTAAACTTGTACTATAGTTTTTACAGAATTGTGAACTTGTGTAATAGTGTAATAGGAGATACTGTTGAATTTCTAACTGTTTATACATTTAAATTCATATATGTAATGTTTGTTTTATTGATTACAATCTGAATTTCTAAGATGCATGTTGACTTTTTTGCAATAAAGATATGCTACGGGAATGGTTCCAAATGGAGAAAAGAAAAGGAAAACTAAGTTAAATAAATTGGACAGCAGAACCATTCAAAAAAAAAAAACAACCAAACCACCCAATGATCACAAAAAGAGCGTCATCACTTTGGTGCTGGAGCTGTGTGTGGAGCTGCAGTGTGTGAGCAGGTGGAGCTGCTGTGCTGGGGGGTGGCAGAATGGCAGCATGGCGGGGTTGGAAGGGCTGGAAGAGATCGCTGAGCCCAACCACAGCGACCATCAGTTCCTCATCACAGTGTCACACGGCCAGGGGGCTCTGCACACCTGGGAGACTCCACCGCCCCTCTGGGCAGCCTGTGGCAGTGCTCTGTCACCACACAGTTCTTCCACATCTTAGTACAGCGCTTCCTATGTTCAAGTTTTAGGCTGTTGCTCCTTGACCAATTGCTGCACGCCGGCCTGTAGAGCATTGCAGGCACTGATCAGGTGTCCCTCAGCCCCCTCCCCTGGCTGGACGTTCCCAGGTCCCTCCTCTCCCCTCTGGGAGATGCTCCAAGCCCTTCGCCATCTGCGCTGCTGCTGGGACACCGCTGTGCTCGTAGGCCTGAGTGCAGGACTGACGTGGGGCAAACGGCTGTAAGGCAGCATCTGCTGCAGCCCCACATTCGCACACAGCACCCAATGCTTTTCTGTGCTTCGTGTGCATCGCTGCCAGTGTGAGCCTGCATGTGCCTTCCCATGAGCTGTGACGCATTCACAGCACTGCTGTGGGTTTTCAGTGCTCCCCATCTTGCTTTCTGCCCAGATATTTACTGAGAGCTTACAAACACACCCAGCTGTGTTGGGCTGCCTTTGTATCACCTGAAGGACGGCATCCAAGAGCTGATGCTGTGGCTCCTCTTATTGGGATCCACCTTTGCAGCAAAGGCCCTCCTGCCTCACAGAGCTGAGCCATCCCACACTGCTGGGCTGGGGGCTGCTGGAAGCACAGCCCCTCAGTGCCTGCAGTGCAGTGCAGTGCTGTGCAGCGTGGGGCAGTTGCTGGGCATTGCAGTGCAGTGTGATGCAGGACGGTGCAGCTCCCTGTCACTGAGTGCTCCTGAGGTGAGCACAGCATCCGCCGTCAGCGTGCAGCTCCTCTGCTCTGATTTATTTAAATGCTGATGAATTAAACATCCTTGGCACTTTAGTAATTCATGTGAAAATTATTTGGAGTTGACTCAATGTAATGCACCTCTGCACGGTCTCTGGTGGCTAAAGATATGTCAAATAGCAACTCCATCCACTCTTCATTTCTGCTTTTTAATGTGACTTTGGGTTATCTGTAGGTCAAAGAAAAGTGAGGAGGACTTCTCTGAGAGGTGAATTCCCAAGTCCCATTTTCAAATTATGAAAGACGAGTCTAATTCTGGCCAGAAGCAGCTGCCTGTAAGGAGGCATCTGGGGCTGCAGCTGTTGGCTCTGCTGGGGCAGGAAGGCGACTGGGACAGGAAGGCCAGCAGTAAGACTCGCTCATTTGGCTGCACCGTGTCAGAGTCTGAGGTTTGTCCAGTGTGCAGGAAGGGATCCCAAAAGGCGGACGCTGCCTCGAAGGGGTGGTTATGTGGGCAGAGGGCTGATGTGGGGTTATACACAGTGCCGGGAGCTTCCAATGCCTGCACTCTCCATCCTGCAGGTGTGCCCACCTGACCTCAGCTGTGTGCTCAGGAGGATGCAGCTCTCGCCTGTGGCTGCACTGGAGGATTTCCCACAGCTCCACCAATTCCCCCAATGCTCTCTGCAGCCTCTGGGCTCCCACAGGCTCTGGGAGGAACCGGTGCCTTCCAGAGAGTGCCAGGAGTAGCTATAGAGCAACCTGCGGTGAGCACTGCCCTGAGACCCAACATTTCTGTGAGGAATACAGCAGTTCTGTGACAGCAGTGCTGCCCCGGTGTCTGCTGCAGCAGCACAGGGCTGTGGGGGCTCTGAGTGGTGCTCCCGAGGTCACCCTCCCTCCAGAATAAAGCGCTGTGGGTGTGGGAGGATTTGCACAGCAAAGCCTTGAGGTCCAAGAACCCCCAGGGGTTTCTGCAATGGTTCTTAACCATGAACTTTCTGCTGCTTTGGAAACGCCTCTCGCCTGCCAGGCTTTCTGGGGGACGTTTGCCCCTTGGTGTAAGGTGGCTCAGTGAGTCAAGATGTACTTTGCCTGATCACAGCAGCGCTCCTCAACACGTCTGACAGGTGAGAAACAGAGCAAGAAGCAGAGAGATGTCACAGATGCTGACAAGCAGAGCTGCTGAAAGCAGAGCAGCCCTGCAGCGCCCGGAGCTGCGGTGACACACAGCCCTGTGCGGTGCGAATGACCGCCTCGTGTGATTTCTCTAATTAAAAATCCAGGAAATGTAAATGTGGGAGCGATGAGTTTAATGTTAGGTGACAGAATTCCTCCCTGCCCCCCTCCGATTGTTACATTTTAATTTCAAATTTTAATGAAGATTTCAGGGAGCATTAACGTAAAAGGAATGTGAAAGCAGCGCAGGGCTGAATAATTTCACAGAGCTATGGGGCACAGAACCCCCCCCCACCCCCCATTGCTGCGCTGTGATTCTCAGCCCGTGGGCACCGCAGCCCCCAGGGGGGACTCAGCAAACATCCCCTCCCTGGCACAACACGCAGCCCCGGGGGGGTCGCACTGCGCCTTGCACAGCCAGAAGGGATGCAGAGCAATTCCCACAGCACAGTGATGGGAAACCGCCACAGCGGAAAGGGCTGTGGGCTTGGTGTTAGGGTGGTAAGCAGCTGAATGGGGGATTTGGGATCCTGGAGGGAGGGAGGGGCTCTGCTGCGATGCAGACCGGGATCCCAGCAGCCCAATCCTCCCCTTGGGATGGTTTTAGGATGCAGTTTTGAACGGAGCTTTGAACTGCGTGGGACACAGAGAGGAGAGACTCTGCGGTAGGGATGTCACAAAACCTGTCTGTCTGTGTGACCTCACTGGCTCTGAGGCTGCCGTGGGGTCAGTGCTGAGCTGGTGCTGCTTTAGCACAGTCTGTGGTGCTTTGAATCCGGCCTGAGTGGGGAGTACAAATCTTCCCAAATGCAAAATATTTTGACAATTTTCCCCTGTGGAAGTATTTAAGTTGTTCAATCTCTATGTTAATTATCATGGATAATTAATGAAATGTATCTTTGCTCTTACTGGCTTGCGGATGATGACCAAAATGTGGTGAATGTGAGGCCGTGGGGCCGTGCTGGCAGAGGCGGATGGGGATGGACGCAGAGCTGCTTCCTCTGCCCCCGTTTGCTCCAATTTGCCTCCTGCTGAACGCTGCAACGCCGCAAATCGCTTTGCTCCACACGCTCGGGGCTCCTCCATGTGGCTGCGCAGACAAACAGCGTCCGCCGCACCGCGGGGGGACGTCGTGCCTGCGCTGAGAGCCGCGCTCTGCTTTTGTGACAGCAGCAGCCGACCTCACGGAACTGGGAGCGCAGCTCCGGGCTGAGGATTCTGGCAGAGGGAAAGGATTTGGGAACTTCTGGGCCGCGTAATTTTGTCTCTTTGAAGGAAATACATGTTTTGATCTTGTTTAATATCTCAGTTTCTTGTCTGGAAGAAACTCGTTGTCCACTTACGCTTCAGTGAATTTGTCTTTCCTAACTGGAGACCTCCGTTTCTAAGTGTGCTCCGGGCAGCCGTCTCAGCACCTCGGTTCACATCATCGCATCCACCCGAATGAAGGCCCGCAGGAGAGCCGAGCGCGGCGGCCCGGGGCGGAGCTGAGCGCCGCGGGATCCCGGCTGCGGCTCGGATGCTCGTTCCCGGCTCCGGACCCCGCCGGTGCCTTTTGCAGCCTTTTGTTTGTTTCGCTCCGGCTGTTTGTTTCCTCGCCTTATTCCTTCACTTTCCCCGTGTCAGGGAGGCCAGCGGGCTGCTTTGCGGCTTTGCGGGCTCTTTTCGCTCCGTGTTTCCGCGGGTGCCACCAGGCGGCTTCGGGAGCCCCGGGTTGGCGCGGCAGCGCGGAGGCAGCGAGGCGCGCATCGCAGCGCTCTCCTCCTTCCTCCCCGGGACTGCCGTGTGCTGCAGCTGTGCGACTTGTTGATGAGCGGGAACATTAGCAGACCTCCTGTTTCAGGCCATGAATAATTAATGCTTGCTCCTCATTAATTTCTTGTGGAGCAGAGTCCTGTTAGACCACATTTAGATGTATTTCTAGAGTTAGGAGCAAATATAACAAGAAAGAGATGCCTGATAGATGAGCGCTCTGCCCTCCTCCTGCCTTGGAAAATATCGCTCTGTCACTCATGTGATCTTCATTGGAAACAGACGGGTTTGATTTTTAACGAGCATCAGAGTCTGCTTCGTTACAGTTTTAATTTCAGGGAAAGACACACGAAACAAGCTCTATAATTCATGCGCGTTACAGAGGAGTGCATGGAGCTCCTTGTGTCCATCAGACCTCAACCAAAAACTTGGCTGAAAAATTCAGAGATGGAACTGCATCCATTCCCAACGGCTGCAATGGGACAGAGTGCCACCCCCGCTGCCCTCCAACACACATCACTGCTTTTGCTCTTTTAATATTTTAGTACAGACACAGTTTTCCTCTAAGGAACACTTTTGATCTCGAGGCGATACCTGCAAACACCTGCACGGCTTTCTGAGAATGCCGCGTTGGTGCTCAGTGACACATCCAGAGCTGAGGTCTCTGGGAGCTCCCTGCATGCAGCTGGAAAAGACAAGAAGGGCAAAATGCTTTGACGTTTTTAATTACAGGGGGTGAGAGAGAGCCCCTGTTATTCAATTGGAAGCAGTGAGCACATCACAACAGTTCCCACTCCTCTTAGCAGCTGCGTGCGCAGCGCTGTCACCATGCGAACGTCCCACATCCCGAATGTGAGACCCCAGCTTCCACCTTTGATAAGACCTCACCAAACGCTCCCTAAGGGAAACGAATGCACTCTTAGAGACACAAAGGGACGATGTCCTCCTCAGCTGCTCCTTTGGCCAGGACACGGTGACCCCAGCAGGATTCAGCCCCAGCCCCACTGCAGGGCGGCACTGCTGCCCTCCCGTGAGCCGGGCAGCTGCCGTAGCTTAGCAACTTTCTTTTGGCTTTGTTAAGTCGGGCTCTTCAATCTCCTTAATGAATAAGAGAATCAAGCCAGGTAATTGATGCTGAGCCGTTTAGCTGATGAATAATTGACCGTCTGGGTAATCCTAGCCATTTCCTCGATCAGATTGTGCAGTGGAACGGCCGTATCGTGCTGCACGCAGCGCTGTGTGGGGCTGAGGGTGCACTGAGAACATCCTGGGCTCGACGCAGAGCTCCTCCTGCAGGGCTCCAGCGACCTCAGAGAAGGCGCTGCACCTCAGCAAAGAGCTCAGCTCGGCCCTGGAGCCTTACTGGAGGATGGAAAGCATTATTTGAGAAAAAAAAAGTCATTTCTTTTATAGATGGGCAGTGAAGAAGGCTGAGGAGAAACCCCACAGTGCTGGGCAGGGGATGCAGCTCCATAGCAGTGGGTGGGAGCTGTGTGTGCAAAGGGACAGAAGGTTCACATCCATGAGCCAGTCCCCTCACTTCAGCTGCTCACGTGTAAAGCAGCACCATGGGCTGTTTGCAGGAAACCACGGGTGCTTTAAAGAGCAACTGAGGAAAATTCGTGGGGTGAGATACGTCAGCCTGGAGGTGGTGTGGGGCAGCGCTGATGACCACCCGCCATAGAGAGTGTGTGAGGACAAACTGCGTGTTAAACGATGGACTTCTGTATGTCAGAGCATCCCTCACCCCCATGTAAGCATTTACTACAAATCCTTCCAACTAAATGATGTAATGAAACCGAGAGCCTGCTGACAGTGCGCCGACTGTGATGGGCTTTGAATTAAATCCTAAATGAGAGCAGAATGTTTTGATGTCTTAGGAAAATGGATAACGACCTTCAAATGGTGACAAAGAATAGGATGGCACCGTGGGCTCAGCACACGCCTTCAATCTGACTGCTGCCTTCAGATTTTCAATGAGTCAGCGGTGATGTTTCATCTGGGTATGGGCTTGGTGTTTTTTTTCTTCCAGAAATACCATTAATTATTTACCAGTAGATGAATGATCTCTGAAATCTATGGCAGTGACACCTTTGAGTCTGCAGATAGTTTCTGATGGCAAACCATCTGGGCTCTTTTAACTTGTTATTGTTTATCCCTTGGACTCCTCTCCTCTGTTTGTAAGGTGTAACGTCAGTAGACAGGGCCAGGAACATCAATATTTTACAGCTTTAATTAAAGGGAGCTCAGCAGCTAGGTTACCCCGTTCGGTGTCTTTCAGAACAGTGGCCTTCGGGATGGAAGGGAAAGCCACCACACGGTGTGGGCAGCAGAAGGGCTCAGGCTGGGCTGGGATGCCACATGGCCCCGGGCAGAGCTCTGTGCACACACATAATGTTCGGCTGCTGTGTGCCTGGGCCACATCTGCCATCTCACGTGAGTGGGAATGGAGGCCCCACAGGCTGCTGCAGCTCCTGGCCAACAGAGGGAAGGGGAGTGTGAGGATGGGGAGAAGTGGCAGTGCAGTGCAGTCCTTCGGGAGGGGGGAGGAGCTCCAGGGAATGGGCACTGCACCCAGCACTGCTCCCATCATTGCACCCAGCACTGCACCCAGCGCTGCTCCCATCATTGCACCCAGCACTGCTCCCAGCACTGCTCCCATCATTGCTCCCAGCACTGCTCCCATCATTGCTCCCATCATTGCTCCCATCATTGCACCCAGCACTGCTCCCATCATTGCTCCCATCATTGCTCCCAGCACTGCCGGGATGCTCTGCTGCACTGATGTCAGCCAGAGCGGGTAAAAAAGGAGGGGTTAAGAATAAAACGAAGGTCTGAAAAGCATCCCTCTATTAATTACTCCCAACAAAGTAGGACCGCCTATAAATATGGTGCCGCTTCGGATAAAACTTTCATGCAGCTATTTAGGCCCGTTGAAATATAAATGATTTGCTTTAAATGTTTTATCGTAAATCAGAGCCCGGAGCTCCGCAGCCCCGCTCCGCTCTCTGCACGGCGGGGGGAGCCGCTCCGCCGCTGCGCTGTCCGCGGTGCTGATCCCGCGCGGCCGCCCCTCTCTCCGCGTCTCCGCGGCGCCCCGTCCCTCGCTCAGCCCGCGGCGAGGCGGCACACGGCTGCGCGCGGCCGTCCGCAACGGGCGCAGCTCCCGTCAGTCAGGAGACCAAACCAATGTTCTGCACACAAAGCTCTTGTAAACCTCGAAGCCGGGCACGGGTGTTACGTTCGCTAAATAATCGGCCGTTTCCTACGTGCAGGTTGCTTAAATCCCCAGGCCACCAAGGTCTGGTAACGTTTGAAGATGTGGGAAGGCGATTAGAAATCAAAAATCAGTAACAGCCGCTCGGGAGCAGCTTTGCCCCTTTCAGGACTATTTCGGGAGGAGGGAGTTGTCCGTTTTCTCTTAACGAGTCAAACGGGGGCGGGGGGGCAGAGTCCTGTGCTCTCCGCAGAAGTGACTGCGATGTGCGGGCGGCCGCCCCTCGCCCGGACACACCCAGCCGGAAGCGAGCCGAGCCGAACCGAGCCGAGCCGCGGGCTCCGCACGGACGGCTGCTGCGTGCGGCCCGAACTCGGCCTCGCGTTACGCGATAGCCCCGGCCGCGGGAAGGTCCCGCAAGGTCCGAGGGCTGCCCCTCGGCCGCAGCCCCCCGGCCGGCCCGGCTCGGCGGTCCCCCGACGGCAGTTATCAACGGGGAGAACTGGGGGTCGGCGGAGCGGCCGCCTCTCCGCCCGGCCGGGGCCGATCCCGACCCGCCGCCCACCGAGCCGCCCCGACGGCGAGTCCCGAGCCGGTGCGGGGCCCCGCGCCCTCCGCTCCCGCCCGCAACACGCGTGCGCGGGGCCCGCTCCGGGCGGCGGTGTAAGATGAGTGAGGGAGCGGGGGGGGAGCGGCGGGGGGACGCTCCGTCAGTGCCAATCGCTCACTTTGACGGCGGCGAGCCAGAGACAACCCTGAATCGATGTCCGGGGCTGCCTACCTGCGAGGTGCGCGAAGATGATGGCCATGAACGCCAAGCAGCCCTTCCCCATGCACGCCGCCCTGCAGGAGCCCAAATACTCCGGGCTGCACGCCGGCGCGGAGGCGATGCGCAGGGTTTGCCTCCCGGCCCCGCAGGTATGTAGCTGGAGCGTAATTACCGCTTTAAGGCACGGTTTTTGACAGGCGCTCGCTTAATGTTTTTTTCATGTCAGCAGAACAATCGCGCGTCTCCGCGCTCCCCCATCCCGCTCCCCTCTCCCGTCTCTGATCCACATGTCTCTTCGAGCAAAGCCGCTGCCTTCATATTAATTTTTATGACCTGAGCTTTGAGGAGGAATCTCCGTGCTCGGCGAGGTTTTTAATCCGGAGATGACAGTATTCCCCACTGACTGCACTATGCGCATTCTTGCTCGCAGCTCCAGGGCAATATATTTGGAAGCTTTGATGAGAGCCTGCTGGCCCGCGCCGAGGCTCTGGCGGCCGTCGACATCGTCTCCCACGCCAAGAGCCACCCCTTCAAGCCGGACGCGACCTACCACGCCATGAGCGGCGTTCCCTGCGGCCCGGCCGCCCCCGCCGCGCTGCCGCACCCCGCGCTGCCCGCGGCGCCGCCGCACCCCGCGTTGGACGCCGAGCTGCTGGAGCACCTCTCCCCCGCGCTGGCCCTGCCCGACCCCCCGGCCGTGCCCGCGCCGCTGCCGCCGCACCCGCTGGGCGCCGTGGGCCACCTGCCCGTGGCCGTGGGTCCGCCGGGGGGCCCCGCGCCGCCGCTGCCCACCGCGCCCTGCCTGCCCGACGTGGAGTCCGACCCGCGCGAGCTGGAGGCGTTCGCCGAGCGCTTCAAGCAGCGCCGCATCAAGCTGGGGGTGACCCAGGCCGACGTGGGGGCGGCCCTGGCCAACCTGAAGATCCCGGGCGTGGGCTCGCTCAGCCAGAGCACCATCTGCCGCTTCGAGTCGCTGACGCTGTCGCACAACAACATGACGGCGCTGCGGCCCGTGCTGCAGGCTTGGCTGGAGGAGGCCGAGGCCGCGCACCGCGACCGCGCCGCCAAACCGGAGCTCTTCGCGGGCGCGGAGCGCAAACGCAAACGCACGTCCATCGCCGCGCCCGAGAAGCGCTCCCTCGAAGCGTACTTCGCGCTGCAGCCGCGGCCGTCGTCCGAGAAGATCGCGGCTATCGCCGAGAAGCTCGACCTCAAGAAGAACGTGGTGCGCGTCTGGTTCTGCAACCAGCGCCAGAAGCAGAAGCGCATGAAGTACTCCGCGGTGCACTGACGGCGGCCCGGCCGGGCGGCACCCCTGCCCAACGACGGCGCAGCTGCGCCCGGGGCTCGGCGGGACGGGGCGGGGCGGGACGGGACGGGATGGGAAGAACCCCCGGCGCTGCTCCACCGAAGCCCCGGGACAGGGCGGGCCGCCCTCACCCCCCGGGCCTCGTGGCCGGGCGCGGCGTCCCCGCGGTTTCCCGGACTGTCGCGCGAGGAGAGCCGTGTGCGGGCCGTTCCGGGCGCAGCGCCGGGAGCTCCGGGCCCTGTGCGCTCCCCGCCCGTCCCGTCCCGTCCCGTCGCCCTCCGAACGGAGCGCCGCTCCCCACCTCGACTCTGGAATAAAGGCTTTATTTTTCAACCCGAAGGGAACGTGTCGTTTCTGGCTCCCTCTCTCGTTTCCGAGCCGGCGGCGCTGGGAGGACCGAGGAAAATATTTGCGAGCGCGAAATCAACGAAAATCGTCCTCCGGTGCGTTTCCCCCGGACACCGGGACGAAGCTTCGCCCCGTCGGGCCCCGCTGTGCCCCCGGCGCCGGACCCGGGGCGGGCGGGCGACGACCGCGGCCCCTCCGGTTGGAGTGGAACAAAAACGTCTCCCAAACAAACCCACCGCGGGCTCATTTGTAATGCTGTTTAAAAGGGGAAAAGGCTTTTATTTATGATTCCCAGAAGCACCTTAACTATTAAAAATTAATGGTCGAAGCGCGAGGCTCTTCTGAATATTTTGCTTTGGCATTTCAATGAGTGACAAACACCGAACCTCGGAGCCGGGTCTGCCCGCCGCCCCCGGTAGGAGCGGATCCGACAATTCCGCCCTTCGCTGCGGCTCTCGGGAAGCTGCGCGCTCCTCTCGCCGCCTTTTTCCAATCAGCCCCAATGATTTTCCCCCAATCAAATGTCCTTTAATAATACATGCCCTTATGCCATTACATTATATTGTGGGTTCTGAAAATTTAAAATAAGGGTGATGCAATATTAATTGCCTCCCACTGTATAAAAAGGGCAGGAGGCGATCCAGACGGCAGCCTTCCCTCTGCCAGCTCGCGTTTCGGCGGATCCTCGTTGCGGCAGAGCGGGCGGTGCCGCCGGGGCTGGGAGCTCCAACGGGCGCCCCGCCGTAAAAGCAGGTAGGGGCGTTTCTATGTCCTTACCGGCTCCTGGCCGGCGAGCACAGCCCCGGCCTCGGCCTGTCCCGCCCGGGAAGCGGCCGCCGGACCGAGGGGAGCCGGGAAGGGCCGGGGCTGCACCCGCTGCTCTGCCCGCTGCTCGCTCGGGAGGCTGCCGGTGCTGCTGGGATCGGTCCCACAGCCGGAGCTGCCGACGGGGAGTGGAGCCGACGCCGCCTTTCTGTTAAAGCCAAAACACTGTTTGTGATACAGGAATTCGAAGGAATTTTCAGACAGAAGGATCCGAATCCCGAGGAGCCCTTAAACAACGGAAAAGGAGTATCCGGACTGAACGCGGTCAGCGCTTCTGCAGAAGGACACGGCAGCCTCGCGCCGTTTGTCTTCCAGCACAGAACAGAAATTCCAGCGCTTCTGAAGCGCCCCTCTCACGGCTCTCTTCCCGTCTGCAGGCCGGGTTATCCTCGCTCAGCTGCGTTCTGCTCGCCCCGCCCGGGCTCGGCTCACCTCTCCGTGCCACGCTGCAGCCGTGGAGACGCGTCCTCCTGCCGGCCGCTGCCGAAAGGGGATTGGGATCGTGCTGCTCTTGGGATGGCGAAGGTGTCCCTGCCGCTTTAGTTTGTGACTGGTCTGGTTTTGTCTCTGCTATGTGACGGTTTTACATTTGTCCTTTTGGGCCAGGCCCAGAAAATGGCCTAAAGATGTAAATCAAGACCTAAATGAACTTAGGGTCTGAAATTTACAGTCACTGTTCCAGAACCAGAGCTCTGCATGCTGCTCTCCCACCCGCACTGACAGCACGATCCTTCCTGCTCCAGGTTCCTCGGATGGAGACAGAGCTGCACCAGGAGGATCTCCTCCTGGCCCAGGGCTGAGGCGACCGTCTGCCCAGTTTCATTCTCTTGACTGACCTGAGTGCTTCATTTAGGATCTCACTTTGGAGGTCAGCACATGCTGCATTAACACTTCCTGATGCCTTCAGTGTGGCTTCCAGAGCTCCAGTGAATGCACTGAGACAAAACCCCCAGAGCTGGGGCATCGGTTCCTTTGGCTTCAGCAGGAGTAGCTGAGAGCTGGCGTTTGGTGCCGAGGAGCACAGGAAAATGGCATGTATTTTCCTCTTGGTGTGAGGGGCAGTGCTCTGGATCTGGGAAACGATGCCAGGGGCAATGCAGGGAAGGGAGACGGGGAACTGGCACCCAGAAGAGTGTTGGTGGCAGCACCCCCTGCAGAGCACCCATCCCTCCCACTGCTGCTCACTGCCCACTCCCCCCCACGCAGCCACGGGGCTTGGGCTGGGACTGGAGCTGAGAAAAGAGTTCTACTCCGTGGCCAACCCACAGTGGTGGGGTTGTAGCACGGCCCTGTGGCCCGCAGTGGATCATGGCCAGCCTCGCTCCCAGGAAGAGGAATTCGCTGCCCTGGAGGAAGGGCAGAAAGTGAAATATGACCAAAGAGAGATGGGCAGCAGAGAGCTGCTCTGTGAGACACGTGTGTGAGACAAAGACCAGCAGGCAAATCCCTTCGTATGGTTCACAAACCACTAAGAATTGATTTATTATTTTCTTTTCTCCCTCCCATGTTTGTTCCTTAATATCCTGCCCTGTGTCTCCTGGGGACTGCACACCAGAGATGAAAGAGAAGGAAACCAAACAAGCCATTGGCGGTGCTCACTCAATTGATTTTTACACAAAATTTGCCTTCATGCACGAAGGATAGAAAAACGATGCCATTAATAATGAATAGCAAAAACAAATGTGGGGCGGAAATCAATAGAAGCACAGCTGATATCCCAGGGAGAGGCGGGGGGGGGGGGAAGGCCCCCAAATGCACAGAGCTGGGGGCAGGAGAGGAGGGGAGGATGGGCTGTGGGACACTGCTGGGCACCCTGAGGGCCTCCATCCCATCTCTGCTGCACGCAGTTTCTCATCCCGCCCAGTTCCAACCCATGCAGAACATCCCACCCCGCTCCTCGCGCTCCTCTCCGTCGCTCTGCAGGCACTGAGTGCCATCAGCTTCAGGTGGGCATTCAGCAGAGCAGTGGGAGCACGTGGACTCAAAGCAGAACGCTGCTTTGCACCCATAGGAGAGGAGGAGTGGCTCCATTCATGCGGCTGTGCCGGTTACCTTCAGAGCGGTGCGTTAAGGCAATTAAGCAAATTTGTCTTTAATGAGAGTGGTTGTGCTTTGCAGTTTGCCTAGAAATGTTAGAAACAAATTTCTTCCATCATCAAGATGTGAATTAGACATTGTTCCTTAAAGCAAATTCAGGACCATATATATGGAGCTTTGTGTCACCATGTCTTCAACAGAATTTTATATGGAGGCACAGCATGCCGATGAAATGAAATCTTTGCTTTAAATCCGAAGAGAATTAAAAATGTGCAATACCATTATATAAATCAAGATCAGCTGTTCTGAAACAGCACTGCATGAGCTGAATGCCCTCATCCTGCCTGCTGGAAATGGGCCTCCGATGCATGGAAGGAACTCGCACACGTCCCCTGTGCTGGGCAGCGCTGGGTGCCCGGGGCCGGGGGTCGGTCTGGGGGTGCTGCCCCCTGCGTGGCCAAAATGGAGCACTGCATGGGCTCTGCTCTGCTGAGCTGAGCTGCTGTGCTTTCTGCCAGAGATTTGGTGAGAACTCACTAAATGTTCCCGGGATGTAAATAGAAGTAGATACAAGAGTGTTTGAACAGCTACCCTGTGCTGTGCTGGAGCACACCACGTGTGCGAGGGCTGCAGGGCTGTGAGAGGTGTATGCAGGTGGGTTTGCAGGGAAACCTTTGGTTTTCTCCTCCTGAGCCCGGTGTGCCCAATGCACGCACACTGTGAGGCTGCGTTTGCATCGGCCCCGGGTCCTCAGAGCATCGTGAGGGCAGCTCACACTGCAGTGCAGGGATGGACCTGCAGCCATGCAGGGCAGAGGCTGCACCCCAGCAGCACCAGAGCCGTCTGTGCAGCTGGAAGGGGGACAGAGCCGGGAGTGCAGCTCTGAGCTGAGCACCGTGCATTGGGCTTGTCTGCATCACTTGTTCAAAAAAGAGAAGACAAGCAGAGTGGATTGCGGCTGTTTGAGCTCTTCAGACACACAGTGAGCAGAGCCCTGCACAGAGCTGCAGCATTTATGGCACGCAGAGAACATCCCTTCATCTGCAGTGTCCAAAATCCTCTTCCAGGGCCACCTGTAGGACCGTGCTGCTCACAGCCTGCCTGAATTCACATGGCAAAACACGTGAAGGGACATCAGGGCTGGAAGACAAACCAGGTAATGAGTTGGGCGGGATGGATTGCGACAGCTGCTGCAGGATGGAGCTGTCTGAGGGGTGTATGGGCAGCAGCAGTGCAGCACAAGGCCAGGACTGCAGTGCAGACAGCGGTGTGAGCAGCCATCCTGCAGCCCTGCAGCCGGAGCACGGTGTGCAGGGATCCGAGTCAGGGCGGTATTTAATGTTTGATGTCTCAGTTGTTTCCAAATCTGTTTTCTTCCCCAAATGCCAGAACAAATTAGTCTACAAACATCACCACGTTACGGCCTGAGTGCAGCTTTCTGCCTGTGGAAAAAAAAAAAAAAAAAAAAAAAAAAAAGAACAATTCTCCTTCAAGCAGCGCAGTGAGAACATGCAAAAGCATCCGGGAAAACGTGCCGACTTCTGTCTGCTGCTGGGGAAGGAGGACTGCTTGCTCCCCGGGCCGTGCGGCGGCTGTGCTCTGCCCACACTCGGCAGGGCTGCGCCCCCAGCCCACGCTGTCCTCCGCCCTGCTCCATATGGGGACACGGCCAGCGTCCCTTCACCCCGCAGACGCGGCCAAGCCGACCGGGGACGCAGGAAGGCGCGGGCAGCGGTGAGCGGACACGTGAGCGAGCGGGCGATCGGCAGCGCCACGTGTGCGACGGGCCGCGTGCCACGTGCACCACGGCGACATGGAAAACGCATCAGGCCCCGCCGCTGAAACCTGAGGCGATTGGCCGTGAGAGCGCACGTCCTGGGACCGAGCGCTGGTGCCGTTACACGGGACTCCGCTGCGGAGCCGAAGCACGGCGGAGCGGCGCGTTGCTGCGATGTACGGCGCTGCCCGGCGGCCCAAAGCTCACCGGAGGCCGGGGCGCTGCCCGGGGAGCTCTGCGATAGCTCTGCCCTCAGGGCCCGGCCGTGCCCCTGCTCCCCAGGCTGCTGCTGCGTGCTGGTGGGCCCGGCGGCCCCCTCGGCCTCCGCCTGTTCCTCCGTCCCCGGAGCTCTGCGCTCAGCCCTGCCCGGGGGAACCGCGGCCCGGGGCCTCGTGCTGTGCCGCCGGGCATCCGATGGGCAGCAAATGCTGGTGGCTGCGGTGAGCAGCCTGGGCCCGTGGAGCCACCACGGGGAAGGAGCAGCGCAGGCACCGTGAGCGGCGGAGCAGGGACCGGGGAGCTGAGCACCTCGACGCATCAATAATTCATAAAATGCCAGCAGCAATGAAGGGAGAGAGGGACTGGAAGTAGGAGAACAGAATATCATAAAGCTTTTTAATGGTCTTTTTCCATTAGTGTCAGATATGTGGCTGCTCTTCAAGCAGGGGATGTTCCCCGGACTCCCACGGAGTTCAGCGTTCCCGGCACGCTGCGCCCTGCTGCCACATCCCAGGCCGCTGTGATGGCAGGCGCTGCTCAGGGGCTCCCCATGGCTTTGGGGGCATCCACAGGGCCAGGCACCCTGTGAAGGCGCTGCAGTGCGGAGCGGTGCTGTGCCCACCAGCAGTAAAGCTGGCCCAGCTTTGTTGGCCGTGTTCACTCCCTGACGTCCAAAAAAGCCCAAGTTTGAGGACCCTCTGCTCTCGCTGCCAGAGGGCACCCTGCAACCTGTCCCATCTCTGCAGCCTCACCTCGGCCGAGTGCCGTGGTCCTTTCTCCGCAGCAGCACCAGGCATGGCCAGGGCAGTGTGACCAGGGGGTGGGCGCAGGGTGCCAAGGGAGGAGCATTGTGCTGGGACAGGGGGATGGGTGCTGCATCAGAGAGGGGGGACGGACAGACTGAGTGTTTTCTGACTGCACAGCAGCTGATGCAGCCAAATTTCTGTTCTCTTAAGAAAGCACCTGAGCACCTTGTGCTGAAAGGAATCTGTATTTTCTTCACGGAACAGTAGGGGAAGAATGAGGCCAGAACAAGTTGCTCCGCGCCCGGGGACTGTGTGCACTGTGCTGCGTGGCAGTGAATGTGGCACGCAGAGACACACCTCATTAAAGTTTAACAGCACCCAGAGCTCCTGCATGGGTGCCTCCCCCCAGCCACAGGCTCTGCCCCATGGCTGAGCACAGTGCTCACAGCAGACAGAAGGGTGTGAGGGGCATGTGCTGCACGTGGGGCAGGGGATGGCCATCACCAGGCGTCAGCCCTTACATCTGCCTCCAGAGCCATTCAGGCTGCTGTGCTGGGGCTGTGGTGCCAGGAACCAGCATCGTCAGAGGATGCCCAGCACCGACGCTCGGTGTTCCTGTTTGCTGCATTGTTTGCTATTGGGTCTGCTAGCAGCTGGGGGTCTGTCCCAGGCCCCTGTGCAGACCCTGCCCACACCGAGCCCATGGCCCTGCTGTACAGCACGAGGGGTGAGGGAGGGCAGGGAATGGGGACACTGGGAATGGGGACATCAGGTATGGGAATGCCAGGAGTGCTGCCCGCCCCCTCCAGCTGGGCTCCCCCACTGCTGCCCGATGCCAACCCAGGGCTTTGGCCCTGTGACACAGCACCCCTGGGTCTCCTTGGCAGATGCTGGCACTGCAGTAGCCTGCAGGCCCTGCAGACAGCCCAGGGCAAGATTTTTAATTCAGCATCACACTTCAACCTGAAGTCTGAAACAAAAATGGAAAAAGAATGACAGCATGTCAGCACCTCCGAGCATGTGGTGGAGCTGCTGGATGTGATGGAGCTGCTGGATGTGGTGGGGTTGGGGCAGCATATCGGGGTTCCTGGCACAGTGCTGGGGTCAGCATTTGTCACATCGCTGTGAGCGGGGAGCAAAAGGCCACCCGATGTACCCAAAGGAACTTGGGAATTTGAGCAGATTTGGGAGGGAGCAATCACAACATGGAACTCCAAGCATCCTTCCCGTATGTCTGACAGTGATGTGGGACCACTTAAAAAATACTCTTTTAAAATTTACAGCAACCTGAACACTTGGAAAGGTGGAACGTTTAGAAACCTCCACAAGAAAATACTCCCTTCCCAGTGATCCCGCAGCAGCAGCTCTGTGCAGTGATGCTTGGAGCAGAGCCAGCTGCTGCTGAGCTGCCTGGAGCTGCAGGGCCATGGGTGCAGCACCAGAGCAGCATGGAGGAGCAGCGGAGGAGCACAAGGCTGCAGCTGCCGCCCCGGCTGCAGGTTTTACAGAAGCTCTCTGGACACCCCTCTTGCTTGGAGATATTTCATTCGCACTGTCACATCTCTGCTTACTGCCCGCAGTCACTGGAGCTAATGCAGCGCTGGGTTCTCCATGAAGGGGTCCAACCCCAAGGCCAAGCGCTTGCTGAATCCACACTCCCCCAAGGAGCAAACCCAAGATGTGTTTCCAGCCACAGCCCCGAGGATTTCTGCCCATGCTGTGCATTACGTGAGCAGCCTGGCCCTGCTGGTGGCTGCGTCCCACTGCTCCGTTTTTTCTCTATGCTCCCAGTCCTCTCAGCTGTCAATTAGCATCCCTCACACAGCAACTTGTGGAATAAGAATATAGAATTCAACTAAATTCTGGGTGAAGTTTAAACCTGGGTATTGAAAATGCAATAGATGGTACCATTTCCAAAAGCCACATCATGCTGAACAGCCGGCTGACACCAAATTCATCACAGCGACTTGCACATTGCATCTCACAATTAATTGCTCTTGAAACAGCTGCAGTCTCAGAATTACTGACTGATGCTTTCTTGAGAAAACAAACCTGAGCAGTGAGGGAGGGGCTGTGGTGAGGGGCTGTGTGTGGAACGGGGCCAGATCTCTGCTGAATGCAAGACGGGGTCCTTGCAGATGCTCCTCTCTGCCAGCCCGTAATTAATGAATTATTGAGACAATCCTGAAACAAGCAGATGAAAAAAGAGGATGAAAGATGCTAGTGGCAGACAGACAGTCCCACTGTTTGGGGGGATCTAAGCAATCATGCCCAAAAATTGTTTTAATCTCCTGCTGTCACAAAGCACGGCGTTCCTGTTGGGGCGCAGGGTGGGGATGCTCAGCCCGTCCTGTCCCTGCAGAGCAGCACAGGCGCTCATCTCACTGCACGCACAGCTCCGTGCCGCGGCTCCTCGGGGTGAAAGCAGCGGGGCTGTGCTGCCGGGAGCCCCAACCACCCACAGCTGTCAGCTGCTCTCACGGCTGCAGCGACTTTGAGCGAAACTCATGAATAAAGAAACTGAGCTGCAAAATCAAAGTATCCAACAGTCTCTTCAGCACAGCCCCAGCAAAAAGTCCCTTAGTAATTTCAATTATTATTTAAGAAAAGACGGATTTTTATTTTTATTTTATTTTCTGTGACATAAAGAAAGAGATGGGAAAAGTGGGACGGCAGAACCAAAGCCGGCTGGGACGAGAGGACCCGGCGAGCCCTGCTGGGGCTGTGATGCTCCTGGAGCACCGTGGCCTTGCAGGGAAGTGCTGAGATCCGCCTCCTGGCGCTCTCAGGCGCTTCTTGCCTTTGAAACATGCAACTCGGCAGTGGGGGCTTCTCAGCAGGATGTTTTATAACGTCTTGCATCTCAAATGGAACATCAACGCCACACCTGAGCTCGCAGCTCCTGCAGCCGGTTCCTACAGGCTGTACCTACAGTCTGCTCAGCCATCAGAGCAGCCGAGCCAGCGAGTGTGCCACGGAACTGCCACGGAGACTGGCCGTGTGTTTCAGCGACGTGAACAAACAGAGTCGCGGCTGAGCCGCTGAGCTGCGGCCGCATTTCCCGCACCGACTCCACGACTCCCGGCCGGCTGTGCCCGCATTCCGACGCTTCAGTGCTGGGCACGCACCTCCAGCCGCCTTTTGCGGGCAACATCCCTGCTGAGCGGAACGGGGCAGCGCCGCTGTGCTGGAGCTGCGGGCGGCCATCGTTCCGCATCTCTCGTGGGATCGCCCCGTCACCGGCACCCGCTCCCTGGGGCCGCGGCAGGACCGGACTGCGGGGCTCCCACCCCAGGACTCGTTACGGGCGGTCCTCCGGCACGGACCAAGCTGACCGCAGCTCAGGCGCTGCCCGCCGCCCTCCAGCGCCGCCCAGACGCGGCCCCTCGCACGGCGCAGGACGGAGCGGCACCGCCCACACACGCACAGGGCGGCGCGGCGCGGTGCGGAGCGGAGCGCCCCCATGAGGCGGTGGGGATCCGCGCCCGCTCATTGGGCGCCAATTCGCCTTCTGCGATTGGAAGAGCGCAGCCGCCTGCGCGATCCGTTTGGTGCACGTGCTCCACCCGCTCTGCCCGCTGATTGGACGGGGTTCCCGTCGCTTTTTTTCCTACCGCCCGTTCCGGCGGACGTGACGTTATTTCCCGTCTTCTCACTGGGTCACGCCTCACGTGACCGCTTCTCGAGCGGCGCGGGAGGGACTCCGGCAGCCAATCCCGGTGCGTCTGGCTTCCCCCATTCAAAGTCGGCGGGCGTAACGGCCAATCGCGGGGCGGTCCCGCCCCCGCCGTCGTTGACGGGCGTGGGCGGCAGCCAATGAGGCGCGGCGGGGCCTGGCCGGGGCGGCAGCGGCTCGGCGGCGCTGCGAGGTGGCGATGGCGGAACGGGGCGGCGGTGGCGGCGCGGGGGCTGGCGGCGGCGAGGGGGAGGCGGCGGCAGCAGCGGCGGCGGAGCGGTTCGGCGGCGAGCTGAGGTACCGCGCGGTGCGGGCTCCGACCGGGCGCCGCGGCCACCACCGGCCTCCCGCGGCCTAACCGCGGCGCGGCCTGAGGGGCTGAGGGAAGCCGGGCTGCGGGCTCCGTTCCCGTCCCGCCCCGCCCCGTCCGCCTTTGTCCGCGCCGCGCGGGGCCGTGGGGCTGGGCCGGACCTCGCGGACGGGCGGGGAGTGCCGGTGCGGAGCGGGACGCGGCTTCTCCTTCCGGGCCTGGCGCCGGGCCGTGCCGCTCCCTGCTCCCCTCGTGCCGTCGCGGCGCAGTTCCGCTCTCGGAGCGGCGCCGGGCGCTGCGCTTGGGGCCTGGAGCCTGGCCTGGCGGGGCGCTTCCAGCCCCAGGCGGTTGTTTCTCCCCGTGCGTAGAAGTTAACGAGCGCCGTCCTTTGAGTTTGCGAAGGGAAGAATCTGCTGGAGGTTGCAAGTGATTTTTACATACGTAGTGCAGGCTTGGTGTTTTTTCCTCGCGCGGTTGAGCTTTGTTAGCTTTCGCTTTTTTTCTGTTTTAACGAGCATTGATTTCCCTGCAGCTCAGCAGTGAGCGATAGCGAGCTCGGTTTCTCTCCCCTCCCCGCAGGATGGCCCAGCAGCAGGCACTGCGGTTCCGCGGCCCGGCGCCGCCCCCGAACGCGGTGCTGCGCGGTCCCCCCCCGCTGATGCGGCCTCCGCCGCCCTTCGGGATGATGCGGGGCCCCCCGCCGCCGCCGCGCCCCCCCTTCGGGCGCCCTCCCTTCGACCCCAACATGCCTCCGATGCCGCCCCCGGGAGGGATCCCGCCGCCGATGGGGCCTCCACATTTGCAGGTAAGCCGGGCAGTCCGTTGTGTTTGTGGGAACGGGGAGATGAGAGCGGTGAGGAGGGGGAGGAAGGCAGCTGGGATGGCACGCCGTTTCTGTGTGGCGTTATGGAACGCAGGCTGACGTGTGGCAGTGTGAAGCGCCCTGCGTTCAACTCCTTACAGCAATTCTGTGTTAATGGTTTATGCAGAGTGAGTTCACCGCCTGTGTTAACCAAAACCCAACTGCACTTCGGTGCCCTGTGGCTGTGCAGAATGCAGAGTTAACTGTGCACGGCCCTCTGTGCTTGGAAAAATGCACAGCTGATGTGTGTGTCGGCCTTCTGGGGTGTCCTGGTGTGCTGTGACTGCTTACTGGGCAGTGGTGAATGAGCACAGACTGGCAGAAGGTACTGCGGTACAGTGAGCTGAATTCTACCTGAGTTCCAGCATGCACTGTAATGGCAGTTGCTGTGGAAGTTTGCTGCTAGTTCTCACTGCCAATCGACCGGTCAGATAGGCAAGCAGTAATTCTGATAAGCAGATCTCTAATCAGCGATCGAGTATGTTTTGTTTCAGTGCTGTATTCAGAAGGTTATGTCAATAGTGATGCACCAGAAATTGTCAACGGACAAACACTGAGCAAACATCTGAAAAACCTGAGAGTAGACACAAGGTTTGACCAAATCATCAGCACAGAGCTTTCATACTGACATGAGTCTGTGTATTCCTTTGTCTGGGGGAGAACCTTCTTTACCTCACAGTACCTTTGGTGCTTGTCTGGATTTTGTTCTTTTTTAACTTTGAGTGCTCCTGGCATCTACAGGATTAGTCTGAGCGCATTGTGAGCCTGTTGGGCTCAAGTCAGGTGCATCTCTGCTCACCTTTTATCATGTTGTATGTTTAAGTACTTCTGCTTACTTTGCAGATACCTAGACAGTTTGAAAGGCACGACATATCTGGGAGTAAGAAAAGTTCTGTTGTAATAGCAATGTAGGGGTGTCAGGACGGTGTGATTACCATGCAGGGCTGTAGGTGGTGCATAATACTGTGTGGTGTTTAAATAATAGTTTAAATCCACGCTTTGTAGTGGAATACTGAACACTTCTGTGCTGTGAAATTTATTTGAAAGAGTAGGGATGTGGGCAGGAAGGAAAGAAAACATGGTGACGTGGGTCATTCTATGGTATTATTGGTACTTTTATGGTATTTTTGGTCTTGATTTGCCTATGTCTTTGGCAGCTGAGCTGTAGGAGCTTCTTTCCATGTCACTCCTAATGCATGGGAGTGTATGGCTCTGCATGTAGCTTTATGCAAGTGGTGGAGCAGTAGGAACGGAAGCAAAGCAGCCACCAGTGCAGGAGCAAGGAGTTCATGTGGATTTCATGTGAAATAAACCAACATCAGACTGCAGTCTCATCTTGTGTCCTGTCATCACCTTGAATATGAGATCTTTAAAAAAAATGTGTGTGTTTCCCACAGCAGGCTTTTTTTCCCTTGGACATGAGGCACAGTGTTAGAAATTGGCAGTGTGAAGCAGTTGAAAAGACTTGTGGAGTTGAAGATGGAAACAGTAACTTTGTGGGATGTCAGCAGCCACAACTCATCTAGTGCAAAGTTGTCTTTTCTGTTCCCTTCATCTGGTACCAGGACCTTGTTCTTGATCTTGGATGATTTCACGCTCAGCTTAATTTTTTTTAACGCTATTTCCACATGCCATGCCTTTCGCTTGGTGCTCTGTGGTCCCATTTTCTCACTGATATGGTGTTAAAATTCAGGCACCCATTCTCAGACCAGAGAGATCTGAAGGAAATGAAGGTGTGGGACCTGGGAAGGAAGCACAGGACCATGCTTCCTGGTGCCTGCACCATTTCAAGAATCAGCCAGTTAATTTGAAACCCAGAGCCCTGACATCTCATTGTTTTGTGTGCTTGATTTATATTCTGAATGTGCTTTTGCTCTCAGCTGTTAGTTGTGGCTGTTCAATCACACCATGCACTAAATGTCTTCTACAGCTCGTTGCCATACATGAAATTCACACACCAAGCTTGTCTGCGTTTCTTCGTGCTATCAGCACTGTGCTCTGCTTTGCACATGATTCTGAAGGTGATGTGGTGCTTAGTGGGGAGCTGAGCTGTTTTCTCAATCCCCTGACTGCACACTGGATCCTCTTCTCTGCTCCTCGTGCTGCCCTGCATCAATCCAACTTGTTTTTCTTTAGGAAGCAGCAGCAGCAAAGTAAAAGTGGGCTACTGGGGTTCTTCTTACAAGCTGCAGGGTAGTAAAGATAGAGATCACCTAACGGCCAGATGGAGGAGCTGCAGAGAAGTCATGAAGAAAGGAAGTCACCTTAATCGCTTTCTCGTTAGTTTTTAATCCTGTCGGTGGCCTTTTGACTTCCTTTACAATGGTACAGAGCAAAAATCAGAGCTGGTACATGAGTTTAAAAAGCAGTTAAAAATGCATCTCTTAGAGCAGAGATCTCAGGAAAACTTTCAAAAGAAGCCAAATGTGTACAGGATCCAAGGATGCTGCACACACTGAACACTGCCATGGGTAGGACTCAGATTCCATAGTGTGGGTGCAGCTCAGTGCTGGCTTGCACGGCACATCCCACTGAGCCACCCAGTTGCTGCTAATGGGTTTCCAATGTTGTGATGGGCAAACATCACTGCTTCAGCAGAGCCTTCGTCCGTCCTGCTGCGTGTGTGCATTTCTGTATGGTGCCTGTCACATAGGAGGGTAGGGCTGGAAGCTTTTGTGGTGAACTGCCTTGGTATTGCTTTTGCAGGTGGAAATCTTCTGAAGTTTAATTAAAACAGGAGTTATGTGGATAATTGGGCAGTTGTAGGTGCCTGCAGAGTGAATTAAACAAGTTGATGAATTTTGTCGACTGCCGTTTTTTATAGGGGAGCATCTGTTGTGCTTGTTACACACAGGAAATTTCAGAACAGTCCAAATAAACAAGTGAGATAAATGAACGTACCTCTAATTAGAAAACCAGGCATTCAGTTTTCATGTGAGAGCGAATGTGCAGGGCAGTTCTGGATTTCTTCTGATCATGTGACAGTGAAGATGTGTGATTTTTTTTTTTTAATTAGTGTTAGCTAGTGTTGTAGTTAATGGATGTTTGAGATGCGTAGTGGATTGTAATAAAATCTACAGCTCTACTGTGCTAATTAACGGGATGCTTGCTTGTGATTTTAATCTTTAAATAATTACCATTGTGTGACTGCAGTAGTAATGCAAGAAATCATTTTGCTTCACAGTGTGAGCAGTCTGAGGGGCAGTTACTCAGGAATAGTTCCACCACTCGTTCTTTTTTGCCTAGGGATTTTTTCTCCTTTTTCAGAGAGTAGTTTTCCCTCACCCCGCTCCTTTTCATACCACTCCTTGCTGCTGCTTTGCATTTACAGCAATGTCTCAGGTGTGCAGTGCTTCCCTCCGCTGTTCTGCCGTGCTCGGTGGTTTGCTGGGGAGTTCTCTGAGCCGAGGTTGGTTTGTTAAAGCTCTCAGGATGGGCAGTTACCCTCAGCGCGGCTGTAATGAGTGTTGATGCTTCAATAAATGTAAGTTTGACTATGGTATTACATTATTACTGTTGTTTGCCTTCAGAGACCACCATTTATGCCTCCTCCCATGGGCAGCATGCCCCCACCTCCCGGAATGATGTTCCCTCCGGGGATGCCGCCTGTCACTGCCCCTGGGACGCCAGCGATGCCCCCAGCTGAGGAGATATGGGTGGAGAACAAAACTCCAGACGGCAAGGTGAGACGGTCACCAGGGACAGCAGAGCCACGGGTGCTGGCTGCCGTTGTCAAGGTGTTGCCTTGTACAGTCCTACATGCGGGAGCCCCAGATCTTTAAAGAAAGCTTGCGTGGTAAAATCCCGTGTAATTCTATGGATGCTCTTGTTAAAGTTATGTAGTTGCACTTAGAGCAGGAGTAGCTGAAACACTGATGAATGCTCCCTTTCTGCATTGCACCTGTTTGATGGTGACATCCTTAACTCGTAGGTCTATTTCTACAACGCACGCACACGTGAGTCAGCGTGGACTAAACCGGACGGGGTGAAAGTCATCCAGCAGTCGGAGCTGACGCCGATGCTGGCAGCCCAGGCCCAGGTCGGGGCCTCCACACCAACAACCAGCAGTGCCGCGTCGCCGTCGACCTCCTCGAGCACTCAGTCCTCCACAACCTCTACCACAACCACGGCCACGTCGGTTTCACAGACAAATTCCAGTGAGTCCCTGGGGGCTTCTCAGCTTTGCGCTGTTGGGGTGCTGCTTTGGGGAGCTGCTGCAGCGAGAGCTGAGCATCCAGCAGGAAGCAATTTCCACCTACAGTGGGATGTGTTCAAAGTACAATATTTAATCCATGAGAACATTGCATGGGTTTTGTTGTTGTTTTTTTTTTCCTGATTTGGAAGAGTTAGAGTAGTACTGTGCTGGGGTAGGCGAATCTCGGTCAGCATGCAGCCCTTTTTCTTTAGGTCTTTGTGTGTTGTTGTTTTTTGTTTTTTTTTTAATCACATCATATCAAAGCTATTATACATTCATTTCCTTTTGACTGCAGTTAAAGCAAAACTGGTTTTAAAAGTACCTCTCAAAAGAAAAAAACTAAAAAAAATTGAGGTAGGAATAACAATTGTACCAATTTCCTCTGTTTCCAAAACTGCATTTGTTGCTTTAAGAGGAAATCTTTCAGTGCTGCTTTTGGGCTACGTAGAATTGGTTGATTGCAGAATAGAGCTGCTTCTGATGTCTTATTTTCACCACTAGTAGCTTTCTAGCTGAGCCTCATAAGTTTGCATTTGCTGGAGCTGCACAAAAACGGAAAAAGAAAGTCCTTAGCCTCATTATTATTCAGAGATGACCTTTGAATAAGACTCTGAAGATTACTGCTGATTACATGGTCTAAGCCTTTGCTTTTAAGGATTTTCTTACTCAGAAACCCTGGGAGTTTAGGGGTCTTATTTATGCAGCATGGACATAATGAACGTTTGTATGTAGCAATAGTTTACAATACACTTTGGCATATATATGCTCACAAATGCCTCTAGAGCATCGACACAGCTTCTTATCTTAGGTACTCAAATCTGTCTGCATGCATATGTCACCAGCAAACAATTGAGTAAAAACGCAGTGTGTGGACAAAGCAAGGCATGCTAATTAGCAAACGCTTTGGTTTGTGTTCTGCCCGTGTGCAGGGCACTGAAAGCACAGCATCTCTGCTGCTCTGGAAGCCTGTTTAATAGCCCTTATGGCTGTGCTGGCAGAAACATGTACAGTGGGCTAGGCAAAATCCTCTGCAGAAGATGAGCAATTGCTGGGCTGTCTGAACTCCAGCTCTAGCACACAGATGCATCCCACTGAAATATTTGACCTTAATGCTGTCACAAGAGGGACAAGTCAGGCTTAATTTTTTTTAACCCAAACTTCTGGTATCTTTGTTTGAAAGCAAGTGACATTTGGTTTGTTAGTCCTGGAAGGAGGTCAGTGAAGGAGCAAAAGATCTGCATTGCTCAAAACTTTTCAGGGCTTTAATATGAAAGATAAAGCTGTGATCAGCTGCTGTGTTGAAATAGGTCTGGTGTCATCACCTGAGGCTGCGGCCATTTTGCTGAGACACTGGAAGCAGGCAGAAGGTGAACGTTTGGTGCTGGCATAGATTTCTGGGAACTGCTCCTAGTTTTGATGTCGCTCTTCATGCACCTTCTCTGAAGCAAAATGTCTTGGTACTAAATGCTAAGAGTCTGTTCTGCTTCTGCCTGTTCTACCTGCTAAGCTTTGTCTTTGCTTTCAAGAACTGTGACTGTTGGTGTCTGTGCCCAGGTGATAACATTTATCAGTTGAAATAGTTTTACAACTCTTGGGCTTGGCCTGTAAAAGTCTGGGGCTTCTGGTACCTCGTCTGGTACTGATTTGATGCAGGCCTTAAAACAAATCACCTGCTCACTCTTGGCTCTGTTTCCCTAAATTTTAGGCTAAGAACTCTCTCTCGTCCTGAAGCACTTAAGAACAACAGACCAAATATCTTCTTCTAAGTAGCTTAATACCGATACCTGGTTGGGAGTGCTTCTGGCTATGGTTAAATAAAGAAGGCTTCCAGGGTGCCCATATATCATGTGCTTATAAGCTGGGGGTTTTGGTTGTTTTTTGTTATTAACACATTTTTCAACAGTTCCTCCTCTACCAAACCTCAGAGTATGAATTTCAGGGCTGGCCGTTGACTTCGAGCCATCAGGTCTCTAGTTTCTGATATGCAGCACTGCTCCTGGTCACATGCTGATTTCAGGCATGCTACAGGGATTGCTGAATTGAATGCTGGTATTGTCTTTTTCCACTGCGAGGCACTGAAAACCAAGAAATTTCTTGCAGCTTCTGAACAAAAAGTACTTTCCTTTTCCGTGCTTAATTACACATTCCTTAATTGACATTTGTCCATTCTTGGATCACAAATCCATGAGCATGGTTTAAATGAACTGTTGTCATGCACGTGCTGGTTATTACGCTCACTACAATGGAACCTTTGTTAATTCAATATAAGAATAAGCTTTTTCCATTTGAAACTTTCTGTAATGTTCCCTTTCTGTTCTTCTGAACAGGGATGCAGAGTAGAAGTTGATGTATTTGCTGAATGAGCTCTGTCCTTTGCTGTGCTCTTGCCTCCATACGGTCCTGTTAGCAGTAACAAATGGTACAAAGTAAAATCTGAAATGGACTTCCTTTGTGTAACTCAGTGTTACAGAGAAGGCAAAAGCTATTTTCTGTCCAAGAGTGTCTTCCTGTTGATTCTAAGCGTACCTGCTTATGTGACATCTGCTGGGAAACAGAGAGCCAGTATGTTTGCAGCGAATATATTGCAGTATCTGAGATACAAGGTGTTCTTTGTTTTTTTGTTTTGTTTTTTATCAGCACCTACTACACAAGACCAGACCCCAAGTTCGGGTGTTTCAGTTGCCACACCATCAGTCAGTGTTTCAACCTCTGCTCCTTCTGCTACACCTGTGCAGACTGTACCCCAGCCAGTCCCACAGACATTGCCTCCTGCAGTTCCTCATGCAGTACCTCAACCAACTGCAGCAATTCCTGCTTTTCCACCAGTAATGGTACCTCCATTTCGTGTCCCCCTTCCTGGCATGCCTATTCCACTTCCAGGTAAATTGGCAAACTGTGATTGTCTTGTCCGCTACATGTCCATGTTGTCAATTTGTTTGCACTCATGTGTCCACTGTGTATGGAACTTGCCTGAATCCTCTCCACTTAGAGCATTTTTGAAAGAATTCAGGGATAGCAGACAGACTTTTTAATTAACAGTGAGCGTTAAATTTTTCACTACTAATTCTTTGATATCCATATCAGAAAATAGGTACATTTAACCATGTAAACGTTTTTGGTTTTAGATTGTTGAAAATAGCAGGGAGTGTTTAGTGCAGTTCTTGTCTTACAGCAGGAGTCCATGAGTCCATCTCATCAGCCCGTTTAAGAGTGAGATTCTGGACAGAATCTATACGTGGCTGAGAGTACAGGAGGACTGCATTCTGCTGATCACAGTTTCACTTTAATTTTATTCTGCTTGCTAGATTTAGACCTGAGTCTTGTGTTTGAGTATTAGTTAGGACATGGGTTGCACGCCCCTCCCCCCAAAAAATAGATTAAAATAACCTGTGAGCAGGAAAAGTTACCATTCAGATGCACTGCCCTTGATGATGTCAGGAGTTTTTAGCTCTCTTCTGTTGCAGCTCTCAAGTATGATGCCGAAAATTGAAGCAAAATGTGGAGGTTTAAACTGGGGACAATTTAAATGAAGGTATTCAGGATACTAGATTCAGATGCAAAGACTACTGTGAAGAAGTCTTAGGTGGGAGCTCTCTGGTGTCTACGTAAATCAAATTTTATCAGGTTTCAATCAAATGTTTAGTTAGATACTGGAATATTTTAGGCTGGCAAAACTTTGGACTTGCTGTTTGTAATCGTTGAACGGGTCCTGACTGATTCTTAATTAGATAATTCAGTTTGCAGTGAGTTCCCGTTGAGTTCCTGCTCTAGTTCAAAAGTGATCACCTTTTTTTTCCCCTATGTGCAATATCATGAACTATACACTGATGGTTTTCTGTTGCAAGGAAAGGTTTTAGGTTGTGGTTGTGTTGGATATGAGTTAGTTTCTACTTACGAGGAAGGACTCTCAGCTGCCTCCTTGTGCTTGTGGACAGACAGAGCAAGGTGACTCTTTCTCCTGTACCTTCAGTACATGGGTGCAGTACATAGGAGGGGTGCTCTTGACCTCCCAGTGAATGGATTGGATGAGAAATAATACTCTAGGACAGTTCCCACACCTTCTTTTATCAAAAGATAGAGATGTCAAGGCAGCTGAAATGGAGATGAGTTTTGATAATTAGTTAGAAATGCGTGGAATAAAAAGCATTTTTTTGAGAGACAAGAAGAGAGGACTGACTTACAGTTGCTCTTTCTAAAAGAGTATTTTTTGTCAAACAGTGAGCTGTTGTCATCTGTGCTGTGCTTGGAAAGGCTGTCACAGTGTAGCTCTCACTGTTCTAGGATAGGCAAAAATATTATTCTGAGCATAATATCCAAAGCTGAATGAAAAATAGATGAAGGATACAGGGAGGATGCTGATGTCAGTGTGTTGTGAGGTTTAGAGAACAGCAGAAGTGGCCTCAGCAGCAGTCAGCCAGCTGTTCTTGACATTGTCAGCAAGGGGTCAGCAGAGTGTGAAGGGTTGGTGCACGTTAGGGGGATTTGATCAGGCACTGAGGTGTGAACTCTGCTAATGTGGGGATGGTTGAAGCAGCAGAGATGGGTGCCAGTGGGATGGGGTGGGGCTGTGTGGTTGATTTGGTGCTCTTTTGCTTGTTAAAGAGTTCCTTGGGTACTGCAATACAGGAGGAAAGACAGAGCGTCAGTCTTCTCCTTCTTAAGCTCATGTTTGAGAACATGATTCTTCCAAAGCTTTCCTGGTACTGTCTTTGGTGAGATGAGCCTTCTGGGTTGAAGTCATTACGTATGGGAGGATACCTGGCAGCAAAGAGTCTGTTCCCACTAATGAGTCTAAGTTGCTAGTTTGCCTGATCACAGGATAAAAACAGCTTAATCCTTTCAGCCAGCTCTAGCTTGATTGTAATAGTCATAGCCACCATCAAAGAGAAGGAAATCTTTAAATTACAATGAAGAGAAAGTGAAAAGAAGTTAAGGCGACTCCAAGGCAGCACAAGGTGAATTCCAAAAGGCTCATGAAGTGTAATGTGCAGATATTTGGGACTTTGGGCACCTTGCATAAAGTTAGCTGGATTGTTCTCAAGTTGCAGAGACAGAGCTGATGAATGCCATTGCCATGTGATTTCAAAGCTGCTCTCTGCATTACGCTGTAGTAAGACGGAGCAATGGAAGAGTTGATTAGTGATATGTTGTAATCTCAGATCTTAAAAAGTAAGTCTGCTTTCTCTTAATTCGTCTGTTAAAAGTAGCTGTATGTTGGAGCTTGGCAGAGGAAACAGCTCGGGTGTTGCTCAGTGTGATCTGCACTGCAGGATCTCTGCACTGCGATCCCGCAGCGGTGCAGGTCCTGCTGCCCTGCTGAGACATGCTGTAACTTCCGTAACAAAACGAATCTGCTCGTTTGTCTTCAAGTGCATAACGTGATTCCTCCTAAATTTAGACAAATACTTCATTCAGTGCTGTTTGAGTCGATGTTTTTGTGTCTCAATTCACACTTTTTTTATAAGACTTGTTTTGGATTCTTTCATGGAAGCATTTAGTAAAGGTCATTGCAATTCTATCTTCTCAGAAATATTTTTGAAATAAATTGGCAGTATTTTTAGTATGCTTTTGGTACTAGATCTCTGCTGAAGAAAAACAGTAGTTACATTTGTTATAAACACAGGGGTTTAATTTCACTTTGTACTGGAGGTTTTCCAGCTTTGCATGGGGGCGTTGATACACGTTAGGGGAAGAAGTTTCTGAAGCATTCCCGTTTCTGAGAGTCAAAACCTGACTAATGCAGAGAGAACTTCTGCAGTTTCCTTCCATAGCCGAAAATGAAGAGTTTGAGAAATGCATTCTCCTTCTCCCTATCTAATTTCTTACTAAATTTTCCATCTGATTGAGGAGGATTTGATGCTTCCCCTTTGGGCTGTGCCGTTTCTTAGGAGCTGGAGAGCAGAGAAGTTTGTGCTGCTGCCTTTTGAGGGCTGATGCTGTTTTTAGAGCATTTTCAGCTCGCAGCTTTCTAGGAAATGAAAAACGAGGGCCACGTTTGTTGCCTCTGCAGCAGCACAGTGCTGTGTACCTCTGCAGCTTCGTGGCTTTTACTGCTGCACCCCTTTCTTCCAGCTGCAGCCTTCCCCCGCCCCGCGTCTCCTCCGGAGTGCAGAGTGCAGCTCTCACCCCACAGCTCCCCGCTGTGCTCGCCGGGCTGCCTGTCCTGCTGCCCTTCCCTGCACCTTCCAGGCACAGCAGCAGCGCTGATAGCTTCACTTTGCTGCTGCTGCTCGCATGGCTCTGCCTGAGCGAATGCTGTCTGTGGAGAACATCTCCATTAGCAGGATCTGCTCCCGTGGTGCTGCCCCTGCATGCAGGGCTCTGTTCCCCCCTGAATGAACTTAAACCCCTGAGTCATCAATGCACACTTATTTTTTCTAAGCAGCATCCCAGTAATTGCTGAAAAGATGGTTTAATGGAGGTAGAAACTGTTGCTACAGCTTAAGATTAATTTGAAATTGGATCTGGCATAAAATATCAGTGTGAAAAACGTTTGTTTTCTTGCCGGGAGGCTCTTATTGCCTGCCGAATGGCATCCCAAATTGTGGCAGGAGGTCTTAGCACCCAGACTCCCAGTGGTAGCTGACGTACCATGGCAGCTTTCCAACATGCTTGCTTATCCGTTTTGCAGGTGTAGCAATGATGCAAATAGTCAGCTGCCCGTATGTAAAGACAGTCGCTACCACCAAGACCGGTAATTTTCAAACCCATCTTAGTTCGTTTTGTCTGTAAGTTGGCATGGTAGTGAATGTTGTGCTTTATATTTTATTTATTTATTTGCTTTTCCAATTGATTGAATATATATATATATACACACACACACACACACACTTTATTTTCAAAACCAGTATAAATGCAAATGCCATGTTTGGCCAGGAAGTAGCTTTCCCAATTAGCTGTTAGCGCCAGCTAATTTTGTACATCAAACCCAGGACAGTGTTCTGTAACCATTGAGTTCTGTGATAGCTGTGTCCCTTTTCATGCCCATACTTCTCAGTTAGCAGTTTCCTGTGTGTGGATTTTTGTTTTCCCCCCTCATGTGCAGTGCCATGGTTGTGCTCGCGTGTTGGTGTGCGTGTTTGTGTGTCTTACTATGAAACTTAAGAAAAGCCATTTACTGAAATAAGCTCATGGCAATGTGTAGTGTGTACCTTCTCCTTTATTTAAAGAGAAACAATTTTCACGTCAATGTTAAAAGTCCAGAATTGTGATCTTGTAGTGCTAGTCATATCCAGCTTGCTCTTCTAGAAGCTGTCCCTCAAAACATGGTCAGTATATCCATTTTGTTTGATAGAGCAGAGAAATAATTATGTAGCATTTTGGTTGCTTTATTTTCCATATTCTCTTGTCATTTTGCTTTAGGATGTGAATAAGACGTTTTTTTCCAGTCTTTACTACTAAACAGAACCATCACAAACTCTGAAATAGTTTCATTCTTTTTGCTTGTAATCCAAGGCTGTGAATTGATGCTAGGATGAAGTCAGGGTTTAAGACTTAGCAAAGTTCTGCTCTATAACACGTCCTGTGGCTCAGAGTCAGGGCAGCATTGTTTCTTTTCACAGCAGCTTTAGGAATATCCTAAAATGACGGAACTATTCCGCAGTTTAAATCACTCTGGAGAAATAATAAAAGCATACTTTAAAAATACATCTCCTTTTGACGTATTAAAGCAAACATCTAAAGCCCAGCTGTCCTTGCGCTATGCAGAATTGAATATTAATTAAAATTAAGTTGCATTTATGTAACTTTCCTGGTAATATGGGCATTAGTGTTCATTAATACGTAGGAAGAAAACCCAGTAGCAGTGCATTGCTTTCAATCTCATGTAGAAAATAACCTTTTTAAATGTGGGGTGATTACTTGTGAAGTCAGTCAGAAACGTGCCAGGTTTGGGGTCTCTGGTATTTCATTGTCACTCACTGTTCCGTTTCCTTCTCTTTTCTCTCCTCTCCTCTGTTTGCTCCCCCTTCCTGCAGGTGTCTTGCCAGGAATGGCGCCTCCCATCGTTCCGATGATCCACCCTCAGGTCGCCATTGCTGCTTCACCTGCCACTCTGGCCGGAGCAACTGCAGTCTCAGAGTGGACAGAGTACAAGACAGCAGATGGAAAGACGTACTATTACAACAACAGGACTTTGGAATCAACGTGGGAAAAACCCCAAGAACTGAAAGAAAAAGGTGCTGTTTTTTTAAATATAGCTATGGGGAGGGGGAACAGAACTGCTTAGACTAGTGATGGTTGTGTTCGAAATGTGAACAAGAAGTTCTCTAATCCCCCATCTGTCTTAAACGAATCTTTACACCTTGATTGTACGGATCCATTCAAGTCACGAGTCTGAAGTGGCAATCTAAGATGCACCTTTCCTCTCCTGTAGAATCTAAGTACTGTACAGACTCGCAAATTTGAGGAGACCTCAATTACAGGAAGATAGAAAATGGGGGAAAAGATCATTTATTTTAAAGTTTGTAAGCCAGGGAAAATGAAAGTCATTAAAATTCTGAAGGCAAAGTGCGAGGCTGAGTTTGTAAACAGCTTTGAAGTATGAAGAAAAAGGAAATTGCCTCCTGTCCACTAAGTCTGAAGTTGTGCTCTGGTCATGTTCTGCAACTTGCATTTGTTCTAATCCACTTTGTGTCCGTGGGTGTTGTTCCTTTGGAGGAAAATACTTTTATCAGAAAGAAGTAAGAAAGAGGAAAAATCTCGTGGCTCTTATTCAGTGTGTAAGGTCTTTTTTGGGGAAGAAAATCCAGTCAGACCAGAAAGTCCTTCCTTTTATTGTCTGATGGTTCTTTTGGTAACAAGAAGTCATTGTTTAGACATTCATACAGTTATTTAAGTAATTGATATCCATCTTTCTAATAATTCAACCAGCTCTAGCCCATGTCACTCAGTGACACATCTGCCCTTTTCTTCAACACCTCCAGGGACAGTGACTCCACTGCTTCCCTGGGCAGCCTGTCCCCGTATCTCACCATCCTTTTTGAGGAGATTTTTTTCTTATTATCTTAATGTCTCCTCTGGTGCAATGGGAGGCCATCACCTCTCATCCTGTTGCCGTTAGCTGGGAGCACAGGCTGTCCCCCCACCTTACCACAGCCTCCTTTCGGGGAGCAGTAGAGTGATAAGATCTCCCCTAAACCTCCTCTTCTCCAGGTTGAACCATCCCGGCTCCCTCAGCCACTCCTCTTAAGACTTGTGCTGCAGAGCCCTCGCAGCTGCCTTGTCCTCCTCTGGACACGCTCCAGGGCCTCGGTGAGCACAGTGTGGAGGTGCAGCCTCACCTGTGCTGAGTGCAGACAACAGGCACCTCCCTGCTCCTGCTGGCTGCGCTGAGAGTATCTGATACAGAGCCAGGGTGCCGTTGGTCTCTTTGGCCACCTGTGCGCAGTGCTGGCTCGCGTTGGGCTGACTGTCAGCTGGCCACCCCAGATCCTTTTCCTCCATGCAGCTTTTGTGCCAGTCTGCCCCGAGCCTGTGGCGATGCATGGCGTTTTTGTAACCAGAATGCAGAACTCAGCACTTGCTCTGGAGGGTGGTGCATTCAGCTGGCTTTTTAATAGATTGTCTTACGGTATTTCCATGTTCAGTCCCAAATAGATCTTGTACTGGAGATAATCACGTCTTTGTAAGCAGATGTTGTAAAGTGCAAGAATGGAATGTGGTGAAAATACTTTGAAAATAAGTTTTGTTTTTGCTGTTGTGCTGGACAATCGTACTGGAAAAAACACGACTGTTTCTATAATTGTTTGTTAACAATAGTAAGGAGAATTTTATCTTTATGCAGAAAAAATGGAAGAGAAGATTAAAGAGACAATTAAAGAACCTACAGAGGAACCTTTACCAATGGAGACGGAGGAAGAAGAGCCAAAAGAAGAACCTATAAAAGAACTTATAAAGGAGGTAAAAGACCTTGCAACCAAATAGTATCGTCATTTTAGTTCCTACATCCTGCAGGGGTGGATGCATCTGTAGACCAGGCATTATTGACAGGAAACATGGTTGGTAATCTGAGTTCTTGAATTTCTGGGGTGATTTTTGAAAGCCTTTTTCTTTTTTTTTTTTCTTCTTTTTTTCGGCCTTTTAGTGTTTTTTTAACAGAAAAAGGCAATTAAAAAAAAAAAGAGCATGAATTAAGTTACAAAATTAATATGAACATAGCAAAAAGAAAAAAGGTAATCTGATTGCACAGACGTAATCATCTTTTGCTCTTCTTAAGGCGTTCACAAAAATGAAACTTTTCCTTTAAAATCCCTAAATAGCTATTGCTTTGTTTCTTTACTGCTTTGAAACAAAAGTTGCACTTTTCCATGTGCTGTAACAATCTAGTTAGTTTGTTAGGAAGGCATGAGCTAGAAGGTGTTCAGTGCTTGTGCTGCAGTAAAAAAAATCAGCCTTTTTTTTCCTGAAAGGGATTTTGTCGTGCTGAAAAAGCACAGGTTTTGAAGATGCCAAGGTGCTTGAATGAAAATAAATGAAATAAATGTTTTTATATTCATTTCTGTGAACCTGTATGTACACTTCTTAGCATAAATGCAGAATTCAATTATTATTTTTGCTACCCCTGTGTCCTGTTTACTTTTGAGGTTGCAGCTCGTTTGTTTATTTCTGTTACAGAGGTCATTGCAGAATTTCGACTGTTTCATGCTCCACGTCTTTGTTTTGGATAAATGGATTTTAAGACCAAATACATATTTCTTTGCCCCTGCATTTTAGTCCTTGATGAACTGTGTCAGAGATTTGTGCAGATCTAGGGAAGTATTTGAGTAAGGTTTCAGTGAAGTCTAAGCGAAGCAAACACCTGGAGGTTTCCTAGATTGAGTTTTGGAGCAGCTCTGACAGTCTGTGTGATGAAATTCCAGTGCTTTTGTTTGAAGTGTGGTTGAGGTGGAATTGTGAGCTGGTGATTAGCATTGTTTCAAAATACAATTGCTCATTTAAAACAAGTAAATTACCCTGTAATAAACAAGTAGTTGCCTAGCTATCATTGCGTAAATCCTGTAACTTGATTTTGTTGTTTGTTTGTTTGTTTCTTTGTTTGCTTGCTTTTATCTTGAGGAGCCAAAAGAGGAAGAAATGACTGAAGAAGAAAAAGCAGCTCAGAAAGCCAAGCCAGTTGCAACCACCCCTATTCCAGGAACCCCTTGGTAGGTACTGATTTTCCCTGCAGCCTGCAACTGGAGGACTGAAACATCACAAGGAATGTTGCTGGATAGGTAGAACAAGTAATAGTGCATGAAGATCCTTTCATGGCACACTTCTGATCCCAATAACATTGGATTCCTTCAGGCAGCAGTCTTTGTAGTGTAGTCTTTGTATCTCACGCTCACTGCAGTCTGCAGTCTGGGAGGTACATTACCAGCATAGCTTCCTTAGCCCATTCCCCTTCATCTGCTGCCGGTTCCTCCTGATCTGGTATGAAATTCTGGCCCCCCAGCATTGTTTGCTACTTCTGCCCTGTGCTTTGGGGAAGGAATAGGTGCAGCTGCCAACCAAAACAATCCAGTTTTTTTAAGTGATATGGCAATATGAGCACGATGTAACAAGACAAAACGAGACGTTTTGTTGTCTGTTGAATTTCTAGGTGTGTGGTGTGGACTGGAGATGAGCGTGTTTTCTTCTATAACCCTACCACACGTCTTTCTATGTGGGACAGACCAGATGACCTCATTGGAAGAGCTGATGTAGACAAAATTATTCAAGAGCCTCCTCACAAAAAAGGGATGGAAGAAGGGAAAAAACTCAGTAAGAGCATTCTTTTCACCTTCCTTTAAAAGTCTAAATATAATTTATCATTTATTTTGTGTTCATTTCCAAAATTAGTAATGTCCAAACAAGTGAGAAAAATGTAGGCATATCAAAAAAATGCATATAGTTTTGGAATTTCTTCAAGAAAGAAGGTGGGAATGCAAGAACATCAGCTACAGTACAGTTTGAAAATAGCTGCCAAGAACAGAGAGCACGTAAGAGGCTGCTCAGTTGAGGCATCTTTCTGATATGAGTTGTAGTAAATGATCCTGGGATGACACGTGGGCTTGGTAGTTGGAGGAGAGCTAAGTGCAAGTACGTAATCAGGAGATCCAGATGTGCTTTGTTAGGCTGCTTAGTCTGATTTCTTTCCTGGAAATAAAAGGTCAGTGTTCATCATTTTAAATACAAAGCCTGCCATAAATCTGTTAGTGCCCCCAAAACGTTCTGATGGTATTTTTCTGGAAGCAACTAGGAATGCCTCTTCCTTTATCAGAAAGCAGTACTGCAGGTATTGTCCATCCTCTGATTTTGCATAAGGCTTCGTGTGTGAGTTACCGAAGGTAAAAACCTAAAGTAGTATTGAAATCTCTTACAGTTAGAGAAGAGCATGAATCTATAGAAGAAGCAAATGAGGATGAGCCAATCAAAATTAAAAAGCGCAAGTAAGTTTTGAGTTGGTTGTTTATCTTGCTTATGAATATCTATCTTTGGTGGACGAAGTCCAGCAGTCTAGGTTTTAATAGCAGTTATTTCTGTGAGATTTGTTCTCTCTCTGTTACGATAGTTTAGATGTTTTATTTCCTTTTTCACGATGCTCTCTGTAATGGAAGCAGTAGGCCTTAGTTTAGTCAAAGTCATTTCTAGATGCTGTTTTAAAAACAGTTTCACAGGTTTTTTTGTTGTTTTATACTCTTAGTGGTGATCATAAAGTTGTTGATAGTTTGTGAGTTTGTGTTTGGAGCTAAGCACTTTTGCCCATAGTAAATATAAATCAGCAAATTGTGCATTTCTTTCCAGAGAAGTTTTGATGGATAAATTTCTATTACAACATTTTCTGCTTTAATCATTTTAAGGTATTCTCAATTTGAACTAACTGCTGTAGTCTTTTTCACAGAGCCTCACAGTCTTGCACAGGAGATGAGAGAATTAGTGCAGCTAACCTAAAATCTAGTGCACGTCTGGCGAGGCCTCTGAACACAACCAGAACGTGTTAAGTTCTCAGGCTCGCTTGTTGGCACTGAAGTTGTTGAAAATATCTTGGTTGCTTGAACACTTTCAATACGAAAGCATTCCTACCCAAGTCTCAAAGAATGGTCACGACTTGTAAGCCTGTACTTCTGAATTAACCTGTCCCATCAGTTGTGTGACCTGTTACCATTTAACCTCTGACCCGCAGAGCTGACTTGCTACTTCCCAAGTCATACTGTATATTTAATTTTCTTTTTTTTCCCAGGAAGGATGATAACAAAGATATTGACTCAGAGAAGGAGGCTGCTATGGAGGCTGAAATTAAAGCTGCTCGAGAGAGAGCCATCGTCCCTTTGGAGGCTCGGATGAAACAATTCAAGGACATGCTTCTAGAAAGAGGGGTTAGGGAAATAAGCGTGTGTGTGAATGAGTGACTGGGCGAAGGGGTGAGAGGAGGATCAGACAGAAATCTCAGTTCTTAGCCAGTTCAGGACCTGCAGCACTTTATGCAAGGAGAACAGTTTCGTAATTCTTCCAATTCATGGTTGTGTTTGGTACAAGAGCCTATATTTCAGTGAATGTTAAAATCAGCAACATTTCATTTCTAAATAGGTGGAATTAAACAGTTTAAAGATGGAGGTGAGGGGCGAGGAGAGAGGAAAAAAATAAAATAAAATCCAAGTTAAGTAAGCATAAAATTGGAAGATGCCAGTGAAAATAAATAAGAAATGGACACTTAATGTTTTAGGAGGTGTTCCTACATGGGAAAAGCAGTAAGTTCCAGTAAGTAGTAAAATTCGGTAGAGAAGCAGTAAATAGGTTTGTACATCATTATCCTTAAATGGAAGTTTTTATTTTTAGCTAACTAAATTGGGAATTTGCTTTGTACCAATCAGTTCTGGTAAATAAATTAGACTATTAGAGTGTAAATTCAGTTTTTTTGGAAGTTAAATATGTGAAGTGGTTCCAGCTGCCAGTGAGCTTTTTTTAGTTTCAACAACTAAATGTCATGGGTTAATTGTAATAAGGCTTTCCTAAGATTAACTTGAGCCTGTTTAAGTTGGAATCTTGTACCAGAACTGTTGTTTACAAATCATAGCACTTATATCCAACGTCTGCTCTGTATTTTTTCTGAAAACACAAAATCTCAACACTGACTTCTCAGTTTTCTTTTAATGTCACACAGCAGTAGTTATTTTAATGAGTAATTAAGTGTGTGTTACTATTTAAAGTTTTCAGAGCCAATTAGTGTTGGAATTTGCTTTGGCCACCCCCCATAGCTCATCATCTATTAGTGATGAAAACTTCACCATGAGTTTGTCTTTATCTTTTCATGCCCTGTATTTTTTAAGCAAAACTGTACAACCTCTGTATATTCAAGATAAATTAAGCCTCAGTTAAAGTCTGACTTTATTTTTAATTAAAGGTCTCTGCTTTTTCGACGTGGGAGAAAGAACTGCACAAGATAGTTTTTGATCCTCGTTATTTACTTCTCAACCCTAAAGAAAGGAAACAGGTAAAGAAGTGAAATTCACTCTCCTTCCAGCTGCTGCTGGTATCTAAATCCTCCGCCAATTATTTTTGCTCCATGTAAGTCTTTCTGAGTAATCAGTGTTGGAAGGGATTTTTGTTATGATTAGGGTTTGTCGTGAAACTGGAAAAGCCAAAAGAAGTTGGTTGGTGGTTCTGCTGTTTCTCGATGCAGCGTTTTAGCGCAGTAAAAGCTGTATGCGTACAAAAACTTCCAAAACGTGAATGAAGTGATCAGAATCTTCAGTATCTTGTCAGACGACTGGAGTAATGATTAATGCAGTTGAAAAAATAATAGTGAGAAAAAATAATTAAAAAATCCCAAACACCTCATTTATTCTTAAGCAAGTTCTCACTCAGGAGGCTTTGAATGGACGAACGGAAACAGAAAACTCCAAAACACAAGAAGTGTCTGCTTGCTTAAACACAAGTCCCAGTGGAATGTTAACTGGAACTTGTAAGGAACTGTTCACTGTTCAGATCACACGCTCAATATACTGGAGTAATTCACATATTGAAGTGCAAAGCACTTGTAACCATTCTTTCTGCCTTGTCTGTATTGGTTCTGTGATGGGAGGAAGGGGCCAGGGGAAAAGGAAAGAAGTGGGATTTTCTCCCTCCTTGCCTAGAGCTGGTGTGGGTGCAGGTTTTGTTTGGTGTTGTTTCTGCAGGTATTTGATCAGTATGTGAAAACCCGGGCAGAAGAGGAGCGCAAGGAGAAGAAAAACAAAATAATGCAGGCCAAGGAGGATTTCAAGAAAATGATGGAAGAATCAAAGATTAACCCGAGGTAGGAACTTCTTTGTCATTCGTGTGCATAGGAACCAAGTACTTTGGGTAGATTACCTTCATTAACCCCTTCCAAATGGTGAAAGAGGAGAAAAATAAGGTATTAAAATCTTTTTTTGCTTACTATATTATTCTATAAAATAATAGAACTTTATCATGCTTTATGTATTTTTAGTCATTTTGAAGAAATTCCCACAACGTTCTCTGGACTTTGAGAGGTTTCAAGGTCCACCACAGTTGTTCTTTAGTAACCCTGTTTTCTAAGAATATTTGTAGTCTCTGAGAAGTGTTAGGGAAGATTCCCCAGTTTGAGAGTTTGAAGGAACATTTTTCTGTTTAAAAGTGTCTTAATAATAATAAGACTTCTTAATGTTTTGATTACTTTCATATGAAAAGTGTTACTTACCCTTCTCAGCCAGGCCAGCATGCAGTGGTAACAGTGAGATGATAACAGTAAATGCACTAACGCTCAAGATCACGTTGCTAGAAATGTTTGTTTCACAACTTTCTCACACAGAGTTCATGAAATAGGTGCTTATGTCAACAGGTGAGCGTTCTCTTTCAGCATCTCTTGGCTTACTTGGCATTAATTCTTTTACAGTGAAGTAACTGCTTGTTCGGTTTGCTTCCATTTAATTATTTTAGTGATCGGCGTTGGAAAATGATGGAACCCAGTGTTATGTGAATTCTTACATGACTTCAGATGTGATTAACTCTTACTGTGAAGCACCAGTCTGCTCATTTAACGAGGGCAGAAAGTTTGGTAGTCTAGGACGAATGGAGCGATGAGAGTGTTTTAAGGAAAAGTGGATCAGTGAGTTCCACTTAGCATTCACAGACTAACACCAAAGGTTCCTGTTAGCTCTAGTGTGCTCAGCTTCCAAGGTGTCTGCAGTGTGTCGTACTGGGACTGATTCTTACCTAATTATGGACTGGGGTGGGAAAGAGAACTCCGACTGAAAGACTGCCTTGTTTAATCTTATCCTTTGTCTTCTGGTTTCAGTGTTTGTCTAAAGATATTGCTGTACCTCTGTGAGCGTCAGACTACTTTTAATCATCTATCTCAGTCCAACATGCTCAAGAGTTTGTGTTCCACTTAAGCAGCTCTTGTTCTTCAATATAGCTGTACATTCATTTTCTAATCTTTTTGAATAAGCTACCAAATTCTCTTCTTGTTTCAATTTACCCTACAGCAACAGTAGGCTGGATTTTCCAAGTCTAATTATTTCCATGCTGTGATGAAAACATTCGTATGATTATAAGTGTCTCACGTATTCTTGGGGCCAGATTTGCATCAGAGCTTGGAAAAAGCAGAATAGTGGTTTTTTTTGAGGTAAGTGGCAGTACTATATCTACTGCACAGATTGGAATCTGGCCCTGGAGGTGAGAGAACTGCCAGGAAAATGCTATGGGGATAATGGGTGAAAAGCCCAGTACTGCTGCAGCTGCCCATAGTGTCTGAAGTATTTTCAACTCCATGTGTTTTAAGATAAGGCAATACAGTGTTCACTGTAGGGGAGGATTTCAGCAGCCAGTGTTACGTTGTGACTAGCATAGAAAGATTGTTTCCTCAGTAAATCTTAGCATGGTTTGGCTGCAAGTGAATGCATGCGAAGTTTTTAATTTCACAGGTGTGAAATACCTGGACAAGACTGGTGGCTGAACTGCTTAACCACAAAAAAGACAACTTATAGTCAGCTGAGTTTTCATTTCCTTTTCTTGGTTGTGTTGTAGTTTCTCTTCCTCCACCTGCATGTTCTGCAGGTAGCTCTATTAAGTCAAAATAGCAACAAACCAGTACCTTACAAGTGTCTAACGTGTGTGTGCCTACACCGGACTCCCTTCTGTAATTCGTTGATCAAGCATCTCTACAGTGAGAACATAGGATGGTTTTTCTCTTTTTCTTTTTGGTTTTCATTGTGCTCTGGCATGTTTACCAGCAGAAGAAATGTTTTCTCTGCTGAACCTGCTTCCAAGCAAAGACAGCTCTGCCACATTAGTTCACTTGCCATTTTGTTGCAGAACTACTTTTAGTGAATTTGCAGCCAAGCATGCTAAAGACTCGAGATTCAAGGCAATTGAAAAGATGAAAGATCGAGAGGCCTTGTTTAATGAGTTTATCGCAGCGGCAAGAAAGAAGGAAAAAGAAGATTCGAAGACCAGGGGTGAGAAGGTAAGGTGAATTTTTTTAGCTCAGCGGTGTGAGTGGTGTGAGCCTGAGTGAGATGGGACAGAGCAGGGCTTGGTTGGCAGCATGCCTTGGCCGGGACTCAGTCCTTCCCTTCCTGTAGATGTTTTACAATGTAAGCACTTCACGGATGTCTCTTTGGTCTTTCTAAACTAACTGCTTTTAAGTTTGCAGGTATACTGACGTAGAGTGTGTTGAGCTCATATTTGTGACCCTGAGAACACTTTAAGATGCCGTCCCTAGGCACTGAGAGGAACACAGTTCTTGTTCTGCTTGGCTGGGAGGCCCAGAGCCGGCCATTGCCTCTCTGTTCTTAGTGAAGGCAGTAAGATCTTAGAATTCTCTGCAGGCTGCTCCAAGTAAATTTCAAACAGCTTCCATATTTTCTTTGCATTTAAAGCTAGCACTTCCGTGACTTAATCTTTCAGTAAATATATTTTATGTATAAACTGCTGCTTATTAGAATTAAAGGTCAGCTATTAAAGATTAATGAATTCCAAATGTCGTCTGACCGTAGTGTCAATAGTCAAGAGCAGGCTTTCATAGAATCAGAGAATGTTTTGGGCTGGAAGGGACCTTTAAGATCACCTAGTTCCAGCCCCCTGCTGTAGGCAGCGATCCCTCCCATAGCCCAGGTTGCTTGCAGCCCCATCCAGCCTGGCCTTGAGTGCTTTCAGGGAGGGGGCATCCACAGCCTCTCTGGGCAACCTGTGCCAGTGTCTCACTACCCTCACAGGAAAGAACTTCTTCCTAACATCTAGTCTAAATCTACCCTCTTCCAGCTTAAAACCATTTCCCCTTGTCCTGTCACTACCTGCCCTTATAAAAAGTCCCTCCCCAGCTTTCCTGTAGGCCCCTTCAGATACTGGTAGACCGCTATGAGATCTCCCTGCAGCCTTTTCCAGGCTGAAAAGCCCCAGCTCTCTCAGCCTGTCCTCATAGGGGAGGTGCTCCAGCCCTCATCATCATCATCACAGCCCTCCTCTGGACCTGCTCCGACAACTCCATGTCCTCCTTGTGTTGGGGGCTCCAGAACTGGGCGCAGTACTCCAGGTGGGGTCTCACAAGAGCAGAGCAGAGGAGCAGAATCACCTCCCCTGCCCTGCTGGGCTCCCTTCCCTTGCTGTGCTCTCAGTGCGAGGAGAGCAATTAACTGCAGAGGTGACGCTGGGTGTCACCACCAAAATGTGCAGCCTTCCTGCGATGTCCCCGTGTGGTGTGTGAGTGGAGAAAACCTCTAAAGCCTGATTTTTAACATGTTGAAGTTTGCAGTGTTTATTTCATAGCATAAAGTTAATGTATGTTGCACTTAGAATATTTGCAGAAGAGAAAAATGCTGAACAGCACGTTAGATTTGCAGACAGTTTTCTTGTTCAGTAAGTCTCATGTATTTTTTTCCTTAATCCAGGTACTCTGATCTTTTTTTTTCCCAAATGTTGCCTTATTGCTGATATTTTCAATGAATAATTGTGCTCTTAGAGGAGAACTGATGTATTTCAGCTCTAGAATTTTACATACTGCGTTTCGGTTATGAACGAGGAACTTTAAAGCGCTCTTGCAGCGTAGTGCAAAGTAAAATGTCGTATTGTTGCATGACTGTTCTTAAGTTAAAGTTGAAAGAAGAGAGACTGTGTTTGTTTGCTTTTGAAATAATGTTTTTTTTTTCCTCCAAAAGCCTTTTGTAACCATTTTATGTATTCTGTTTTATAACAAGTGGATAGACTTTACAGTTATGTGCTGTGCGGCCTGTCAATCAGTTCAGTCTGACAGCTGTCAATCACTGACACGCAAATATTATGGGATTCCCTAGTGAGGAAAGAATTGGTATCTCTGTGTGGTGACTTTAGCCTCCCGCAGCTCCGGTACTTTACATTTTTTTAGTTTTTTTCCTTGTGAAGTGATGAGAGTTGTACCTGCAATGTGTTAACTGCCAAAAAAAAAGACCTAAATACACCTGAAATATTTTCCGTCTTATTTTCCTTTGATTTTGAAAGTGTTTAAAACAAAAGAAAATTTAAAGCATTGAACTTGAAGCTTTCTCAGTCTGTTTTAAAAGTCCAAAATCTCTATTTAAGGAGGATCCGCTTTACAGAAATCTTTAATGTAAGGGTTTGGCGTTGTCCAGTATTTTGGTTTTTGCTGGCAGTTGTGGCTCACTGGCTGCTGATGGGTGCTTGGGTTTTCAGCTGCCGCTCAGCGGCTGGGGGTGGAGGGGAGCCGGCAGGAGCAGATCCCTGTGCTGGCGCTGTGCTGGGCGGCCCTGCCGAGGGTTCCCCCTCTGTGCTGTTTGTCAGCTGGTTCCTGTGTTAAATGCTTACGTGCACTGAACTTCACATCCAGGAGCTGCGATCCCAAAAGGCCGCTCTTTGGTGAGACGTTCTGGAGTTTTAATTACAAAGCAAATCGCAGTGCTTCTCTGTAGATGCTGCAGATGAAAGATAGCTCTGGCCGAAGTTAAACCCGTGCTTTGAGAGTCACTCATCTGTCTTAGGAAGGAATTGGCTCAGCGCTCCCTTCCTTCTGCAGCCATTGCTTGCGGAGCACCGGTGTGGGGCTGGGCGGCGGTGGGGCAGGCGGTGCTGGGCTGGGCTGCCGTCCCTGACGGAGCTTTGGTCAGGCTGTGGTTTGCACTGCGCTGCCATGGAAGCACTGCCTGCAGTGCTGCCTCCTGAGGTCTGACCGCCTTGTTCCGTGGGATGTCTGTCACACCTTGTCTGTGCAGGGGCTTCTGGTTAAGCTCTGAGAGACCCTTACTTTATAGACTTCTGTATTATGATCTGGGCACCGTCTGATTTTTGACGTATTTCTAATGCCATGGCTTAGAAAGCTTCATATTTTTATACTGCATGCATGTTTAAAGATGTTTTGAAACAGCATTCTTTATCTTAAAATGAATAAATGGTTTGTTTAGCATTTTGTTAGCTTCTTTAAGCAAAATGATAGTGCTGTAGATACAGAGTAACTCCTCGGCTGGCTCTAACCACTGTTCTCTAATCTCTGCTTACTATCTGAACCTTTCTGAGATAGTAAAAAGTCTATAAATCCTTTATGTTTATGTATTAATATTGTGAAGAGTTCCAGTTATGGCTGGCTCAGCCTGCAGAATGTTGTTCTGAGCTTTGTTTCATTGGTGCCATAACACAGAGCAGCAGGTGAGCAGTTCTCTGGAAATGCAGAGTGTTCTCCTTTGTGAACCTCAGTGTTCCAGAGCAGAACTGCTTCTGGCGATGTTCTTTTCCAATGGACGAGGAGAGGTGACAAGTATCACAAACTGAACGGCCAGTCCTTCTTAACCGATTGTTTTAGTGGTGTGCCAGGGCCGGGGACTTTGTTCCATCGGTCAGCAAGGCTCGGGCTGCTGCGAAGGCAGCGTGCTCAACCTCTGCGTCCGGCCTGTCCGTCCGCTGGCTGCAGGTCGCTCAGGGAGCGAGGCTAACAGGTCCCTTGCTTCTGTTCTCACGCACGGGGTCTTAAATGTCAAAGCAGACTTCTGCGGCACCAAGTGTAGGAAATAAAAAGGAAAAATCAGCTAGGAGTTAACGCACATCAGGAAAGAGGGAAATCATCTACCCCAGAAAACAGAGGTGTAATAAGGCACAGGAGTTGCTCTTGTGACGGCTGATTCTGGGAGTTTGGGTGAAAATTGGTTGCTCGCTTTTGTCTTAAGATTCAAACAAACAACAACAAAAACAAACAAATAAACCAGAACAAAAATCCAGCAGGACTGATGCTGTGCCAGCCGTTGGTGGCGCTGTCATTTTGGACAGTGTTGACGTCCCAGTTAAAACTGAAAATGTAAACTAAAAACTTTCCTTATTTGCATACCTGTCTTCTAATGTAATTCACTTAATTACTACTATGTGTGTTCTTTATTGGTTAGATCCATCTTAAGATGAGTAGATCCAAGTGTTTACCTCTGTTTATTGCACACTTGGAATACGAGTCCTTAAATAGACGATTTATTTAGAGCCCTGTTTAAAACTGCAGAGCTTCTGTGATATTGATAGTAGGATGCTACAGTGGAGAATCAGTAGCTTGTTATTTTGATATGTAAAAGCTCAAAAATAAGCTGAAATTGAAGAAATAAAATTGGTGAATCATTCTTTAATGAATATAGCTCATCGTAGATTTAGCAGATCTTCCTGATGTGAAATCTTCCCAAAGAGGAAGTGAGTTTTAGATGTGAGGTCTAAATTCAGAGTTTTAGTAGTTTTAATGCTTTTTCTAAATTAAAATGGTATGTAATGTTAGTATACTTCCCTCTAATGGAGGTAAGTTCATTTCTTCTTTCATAAGAGCAAACTGCTGCGTATCAAAGTCTCTTTCTCAAGTGTTATCTTTCTGTTATTGTCTGTAAAATAGATCAAAATGGACTTCTTTGAACTACTGGCTAACCACCACCTGGACAGTCAGTCTCGCTGGAGCAAAGTGAAGGACAAAGTAGAGACTGACCCTCGTTACAAAGCTGTGGATAGCTCTTCACAGAGGGAAGACCTTTTCAAACAGTACATTGAAAAAATAGCTAAGGTATGTGTGTGCCATTGGGAAGCAATTTTGCGTGTTCTGCTGTTATGTTGCTAATGATGTGTGAAGGAACCAACTGTAAGACAGCCTCACGTGTGCTTTCTTTCCATGTTTAAGCAGACTCTGCACGGTGGTTATTTGTAGCAGTTCCCTGGAATGACTGCAGATCTTAGCAGTGCTGTCCGTGGCTCTGCTGCTACGTGGTGTGTGCATGCCTGCATGCATACATTGCATACGTGCACAGGTGAATTTAGTCAGCAGAGCAGGAAAAGCAGAGTGCAGTAAGGTCATTGGCTATAGAACTTCAGAACGTGCAGACACCGCTCCGATGGCTCTGACCCAAAATGGGCACTTTCCCGTTCTGTGATTTTCCTATCAGCTGAACTTTCAGGATGACAGGTGGCTCACACACAGCTCCTTCACTGGTGCCCATCTCTGAGTGCAGCGTTCCTGCTTTTCTCTTCAAGGAATTAATGGTGGAGTAGGGAAAAGTTGGCTGAAGATAGTTATACTGCTTCCCTCAGCCATCATTCAGTTAGGGGATGCACTCGTGAGAAACATTGCTCTGTGATGAGAACAAGTGTGTGTTGTAACCTGGCTTCTTTCCCCCATGCAGCCCCAACAGCAGTTCAGCAGTTCTTGAAGCAAAGTTTTGCAGATCTTACATCGCTTTGAAGTATTTTGTTCTGAGATACTTTTGGTTTGATAATCCTTTAATTTGCTAACCTGCCTAATGAAAGCATGAAAGATGTCACATTGTTTGTATTGAGGAAAAACTTCTATTCTTACATTCCAGAATTTAGACTCTGAAAAGGAGAAGGAGCTGGAAAGACAAGCTCGCATTGAGGCAAGTTTGCGTGAACGAGAAAGAGAAGTGCAGAAAGCTCGATCAGAGCAAACCAAGGAGATCGACAGAGAGCGTGAGCAGCACAAACGGGAGGAAGCTATACAGAACTTCAAAGCACTGCTGTCTGACATGGTGAGGCACCAGCACGTTCTCTCTGATTCACTCCAGGAGCTTGGCAGTGCATTCTTTTCCAGTCATGCTGTGTATGAAAAGCACTTTGGCTTATATAGAAGTAGAATTGTCTTCACTTTCTTTACAAGAGCGTACTCTTCCAGGACAGTGATTTCTCCTCCTGCATTTGAGCTAATGCATAGTGCTTCCCCCAGCTGCTGCTTGGTTAGTGTTTAACAGAAAGCTGCTGTTGTCTCTGGATTTTTTTGAAGAGCTTTAATTCTTAATTTGATCTATAGTTTAAAAGAAGGGATAGAAGAACGCTAAGGGCTGGGTAACAATTGTCAGTGAACCACAGGACAGCACGTTGACAGCAGTAATCCTCCTTGTGGCCAGGTGCGTTCCTCAGATGTGTCGTGGTCTGACACCAGAAGGACCCTGCGCAAAGATCACCGCTGGGAGTCTGGCTCCTTGCTGGAAAGAGAAGAGAAAGAGAAGCTCTTCAATGAGCACATCGAAGCACTTACCAAAAAGAAGAGGGAGCACTTTAGGCAACTTCTGGATGAGACTTCAGCGGTAAGAGCGATATGTACTCAAACTGAGATATTTGCAAGTCCATGGGGAGTTGGATTTTTCAGTTTTCTGCCAGGAGTTGATTTTTGTTTGGCTTTATTTTCTGGGACTGTTTGCTTCACCAGTCTCTTTTCTCCATAAGAAAAATGTAAGCGTTACGTTTCCTTGCTTATCTTGAGTTCTGTTTCACTTTAACATACAGTTCATTTGCATTTGAGCTTCTAATCAGTGATTTTTTTTTATCTCCTGCAGGATGTTACGTTTCTTCAGTATTGAGTTGCTTGATATTCCTTTCTATATGGCATCTTGCTCTTTCAAATAACCAGTGTGTTTGTCTCAATACCAGTAGATGATCTTTTGTCTGTCTCAGCGTTCTGTTTTAATTTCATGCTCTTTAATTTGAACTTCTGTGCCATGCTGAGGAAGCCTGTCATCTTCTCAGTGTGCTGTGAGGTTCTAGACAGTCTTGGTCTTTTAAAATTGTGTGCAAGCTTCAGCCAGCTTTCTTGACCCTGCAGCTTTGAGTGTTTGTAAGGCATTGGTTAAAAGCTGTTGGAACAGCAGGCAGATCTTAGTGTGACAGAATCATATGGCAGATGTTATTTTGAAGCAAGTTTCCTGTAGGTAATTTTTCACAGCATATATCCATAGATATGTTCTAGAAAAGGATCTTAGAATGTAAATGGTGTTTGGGAGGATGTTGATTCGAAAGTGTCTGAAGAAAAGTAAATGTGTGAGATCATATAACAAAAAATACGAGTATAGTAATAGGAACGAGAAAAACCCAACACTTGGATACAGCAGTGATTTTGTTGGTGTGCTCTGGGGATATTTACTTTCAGATGTGGTAATATTTATATTCCACATCTGTAGTATATCATTTTTCTTGCAGTCTTAACTATTTTTGCTTCTTTTGAAAGATAACTTTAACATCGACGTGGAAAGAAGTAAAAAAAATCATTAAAGAAGATCCGAGGTGCATTAAATTTTCTTCAAGTGACCGGGTAAGAGCTTTGCATTGCTGTTGTTGGCCTTCACTGTGGTGCAGCATATGGAGAAGGAAAATCAGGGACTGCTGACATGGTGCCTGCTTGATGTGAACGTTAATAGTTTTTAATTAAAAAATGCAAGAAGTAAACAAAAATACATTCATCCTGTGACTTGTACTTATATTCAGTGTGTTGAGTTGCATGAAGTACTTTGTCTGCATTCAATGTTCTGGGTTCATCTTTTGTCTTTCAGAAGAAACAAAGGGAGTTTGAGGAGTACATTAGAGACAAATACATTACTGCCAAAGCTGACTTCCGAACACTATTGAAGGAGACCAAATTTATCACATACAGGTGTGTAGCAGAATGTCACCCAGGAGCTCTTTTTGTGTGTTTGCATGTAAGTGGCAAGAAGCTGCTCTTTTGTTCCCTAGAATAATCTTGCCTACATTTATTCTATAATTTTTTCATAATCTGTCAAAAAAGAAAAAAAAAAAAAATATATATATATATATATATATATGTGTGTGTAGCTGATAGAGGATTTGTTTTGGTTTAACTTGGCATTTCCTAATGGTTAACAAATAATGAAAATCAAACCAGCACAGAGGTCAGGTTGTCTTTTGCTTCAGAATAGCACTGTGTGTACCCTGGCTGCCAGGCAATGGATTCATTTTGAGGTGAGGGCCATCTCCTGTGCTCGTGTCAGTCCTTGCCCCTCCAGTCATCACTGGAGTGTTTTGGAGTTTTGGTTTCAGGTGGTGCTGCTCAATGAGCAAATCACAGTGCTGTCAACTGAGGCAGTGCACACAGTTTAGTACCAAAGCTGTGAAATCCTAATTGTCTGCCTCAGTTGGATGCCTGATTTAAAACTCTAGATTTTTGTCCCCCTAGGTTTTGGCATTTAAACAGTTGATGTTGTGCTGTACAAGGCCACGGCAGCCAGACACAGGTCTTCCATGATGCTTAATTAATTTAGCACAGAGGCTACAAACACTCTAGCTCCTGTGCCTTGATACTGCCAGATACTTCAGCATCCTCGTGCTGCTGACTGAGCAGAAAGTGCGCGTGGCCCAAAGCTCCGTGCAGGTTGCTGGCGTTGCTCCCCCCCGGCTGCCTGCACCGCTGTGAGGGGTGGCACCCAGGCAGTAATTCCTTGCGCCTGCTTCCAGATCCAAAAAGCTGATCCAGGAGTCAGACCAGCATCTGAAGGATGTGGAGAAGATACTGCAGAACGACAAGCGCTACCTGGTGCTTGACTGCGTGCCGGAGGAGAGGCGCAAACTCATCGTGTCCTACGTGGATGACCTGGACCGCCGAGGTCCGCCCCCGCCGCCCACAGCCTCGGAGCCGACGAGACGGACGACGAAGTAGAGCTGAGTTCACTTAAGGCAAGAGTATCTGCTAAATCAAAAAGCTTGCATGAGCCATCTGTCAGGTTTATACATATACATTACCGTGAATATATTGCAAAACCATCTTAGGAACAGAGGAGAAAGCAGTGTTTGTGAGCATAAAGTGGTCTCTGTATGAAAATAGAAGATGTATATAAAAAGAGGAAGAAAAAAGAACGTGGCAGTTATTTATGAGTGTCTGCAGGGCGGGATGGCGGGCCCAGCTGTGCAGGCTGTGTCAGGGCCGTGTCCTGCAGCGGCGGCGCAGGAGGAGCGGTGCTGTGCAGCTCCCAGAGCTGCGCATGGGGCTCAGGTGTGAGCGTGGCCCTGGGGCTGCCTGGCTGTGAGGGCGAGATGCTGCTGTAGCTGATGGCTGAGGGCCGCGTTATGGTAACAGGTGCTGATTCTGTGCTTGATTTCACCCTTGTATGTGGTGGTAAATCCGTTGGAGCCCCGAGTTAAAACTGAAAGGAGAATTAGCACTACAGAGACCAGATCAAATTTGCTCACAGGTCTGCTTTGTTCCTTACCCTATCCATGGATTAGAAACAAAATCAGGTTGCTCTGCCCAGGCAAAGATCTGTCCAATGATTTTTACTCCAGTTGGAAACACGTGGCTGGTAGCAGTGGCTACCCACCAGAGCAGGACGGTTGTATAAATGTTTTTATTTACGATAAGTGATCTTTGCATACTTCTGGATTAGACTGTGGATTCCCCCTCTGGGCAATTCTTGTAAACTATACTCCTGTTTTGAATGTTAAACTTGTGTTTCTAAAGTTTAATTTTGAAATGTTGGGATTGTTCAGTTTATGTATTTGAACTACAATAAACCAACTCCTTTTTTATATGGATTGTACAGGCCTAATGCCAGTTTTTGTTGGGTTTTGTTGGAGTTGTGAATTCAAGAGCAGAGGAAAGAACTGAAGTCCTATTGCCTAAAATGTTGGCTGTGTTTTGCCAAACTGTGTGATACTGTACAGCATCAAATTAAATTTCATAAACATTCAGATCAGCATCTGTGCAATTCGGTGCCAAACAGAATTATTTTCCAGTTCAGTTCTTCAGGCTGTGGCGTTTCTTCCTTTGCCTGCACATGTGGTGTGGGTCTGTCTCTCTGGGCCAAGGAGTGGTAGATTAAGGTCATGCCATTAATATGAAGGTAAATGAGCGCCTGTTTGTATAACATTGCCTTTGCAGCATTATCCATGCCCTACAGCTTCTAATTAGGTGCCTCTGTTTAAATTCATCACCAGCAGCAGCTGAGAATTAGCGCTTGGGCTGAGGAGGAAGCAGCTCAGTGTCGCGTGTTACCAGTAATGAGTCCTGTCCCAGTGGGGGTGCAGGCCGTGCAGCTCTGTGCAGCGTTGGGTTTGGTTTCATTGTGAAACCAATTCCACTACCAGCAGAGATTGCAGCTGAAGGAGAAGCCAGCGCCTGTTCCTGTGGTGGTGACTCCTTCACCCCTGCCTGGGTTCTGACGGCCGCTGCTGAACGCGTTGCTGCCCTCAGCAGCGCCCCGCTGGGCAGCCTGGGGCCAGAACCAACGCTGAAGGACTCAGCGCTGCAAACCTGGCTGGGAGCTGCCAGTGCCCCCCATGCACGGGGATGGTGCCCTGCACTGGGCTCGGGGCTGCCCGGCTCTTGTGCCCCCCGGCTCTCAGGGCTCCCTGCACCCCCCCAGTGTGGACCCAGCTGCAGACACCTGGAAAGCACAACAATCAGCAGCTCCACACAGGCACATTTGGAACAACTTTACTTCTGGTACCAGAGTGCAGGCTTTCTGTACAAGAACAAAAAAAAAAGAACATTTAAAAAAAAAAGTTACTTTATCTTGGCTTTTTTTTTTAACCATTTAAAAAAAAGGTACTCCTGGAAGCCACCACTTGTAGTAAATGTGTGAGGCAGTGCACATCCCCCTACTCATCCCTTTGGGATGGCGAATGCCCCCTGCTCCTGCCCCACAGATCCAGGCAGGGCCTCCCCAGGCTCCTCCTTAGGGGCTGAGGGCCAGAGGCACTGCAGGAGCTGCAGGGCATCCGAAGCACGCAGTACAGGAGGGGCGGTGGGCAGGGAGCACTTTGCCCTTAGAGCGGGGTGGAAGCTTCCCTGGGGGACACAGGTGAGGTGGTGGCGGCTCAGCAGGGCCGCCGTCCTGGGGACACTGCTGAGGTGGTGCTGTTGAGTGCTGTACTGCCTTCATTTGTTCACTGGGTCTTGCAGGAGCGGTTTCCAGACTGAAAATTATTTTTTTAATTCAACATTTGCTCGAGTAAAAAAAGGATCTGAACAATCTTAACAGTAGAAAGGGGGAGCCTGGCCATGCACACAGGAAGAGTTACTGATTTTATTATTATTATTATAATCTAGGACCGTGGGCAGCCCATGGAGGAGCTGAGAGCAGTGTTGGGCTGGGTTCTCTTTTAGAATGTCATAAATTAGCAACTTACACTTTTTCTTTAAAAAAAAAAACCAAAAAGAATAAATAAATAAATTAAAAAGAGAAAGAGTATGAAGTGCAGGTGTACAGCAACAGGACAATAACAATGACCACAGTGCAGAAAGAGAAAAAAAAAAGGAAAAAAAATTAAAGCCCAGGTTCAGTTTGGTTTGCAATCAGTGTGTTTTGGAAGCATCATTTATAAAGGTATTTCATATACCCAAAAGGCACCACAGTATCGAAACAAAGCCAAATCCTGGGGAGTTTCCTGGGAGCTCCGGGCGCAACAATTCCATTCTGTGTTCGGTTTTGCTGTTGGTAAGAAGAGGAAATGATGACGGCAAAATGACAGATGTGAAAAATGGGGACAGGGCTCTGCTATCCTGAACCAATAGCTGGGATATTTAGGATTAAGCTTTAAAGAATCGGCATGGATTACAGAAGCCCAGCACCCCGCACTGCGGTGCACACAGCCGCCCCGTCTGCTCCCCCTGCAGCTGATGGCGCCCTGCGCTGCCGCCTCACCACCCGTCAGCCAACTTCACAGCAACGCCTCGGGGCGCTGGGACAGCAGGAGCTGAAGCCCCCCCAGCTGCTCCGCACCGAGTCCGAGCTCCCAGCACTAAATGGAAACCTGGGAGCTGCTCAGCCCCGGCCCCACGGCAGCTGGTCCGCCTGCCCCTGCACACTGCCATTCCCCGAGCAGCAATTTAACAGAGGAATAGGAAAGAAAGGAAAAAAAAAAAAAAAGAAAAGAAACATGTGGAATCTTGTGTTTACTAGTATTCAGTACATGAGAGACTCCTAAAGAATAACTTGTCCTCCTAGTTAACCTTGTCCTGGAATATATACAGGTTATTTGTCGCTGCCACAGCAATGATGTTCTCTGAAGGGTGCCAAGCCGTATGCAGGATCTTTTTGCTGAAGTCCAGACTGTCCACGCTGATCTCATCTTTCCTCCTCTTGCCTCCCACGCAGACCTTGCGGGGTTTGAGGACGGCGCGCGGCTTGCTGTTCTCCCGCGAGGCCTCCAGCGTCACGTCGCGCTTGGTGTTGCGGTCAAACATGCGGAAGAAGTTGTTGTAGGAGCCGGTCATGATGACGCTGTGAGGGCGGAAGGGCGAGTCAGTGAGCATGGCCACGGCCCCGCTTCTGTCTCCTCCCCGCCCTGCCCCGCTCAGCCCAGCACTGCACAGTGGGCATCTCATGGAGTCGTGGAGCGGTTTGGGTTGGAGAGGACCCCGGGATCATCAAGTTCCACCCCCTGTGCTGTGGCAGGGCCACCGCCCTCCAGGTCAGAACAGCTCCAGGGATGGAGCATCCACAGCCTCTCTGCCTCACCGCTCCACCTGTACAGAACTTCTCTCTGACATCTTACCTAAGCCTTCCCTCCTTGAGCTTAAAACCGTCACCCCTTCTCCTGTCGCTGTTGACCCTTCTTTTTATCACCCCCTTTTAAACACTGGAAGGCTGCAATGAGGGCTCCCTGCAGCCTGTGCAAGTCCAGCTCCCTCTGCCTGTCTCTGCAGGGCTGCTCCCACCCTCTGTCTTCACAGCTGAGAGCTCATGCAGGCAAGAATTTCTTCCAGGATAATTACACAGATATCGCTCTTTATGGCAAAGATTTGGCTGACCCAAACCAAATGATTTTCACACCTTTTTCAAGGCAAACTCTCCCTGACTTAAATGGAACACACAGAGCTGTAACATGATTCAGATCAGACTCAGAATTCAGGCCCAGCTGTCTCACTGTGAGGTAAGCAAGGAGCCACTGCCCCAGGAGCCAGGCACACAGCCCCAGGCACCCCGCACACAGACCCCAGCTGTGCCCAGCCCCACAGCCACCCCTCACCTGTCAGAGCCGTTCCACACGCACTCGAACTTGTCGAAGATGCAGTCGTTCTCATACAGCGAGCACAGCTTGCTCCGCAGGTAGTCGTGGACCTGGAGGCAGGGATGGATGGAATGAGGCAGGGGGCATCCACACCAGGCCCCATGGCCGCTCCCATCCTCCCATCCCGCCCTGCCCGCAGCCCCGCTCTGCCCACCTGGTAGGTCTCGATGGGCCGGTTCTCCATGTTCAAGTCCCACACCTTGACAGTGAGGTAGTCCCGGGTCATGATGTACCTGCCGCTGTGGCTGAATTTGACGTCGGAGATGGAGGAGATGATCTCAGAAAAGAATGAGCGGTTACTGGGATCCTCGGGCTCCTCAAAAACTGCAAGAGAGGAAGGGACAGGCCTGGCATCGGTGACCCTGTGGGACCTGCTGCCCTGCCCAGCATGGGGGGTGCAGAGCAGCTGGGGACACGGCCGGCACACGGGAGGCTGTGAGCACCCTGAGCCTGCAGTGCTGAGCCCACTGTGAGCGCTGGGCATGGCATAAAGCGAGCACCTGTGTGTTATGGACTGTGCAACTCAAATGCATCTATTTTTAAATGAGTGCAATAACCAGGAAGGGTCAGCAGAGACTGATCTATCAACAGCACAAAAGAAGACCAAAAGATTTAGAGCCTCGTGTACCTTTTCTCTATAGAAATCAATGCTCAGTATAACTGAAAGTCAATGTAAATATTTTATAGCTACTGCAACCTACAGATTTAATCCGATGTCTCTGAATAAATCACAGCCTGTACAGCCCAAAGAGCATTGATGAAGGTCCAAATTAAATGCATTTACAAATTCAATTTCAAAGTAATGTCAGGTGGGCTGGCATAGCTTTAAAGAAAACAATAGATCTGCACCAACGAACAGGCTGCATTTGGAGTGCATCTGTCAGACCTTTTCCTTCCATCCCTACAGACCCCTCACCACCTCAGCACTACAGAATACTGCTGGGGAACAAGGAGAGGCTCCTCCTCCTTCTGGAAAGAAACCCATTGTCCCAACACTGACTTGGCCATAAAGCTTATGAGCATGAGCACTGCCTGGCACCCACACTCCCTGTATCCAGAAAACAAAGGCAGGAGGAGCTGTTCCAAGAGCCAGGGCTGGGTTCGACCATTCACCTCCACTGCCCCAGCCCAGCCTTGTGCTCATCACAGCTATTCTCCAACACAGCAGAGAAGGCCTGACATACAAAGGGAGCCCTTTCTTAGGGCTGGGGATGTTACACTTACAGTGAATAAACAACCATAGAAGTAGAAAGCATCAAACTGCAGATTGAAAAACAAGACGCCTCAGAGAGCAAACCCAAGAGGTGATGGCAGCACCAAGAACACGAGCAGGAGGAGAAGGGCAGCAGCAAGAAGGGCTGGCTTCAGATCCTGACCCCGCAGTGCTGTGCGCTCTGCATGGGCCGAGCAGCACTAAGCTGCACTGCGCCCCGAGAGCCTGCAGCCCAGAGCAGCTTCTGCACAGCGCTGCTGTCCGAGCTCCTGCACGGCTGTGCATGCAGCCCGAGGGCTCTGCGGGCAGCTCGGAGCACATGGCTCCTTTCCATTCCTTAGTGAATGCAACCGCCCCTCCATTTCTGTAACACCAATTCAAACCCCGTCTTTTCTTTCTCTCCTTCATTTAAACTCTAATAGGGACCATTGGCCACACGTACCAGGAAATCCAAAACAACACAAAGCCTGTGGCACAGCACCCAGAGCCCCCACTGCAGCGATGGTCCCGCAGGGCTGCAGAGCCCTCAGCCATCTCTCCAGGCTCTGACTCCGTGCTGCAGGCCACAACAGATTTCTCACTTAAAATGGAGATTGGGGAGTGCTGCAGAGGCAAAGAGGTTTGTTTCCTCATTAGCTAAATGAGCCCAGGGTGGCAGACAAGGTTTGTCATCCTCTGGAGATTCTGCACAATCAGCTTGTTAATTTTTAGCTCGAGGTCTTGCCAGGCTTATTACTGCATGCAGCAGGACGTCGTTAGCCGCTGCTCGGGGCTGAGGAAGGAGGTGATTTGTTTCTGGAGGCACTGCCACATCTCAGCTCTGCACCGGCTGTGTGCTGCCCCAACTGACAGCAGGCAACGAGAGCTCTGCACCACGGATCCTCAGCCCTGGGCAGGATGTGCTTCATGTGTCTGGAGCAGGGAGTTCCTAATGTGAGAGCAGATCCTTGCACCCCATTTATGTGCCCTTTTTCTAGTATAAAAGGCTTTGGTGAAAAGGAAAACAGAAAAAAAACAAAAACAAAACAAAAAACCAAGAGAATATTCTGTCAACAGGAAGGTGACAGCAGTCGTGCAGCAAGGTGTGCCTGTACCCAGGGCTCAGTCCTGTAAGGCTATAACACAATGGAAAGTGCAGCAATAACCAGGGGGTGGCAAAGTCCTGAGCTGCAGCAAGTGAGGATTTGCTCGAACAGAACAGCTGTGAGCACTGAAACTAAAGGAAAAGGCTGCTTACCTTTGGAAGGCCTCAGATATGCAGGAATCTCCAGTGAGACCCCCTCACTGCCAGCCCTTAAATGAGGGCCAGGAAGGGGTGGATCCTGGCTCCAGCCCTTCTATCAGGTACATAGCATACAGCTGAGCTCCTCTGGGTCAGCCCTGCCTTCCCACCAGGTGCCCAATCACTGCTTCGAGCCACTGCCAGCAGCCTCAGGTCAAACAGGATGGCAGAATTTAATAGAAGAGCATTTCAATAAGTCTGCCCCTAAGCTGCAAAGTGTGTCTGCCTGATTGAACACAACAGGGATGTGCAGTGCTATCACAGAATGGCCCAGGTCGGAAGAGACCTCAAGGATCATGAATCTCCAACCCCCCTGCCTCAGGGCCACCAACCTCCCCATTTAATACTACTGACAGCTATTAAATACCCCTGCTGGAGAATTTGCCTCCAAAGCCAATGTTGCTTTTCATTCTGAACTCTGATGAACTGTCTCAATTTCAACTTACACATCTGCTGAGCTGCAATTGACTCAGGCTGCTGCTTCAGAGGTGCAGAGGGAAATCAGTAAGAAAATTTCAATGGAGAGGTCAAACCAAACTCTTGTTCACCGCTGGTCGGCGCTCACTGTGGGCTGAAGGATGTGGCAGCACCAAACAAAGGCAGTGGCCATGTAGGGACTGCTGCCTCCAGAGCATCAGGGAAAGGGATTGCCTTAGCTGTCATTGCACTCCAAGTCACTGTAGGACTGTAAGACAGTCATGAAGTGCAAGAACAGAGAGATGCGTTCTGCTAGGGTTTGGGATTCACAGATTCACAGAATTGTAGGGTTTGGAAGGGACCTCCAGAGACCATCGTGTCCAACCCCCTGCCAAAGCAGGCTCCCCAGGCATCCAGGCAGGCCTTGAACATCTCCAGAGGAGACTTCGCAACCTCCCTGGGGCGGCTGACACTTTCAAGTCTCCAGATGTCCGAGCAAGCTTCCCTCTGCACCTCCTGTGCTGCAGCACACAATGGCAGCTCGCACAGCACTCACACTTGGCGTGGCGGTCGCAGAGGGCGGAGGTGCGCATGTCGCACAGCCGGATGGTGCCTTTGCTGCTGCTGTACACGAAGGTGTTGCAGTGGTGGGGGTGGAACTCCGCGGCGGTGATCACTTCCGTCAGCTCCTCCATGTTGGCTGGCTTGATGTCCACGATATCTGGGGGTGAGTGAAGGAGCCCGCTGCTCCCTGCTTGGAATTGGTGCCTCGAGCCATCAAACCCCTCAAGTTTTGCCTAAATCCTCCCCTCATTCACTGAAATAAGCACACATGGCAGCGTTGCTCAGATGTGGGCCCCCACCGACCACACACCTGTGGCTGCTGAACTCCGGCTGCCTAACGCTGCCACGTGCCCCCAGGGCTTCTCAGTAGAGAACACGACATAAATACCAGTGGCGCTTAGTGCCCCACCGTGATTATTTCTGATGCAGCAGTTAGGAGGGTGACAGGCATGATCTCATTTGTGCGCCTGTGACTGGCAGCCTGTCACCCTGCTGCGCTATTAAGATTTCCCCTCCCCGTCTCCCCCAGGGCATCTGTCTTCTACATCACCCCCAATCCCTCTGCCCCAGCTCAGCCCTGCAGGCAGAACTCAAAGTAGTGGCAGTGGGGGTCCCACAGAGCAGGGGGCTCAGCACCCAGCACTGCCAGCACACTGCCATGGCTCAGCCCACGCAGACAAGCACCAGCAGCAGTGACTGCTCTGGGGATGAGGACGTCCAAAGCTGTGACTGAGGGGGCTGTGGGTACTGTGGAGCACTGAGCCCTGCGGCTTTGCTGTGCTCTGTGCCTGCACCGACCTCCTGGCAGGATCTGGGGTAACTGGCAGTAATGAACCTGTAATGAGCAGGACCAGTTAGTAACACTGCCGAAGAAAATCACAATGGGTCGAACCTTTACCTTGGTTCTCCCTTTTCTGGGTCAGAAAGGACTGAATGCTTCCCTGTGCACCCGGCCCCGTGGCTCTCTGTTAATACAGCTCCTGGCAGCAGAGGGGCCCAGGGACACCATAGGGTGCGCGCACCAAAGGATACTGAAGCTCTGATTTGTGATCTCAAAGTTCCAGAGGTTTATCCGCAGGTCGTCGGCCGACATGTAGGTCTCGTAGTCGCTGTTGACAGATATGGAGTTGATGTGGTACGTGTGCGCGTTGGCAAACACCCTGCGGGGGGTGGCCTCCACCATCAGGTCCATGGGCCGCAGCACTGGCACCTGCAGGGGACGGGCAGTCAGCAGTGGGCACGGGATGCTGGGAGCCACGTGGGGCAGCACCGCAGCATCGTCTGCTTTGGGAGACAACAGTGCCAGTCCGGAGCTCTTCTACAGCAACAGTTCCTTCTTCGGTCAAACAACAGCAAAACCTCTCCTATTTTGTCACTTCGGAATGTGAAATTCCTGCCCCGCTGCTAACAGAAGTGCTGTATTAAGAGCTGAATCAGCTCCGGATTTTCTTTCAGATTTTCAAGATTTGCCCCACAGTGAATGGTGGAAGTAAAGGAGGGGAAGAGATAGAAGGGAAGCACAGGGCAGGGACAGATGGAGGAAATAGGAATGTTTGCCTTTGGATTTGTAAGCATAGCTCACGTAAACATGAGGGGATGGAGGGAGGCATGAAAGCAGCATATGCAAGGAGAGGTGTACTTAATAACTTCAGACATTGTGCTCTTAAGGCAGCTGCGTGCACCAGTGCTACCCCCGCCAGGAGCTGCGCCCTCCAGCCACTCCATCACAGCAAATGTTTTCTGTGTGCTGCCCGAAGAGGTTTCCCATGGCTGCAGAGGTGGGGATGGGAGCATGACAGCCAGATCAAGTGACACAGGAACACAGGAACTGCCAGCCTGGAGCCTGAGCTTAATGTGATGCGCCTGCTTCCTAATTCAGTCTGACACACTCAATGATGCATCGTTTGCTGCTGAAGGACTCTGCTCAGCCATCTGGGGACAGAGGCTCGCATTGTGCTCAGAGATTGCAGGACATGGGCTGTCACTCAGACCATCAGAAACATGATGGTTTTGCAAAGTGCGTGGGCTCAAACGTTACACTGGGCCACTCTGGACACAAAAGTAAATCATCATAGGCTCCGGAGCTCAGCACTGCTGTGCAGCCTGACAGTGTCCCAGTCAGACCCATGGCTGTGCCCAGCCCGCGTAGCACAGCAAACAGGGCATGGGGTGACCTACAGATCCAACACCTGCGTGGTCCCAACCTGGTCTCAGTGCTACTGACACCGGCCACAGCAGAAGGGAGCAGTGCAGCTGCAGGGCTGCACTCCGCCACCTCCTTCACCAACAGTGAGAATTCCTGGGTGCAGCCCTTCAGTTACTGAGCGGACCTGCAGGGTAGTGCCTGGTATTACATACACCCATTATTAAAGGGTAATTTGGTGTAACAAACCGCATCAAGTACATAGAATGGCTGTCAAATAAAATAAAGCACTAATAAATTATATTACTTCCTGTTCTGTGGAAGAGGGCAATGCCATTCATTACTCACTTTAAAAAAATTATGTCTTCATTTTTCTTTTTGCTTTTTACCAGGCACCTCCTGCAAAAAGCGCGCTCCCACCACCCAACACGTCCCACCCCGCCGCTCCTCACCACACTCCTGGCAGAGCAACAGCTTCACGTTCCTCAGGACTTGGCCTTACCGGGCTTTCCTGATGCCATCTGAGAAGATCCCTTCCCATAGAGACAAACCTGCTGTCTGGCCCCTCGCCGTGCGCTGATGGAGCTCCTGGTTCAGCCATTTCCCCAGCACAGCCCTGCTCCCAGCCACACGGTGTGCAGCGCCAGCAGAGCTCCAGGTGTGGGAGAGCCTTTCCTATGGGGGCCCAAAGTGCCCCGCAGGGCCTGGCTGGGGGAAGAGGGGCTCAGGAGCAGCACCTGCAGCAGTGAGGGCAAACCCAGCCCTGCAGTGCAGCCAGAGCACCTTGGAAGGGTCGGGGCAGTGACTGCCAGCACCGTCCCCAGCCCAGCCGCCCCCCTGCCTTTCCTTGTTTTTGTAGCAGGACAGAATCCTTTTTCAGTTTGTAACTGAGAATCTGTCCCTGCTTTTACATTTCAGAATGACTCACATCATCTGCACCTGAATTCTGCAGTAAGAATTCAGAAAACAAACGGCCCTCCCGAGGCCACGTGTGTGTGAGCATGGATACATTTGATACAGGAGAAGTAAAGAACAAACTCTCCATGAAGCCACACCCAGAAGCCAGAAAATATGAATGTTTTGTCAAAATGGGAGATATGAAACTATTTATGATGGATGCTGTCGGAACTGAGTGAAACAGCAGCTCTTAATCACCAACAGCACTGTGACAACAGCAGTCGCCGTGCTCCTCTCAGCCCCCTTGTGCCTTGCAAGGATCTAAGACAACTGCAGTCCTTGTTCAAAGAGTTTTCAGCCCTGGCTGTGATCTGTGTTAACGATTCCTGCAAACAGCCCCTGGCACACAGTGGTGCAGAGGCACTCAGGGAGCCCCGTGAGGTGGTGCAGAGGCTGCGGGCTGGGACCTACGCTGATGTGCAGAGCTCTCCCAAAGAAAGCAAAGGCCCTCGTGGTCTGAACAGAGGGAAATAGTCCTGCATTACGTGGGTTAGAAATTCCTCAGGTAATAATGCTCATCAAGTAAATCCAAACCATTACAACGAATAGGAAGAGATGACTGCAGCAAGGTGGTTTTAAATCTTTTTTCTTGTCTGCAGTTGAACACGGAACCACGGATGGATGAACAAAACGTGAGCAGCAGAGGAGCATTAAGTGCTCAGGATACACCAAGCAGCAGTAAAACCGAGAGCTATGTAAATATCTGTCTGAGGAAACCCATCAGTGTGAACTGGAGCAGACTGAAGGCTGCTCTCTTTTGCATCCTTACGGACAGAAGGTGTTGTGCACAAGGATAGCAATACCCATAACACCGAGCACTCACATTGAGCTTTACCTCTACCTGCTGATATGGAGCAGGAATCACATGTTCCCACGGGGCTGCTTGCTATAGACGTCAGGAAACTGTAGGGAGCATTAAAAAACACCAAAAAGGAAAACTTGTGCAGCCAACAAGCACCACGCTGAGATCCAAGCTGTGACTTTGGGCTGAATGTCTGCAACAAATGCCCAAGTTGTTCTGACCCCGCTGCAGCCCAGCAGCTGCCAATGCCAACGCCAGGATGCAGCCAACCTCCACCAGCCAGCGCCAGCAGCCAACTGTGCAGACAGCAGCACGGGCTGGGAAGGAAACCCGGCAGATGTACCAACACCAGCGTCACTTTGAAAAGCAGTTTGTGTTGGAAACTGAGACAGGCATCTCTTCTACCCTGAGCTCAAGTTACTCAACCGCAGTGATACCCCTTAACCACACCATCCTTTAAAAACTCACCTGTATCCCACACAGAGTCAGTAAGCACAGCTCCTACAGCACCAACACCCAGACCCCAGGAAGGCCCCTCCTGTGGGCTGCACTGGGCTCAAACTCTGCCTGAAACGTGGCAGCAGATGCAGATACATATCACAGAATCACAGAATCACAGAATTGCAGGGGTTGGAAGGGACCTCCAGAGATCATCGAGTCCAACCCCCTGCCAAAGCAGGTTCCCTACAGCAGGTCGCACAGGTCGGCATCCAGGCAGGTCTTGAACATCTCCAGAGAAGGAGACTCCACCACCTCCCTGGGCAGCCTGTTCCAGTGCTCTGTCACCTCACTGTAAAGAAGTTCTTGCGCACACTTGTGCGGAACTTCCTATGCTGCAGTTTCCAGCCGTTTCCCCTTGTCCTGTCTCCATTTCATATGAAATGAAATGTCTCTGACTCAGTGAAGGAAACACCTGCTGGCCCCAGGAGCACCTGGAGCAGAGGTGAGAACTGGGTCTGAGGTTCTGTGAGGCTCAATTGGCAATGAAGTCTGAAGCTACAAAGTGAGCCAAGGGCAGACATATCAACAGTGTTGTATTCATAAATACTGAACTCGAGTACTTAGAATGCAAACCTTGACAGGAGGTTAATAAATCACAAGCTGCTCTGGCTGATTAATGCCACCATGACATTACTGTGTAGCTGGAGTTCCTAGGCCTGCAGGTGAAGGGAGACCTTGAGTCTCTGCTCTGAATTCAGGCACAGGAGTGTGGCCTCATGGTGCAGCCCCTCCTTAGGACCACACGCTGCCCAGGCCAGGTCTCTGTGCACAAATAAAGTTCAGAAACAGCCCCGGGGACCCTCATAGGAGGAGTGGGTTCAGTTGCACCTTCTGCCAGCACTGCCAGGCACAGGGTGACTGCTTTAAAGGGTCCATGCATGCATCTCTCTCGCAATAAATGGCACACATAGCCTAGGCTGTTTACATCTGACTCGGGAGGCCTGTTGTGATCCACCTAGGTGGCCAGAAAACTCACAGAGAAGGAACTGCTGCTGCAGAAGCTGCCACTGTGCTGCAAATAGTGCAAAGGAGGCAGCTCTGCAGCTCCATCCCAGCAGGACAGCAGCTCTGGGCACGGCTGTGGGATCGCTGTGCTCACGATGTGCCTGCATCCCCAGCCGTGCAGCACTCCCTGTGCCCCCAGCAGCCGTCAGCACCATCCCTGGACACACAGCCCTGCCAGCACTGCTGTCTGCATCCCACCCCCAAAGAAATGCACCGTGCCGGCCGCTCACCCGCAGCGAGGTGATCATGGAGGGGTCTCGGAGGCGGCCGTCCTCATCCTTCAGGTTGTAGCCCTCCGGCCTCTTGTCGCGCTCACTGACCTTCCATAGCTTCACAGTTTTATCTGCGAGAGAACAGAGTCACACCTGGCTGCTGCTATGAGCCCCCTCTCCTTCAGGGTCGATCTCTGTGCCACGTTACTTTGAGAGTGAGAATGGAAAGAAAGAGGGCAACGTGGGAATGTGTTACAAAGCATCGCTTTATAACTCACTACAATACGAAACGCTGTCCTAAACACAGAGATAATATCCCTGTTAATCAAAAAACTGTTTAAAAACTCAATTAACAGATCGCCGTGCTCTATAATTAATCTTCATTGCATTTCAGTAATTCTCCCCCAGATGAATTTAGTAAATCTTCGAATTTTATTACAGTGATCAATAGAGTCAATTCTGTAACACAAAGTTAGTTGGTTACGGGAGATAATTAGAATCCTCCTCGTCCCCTGAAGTAATTAAGTCACAACCATCCTAGGGCCCCATTCATCCCAAGTAATATTCCTGGATCCTCCTGCTATTTATCTGAATATAACATGGAACTGCTGAGCTGAGCGCAGCTGCATGTAGGAACACAGCAGCTACGGCTTAAAAAAGCCAAAACAACAACAAAAACTTCACCCAGAGAGCTCAGAAAACGCCCAACAGGAGCCATCAGCAGAACAAAGCGCACAGAGGAGCCCCCCTGCCTGCACCACACGCACCGTTGGTGGACAGCAGGAAATAGGCGGCGTTCTGCTGCGGGAGCCATCGGATCTTATTGATCTTCTCCTCGATCTCCAAACTCTTCAGGTAATCGAACTCCGGCTCGTGGCTCTGGAAAGTGCTGTACACATTGTACTCACCCCTGCGATGGGGCTGGTTCTTGCTCTGAGGAGGACAGAGAGGATGTAAGACTTGGAGAGAACATTTCCCACTGAATCCTTCACCCCCAGGTTCTCTGCACACCTGACCCAGCGCTGCCCTAGGGCTGGGAGCTGAGATCTGCACTGAGCCCACAGCCCCCAGGGGACAGGTCGGGCCCCGGCACAGAGCCCTGAGGCACAGACTGCGTTGGGAACAGCACCACAAAGAGAGTCCATCAAGATGGGAATCATGCTGCTGGGAAAGGTGACAACGTCTGAGAACCATCTGCCCAGAGAGGCACAGCGCCCGTCTGCCAGGGGCTGCATTTCTCCAAATCGCACAGAGCTGTGCAGCGCAGGGCTCTGAGTGGGGCTGGGGCAGTTCTGTGGATCTGTGCTGCAGGTCGCTTCCTGCACACTCTGATGTTGGTCCCTTGGAGCACAGGGCTGTGACAAACAGGAGGCGGACGGAATGCATCGCAGGTGGTGTCAGGGAGGTGGAAGTTCAAGAAAAGTGGAAGAATAACAAAAAAGAGAGAAATATGAAATGGAATAGTAACAGAAAGGCCAACAAAGCATCTGTGTGTAACCTCATACTGATCAGTTTCCCCCAGCACACACAAAATACTGGGCAGATTTAACGTCGGGTGAAACATAACCCATTGATGCCCCATAGCATTACTGGTGGCCTCATGCAGTGCAGCCCTCTCAGGAACCCCCCGAGGAGCTCTGCAGCTCCGAGCTGAGGGCACAGTGCCCCAGGCCTGGGGGGCTTCTGAGGGTGGGACAGCATGGCCAGGGGTGGATGGCAGCCAGCTGTGCCCGTGCTGGGCTATGGGGGAGCTACAGCATGGCTGGAGGTGTGTGGGAACGCAACGCAGCATTTTAGGACATTCTACAATGTTACTCCAGGTCTTGCTGCTAATTGCCTCTTTCCAATTCTCAGTCTGCTAGGAGAGAACTGAGGTTAAGAGTGACAGGCACAGATTAGGAAACAACAGGACACTGCTTTACAAGGATAAAATGGCATTTTGTACTTACCTCCTGCTCACGCTGAAATATGACAACCCGACCCCCCTTGTCCCCTGTTGCCAGCAATTCTCCGGTGTGGTTGAATTCTACTGTAGAGATAATGTCAGCTGAAAGGAAGAAGACAAAGACAATTTAAGTAACTGCAGAGTGGCTTTCATAGGCATCTAAATGCACCATTCCCACGCAGCTCAGGCAGCGCACACTGTCAGCGCCTTCTCTCCCCTGTGACATTTCCATGCATCTCAGCTTTTCTTTTGTACATAATGACAGTTGCAGCATTTTGGAGCGCTGCTCTGTGTCCCACAGCCTTGGGGCGCAGGGATGCTCCCACCATGGCAGGGGACAGGCGGGGAAGCACTCATGAATCTGCAGCACGTAAAGACTTTAATCTGCGCGCTTACCCTTGAGGCAAAGCAGGAGAGCTGCTAATGATTGGATTTATTGGGGCTATTTTTAAAAGAATGTCAGAGGTTAATTCTGTGACAATTACTGCCCGACTGGTGTAACCAGCTGCCTCGAGCGCAGCGCAGCAAACAGAGCAGGGGACAGGGAAGGGTGGATGCAGTCTCCGTCATTTGCATCGCCCTGGAACACCCATAGAAGGCCACTACAGCAGATTGGCCACAGCCTCGTCCAGCTCAGCACAGAGCAGACCCTGCCATCACCATTAATAACACACAGTCACTATTTCTGCCAAGCAGGAAGCAAAATTCCTCCTGGCTTTATGCCCTGAAGTCCTTTCAATGTCTGTGCTTTGCTAAATGAAACCAGTGAGCAGTGATGGCTTTGCCCCACTTCCGTTGCTCCTGAGATGGTGGATCCCCTCTGTGCACCAGCCCCAGCTGTAACCACAGCCCTCAGCTGTCAGCTGCAGCTCCAGAGTACCCGCAGTCACTGGGACCTTTATAAGCTCACTGGAGTGAGTGAAAGCTTTGGGTGCTCACTCACTTCCTGCATCCATTCAGCCTGGTGATGTGCACAGAGCCCCACGTCTGCCAAGCTGGGAGAATCCAGATGGCAGCAGGCAGGTGAGTGATGAACTCCATGCTGCTGCCATTAACATGCAACATGCGCTTCTCTTCCCCACATTACCCCATCTCTCCAGCATTCAGCAATTTGTAATGACACATGAACGCATTCCAAAGTTTCTTGTAATTCATTTACAACTTCTGGTGGCTGTGAACAGCCTTGGAAGCCCATTTCCCTGCAGATGGAGATGGAACTGCAAAGACAAACCCCAGGGACCAGAGGTGAACAAATGGGAGCAGGAATGCAATGAGGGCTGAGGCACTGCGTGGGAACGCTCCTCAGCAAAGCACTTTGTCCTCTGCATGGAGCCCTTCTGCATCAGCCTGCACGTGTGGGCAGCAGAATCTGTCGGGAAGGTTTTAACCATCTGTTACTAACATTAATAGAAGCACCAAAAAGCAAAGCAGAAAGGCCAGCCTGGTTCAGAGCCAGGCTAAGTGCAGCGGTGCTGGCTGCATCGCTGAGCACTGATAACACCTGTTCGGAATTTCACTCTTTTGGGGTTCATTTCAAGCTACCAAACAGATCCTGAGCTCCTTCAGACACACCTGTTATTTTCTGCTTGGCTGGATTTGAATTACTGCTTAAACATCAGTCCCATTTTGCAAGTGAAAAGATGGGGATGGGAAGCTTTCCTGCCTGTTTTCTTCCCCATGGAGTTATGGAAAGAAAAAAAAAAGCAAAAAATGGGAGTGAGAGCCCAAGTGTGGGTGGCAGAGCAGCCTGCAGCCCCCCATGCACTCACTGCACCCACTGGGTTCAGGCAGAGCCCCCAGCTGCACGGGCTGACAGCACCACTGCCCACAGGCGATACTGAGGGGCGCACAGAGACTTCCTCACACTTTTAGCCCAGGCTGCCCCACAGCTGCACCCAGGAGGATGTGGTTCTGATGCTGCTGTTAATAACCAGCACTAGGAAGCGCTCTGCCCCAGCACCCACTGTAACCGTGCTGTAACCTCAGATCTGCTGAGTTGAAGGTGGAACTGTGAGGAGACACAGAGTTCTGTGTACCAGGGAAAGCTTTGCACAGAAACCGTGCTGCATGGGCCTCCAAAATGAAATCAGCAGCACTTCAGTGAGCAAAGCATCCACCGGCACAGTGCCCTTCCGTCCGGTCCCCTCACTCAGTGGATGCCTCCTGCAGGCCAGGACAGCTGTTGGTATCTACAGCCCTGAAAAATCAATCCAGAAGACATCTCCCTACATCCCCAGAGCAGATATGTAGCTCAGCTAAAACGAAACACACTCAAACACTGACAGACTTTGTGCTTGGAACCAGATGGGGTTCAGCAGCGCCAGGTTAAGCCCTCATACAAGCCCAGGTTTTCACTGCTAATGTTTTCCAGCTGTCAGTGCCTTGGACACAACAGCTCAGGCAACATTTGCAACTGCAATGCTACTTTCCAGCAACGTTTAGGCAACATTTTCTAACTCCTATGCTACTTTCTAGCACAGTATAGGCAACAGCTCCTAATTCTAAGGCTACATCCCAACCACTGCTGCTAAAAGCCTTGTTTATCGGGAGGGCAGCAGCAGCCACAGCCCCAAGCAGCACAGCGCCACCCGCAGCGCTGAGGGCAGAGCAGCCCTGGGTGCAGAGCACAGGACAGGAAAAGGCCCCGACTCCAGCAGAGCACAGCAGAGCGCAGGCGACCTCCAACGTGGTGAACATCACCACGGCCCCTCTGCCAACTCCACGCCGGTAGAAACGGCACCTGGAGAGCACAGGGACAGGGCTGAGCAGACGCCGCTGCAGCAGCACAGCTACGCAGCACAGAGCTGCGCCTCACACCAGGAGGCGTTTTTCCTTCTGAAACCCTTCCCATCACCAGCTCTGGTTTTAGGTCACCGCATTTGTCAGTGCGTTGCAATAACTTCCCCTGCTGCACTGAGACAGCCTCCAGACAGCGGCCGCTCGCAGCGCTGCCAGACTCAACCTGCAGCCTCCCCCCTCCTCAGCACAGCGCTGTGATCCAGGGACTCGAGCGGCTTCTGCCCCAGCGCAGACGTCGTCCCGGACAAACCACCAGAAGCTGCCCAGAGGCGGGCAAAGGGCGGCTGAGACACTCGGCTCATCCCCGGCTCCCGCCCCGGCAGCGGGACCTCACTGGGGTCCGGTGGGCCGGGCCTGGGCTCTGCCCCAACACCCTCAGGCTGTAACAGCAGACGGGCAGCAGCCGGGAGAGCATCTCCCAAGGGAGAAGGACGGAGCTTAGAGATGACGGCACAGCAGCGGAGCAGCGCTGGGTCCCACGCCAAACTTGCAGCCCCAGCACGGCGCACTGCGCGCTGCTGCCCGCCGCTCCCACCCCGCGCTCAGAGCAAACCGGCAATTATTTATTAAAATTCCTGTGCACGCGCATTGAAATGATCAGTAATTGAAGTCCATTTCTCCTAAGGTTCCTATAGTAGTTTTGTGACAGTAAGAAGGAAAAACGCTTCTTTTTTTTTTTTTTTCCTGTTTCTATTTCCTTCATTGCCTCCTACACGCTCAGTGCCCCGAATGTGGAGAATTTAAAGAAAACTGTTTCCATGGAGACCCTCCCCTCCGAGCAGCACCAGCCCGCAGCTTTCCCTTCTGTGAGCATTAATGTTCCTTCACGCTTTCATGCTAAAAATATCGAGGGCTGGATTTGATTTTCACCCTAGCGATGCGGTTTTATCAGAAAAATAGAAAATTTATAACACACACACCCTGGTATGCACACGTGCTGCTGAATGGCAAGGTGCCCCTTCCCCTCTCCTACTGTGGGAGGAAGGCACATTCCCCAGCAAAGGGACAACGAGTGGTTGTTAAACATGGATGAGAAAGCCAGGGGCTGCCCTGGTGCCCTGGGCCCACACACCCCATCCGTGCTCCCAGACACCCCCCTAACCCCACACTGGGACAGCCCACATCCCCACCTCTCTCTGAACACCTCCTCCTGAAATCCCTGTGTTCCAAGGGGCAGAACTGTGTCTCCAAAGGTGCGGTGGGGCAGCTCTGCACATCATGTGTGCAATGCCTGCTGGCACAGCAGCACGGATGCAGCAGGTTGTAGCACTGCACGGCTGCCCCAGCACAGCAAACCAGGGCAAGATTCAAAGCCCAGGAAAGGTAGGAACACCATCTCAGCTGAAGCACTTCTAGTGGATGACCAAATCTCTGCAGTACCTCATTACAAACACATCCTTGACGTGCTCCCAGCACTCACAGCCTATCCCACTGCTGCAGCAGGGCAGGCAGTGCTGGTGGGAATGTGCAGCTCCATTGCTCGGACCCCATCAGCTCCAAACAGTCAGCACATGATGGTATTTTCCCTCCACCCCCCCTTTGCTCTGCAGCCTGGCAGCCACGCAGCTCTCCTGCATCCTGCTTCCCTCCATCTGCATGGCAGGACCATGGCACACACATATATTTTTATAAACCTTCTTTCTCCATGAACTGAAGAGAAAACGCTTTGGAGGCAGCAAGAGCATTACTGCAAGCATCATTATGATAAATTGGCTACAGTGGAAGATTGTGAATAGCAGAGCTTATGTCTGAGATCCACAGATGAGTCAGGCACACAGCTGCAGTCAGTCATTTCCAATCTAGCCAGGCCCAGAGCTGACATCTCCACGTCACCACACACAGCTACCCTGCAGCTCCACACCTTGCACAGCTCCTCTGCTCCACGCAGCCATTGCAGACCCCACATGTCCCCATGTCCTGGTGCTGCTCAGCCCCAGGCAGTGCCTGGCAGCCAGCAGCACCCCTGGGTCCTCCACGCCATGTGGGGGGCAGATGTGCCCACCCCACATCCCACTGCTGACACCACAGGCCAGCACTGGGAGAACCCTTCACACACCACTCCAACTGTAACTGAGGCGTCCTCCCATAAAGTGACCCCAGATCCCTTTCCAAAAGCGACACAAACAAGTGTTCCTACTGCACTGGGACAAAGCAGAGCTTTGAGGAGGTCTCAGGACCCAGCGGGGCACTGAAACCCTGTGTTCTGTCATTGGTAAGAATCACTTGGCCAATGGCAGCACACACAAAGCCTCCAAGCCTGCAAATGGTGATACATTGGAAGCACCATAAATAACAGCAAACCAGGCTGCCAAACGAAGAAGGGTTTAGATCGTTCAAATCCCATGCTATAAGATGTCAAATCCAGTTTAACACCGATAAGTGTGGGATAGAAACTCAGCATCAGCACATCTCCCACCCAGGGCAGCCCCCCAGCACTGTGGGGACAGGGATGCCGCAGGTCCTGCTCCTGCAGGAACACATTCACCTTTCACCACTATGGGACACAGAGAGGTAATGAAAAACTGAATGGTGCAGGGAGAGAAGCACAGAACTCGGCCATGTGCTGACAGCAGAGCCAGAGCATCAACTCTGCACCTGACTGCTGCATGGCACAGCACAACCCTGGAGCTCAGAAAGGGCTTTGAGGGCGCAGCCCCTGGGATGCCTCCGGACAAAGCAGTGCAGATATGGGCCTCCACTCCAGGAGGATTCTCAGCCATGAGCCCCATGGAAGCCTGTGGGTCTTGTCTCACTCAGGAAGTCGTGAGGCTCGCTGCTTTCACTGCTTAAAAGAGATTTCTTCAGTTATCCTTTTCATCTGCCTCTCAACAAGAAGGGGAGTGTGAGGTTTTCCCATTACCTGCAATTCACCCGGTGTCAGCTATGACAACTTTGTGCCACACATCAGAACTTTAAATACACATCTGAAGTTTTGAAATAGAGTTGCAAAAGCACCAGTGCAAAGCTTGCACACTGCACAGCTTTTTAACAGGAGCTCTGTCCTTCTTTCTGTTTCATAAGTTTGTATTTACAAAAGAAAATAAATTGACCTGCTCAAAACAAAACACTCAGCCCCAAGCACATGTAGGCAAATGGTGCCTTCCCTCCACAGGTGTGACTGGCTGACAAATGGAGAACATTTCTGGGAGCAGAGCCTCTGTGACCCACACGTGACAAGAACTTTGTGTATGGAACCTGTGGCACAGTCCTGGCCAGTTCACGGGCTTTGAGGCTGCACAGATCCCATTCACCTCTCCCAGTGATGGAACTGGGAAAGGCTCCCATAAGACAAAGCAGGGCTGCAGGTGGCTGGGAGCAGCAGGGGGTGAGCAGGACACGTCCTGCCTCCAGCACAGCCTGAGAGTTGCAGAGATGGGCTCTTCCCAGGACCTGAATCTCCCACTAAATTCCTCTGCGGCCTTCTGCCCTGCCTGTGGAAAACGCCAAGAGGAAACCAAACAAGAAGGGCACCAAGGCTTCTGGGCTACAAAAAAAGATGGACTTAAAAGGAACACTTAGGACACATGGTGGGCCATACAGGGATGTGCTCCTCCAACCTACGTGAACACAGCAAAGTTTGGCTGTGGGTCACTGGGGTTGGGCTGGGCAATCTGTCCTCCTGCAAGGTGTGGTGCCATGTGGTGAGAGCACGGAAGGAAGGGGAACAGCAGAGGTTCAGTGTGGATCTAATGACATGCAAAATCACACGTGATTGATCTGCATTGATTTTTCCCCACTGTGGGGAATGATAGGCTGGCAAACAGAAATCAATTCCACTGCATTAAGCCCAGTAAGAATCTCGTACCATCAGCATAATGCCCCACAACATTATTACACACCAACAAAGTGAAACACCACATTGTGCCCATCCGAGCCCTCACACTGCACCTCTGCAGGATTGCATCTCCAGCCCCTCCCCACAGCATGGCTTGGCTCAGGGGGGCTGGCAGGGTGCAGCGCTCAGCAAGATGCGGACCATTTCCCAACAGCACAGTGCAATGCTGCTGAGATAGCAGCAGCTGCGAATCTTTCCCAAAATGGAATAAATCTCCTAGATTTAAACGCTAAAAATACCATCACATTCAAAATTTCTCTGCCCTTGTTACAGTGCAGAATAATTCAGTGCTGCCGACCCAAACTGAAGACATTTCCATCTGGCAGCTCCTCCAGAGCAGCTCTGCAGCTTCCCCCACCACAGTGCCTATTTCAAAGTGCTTACATGAAAGAACGTGAATTTACTTCTCTCCCACTGTCCTCACAAGGCTGAGTGCACTGTAACCGCTCGAAGCGGGCGCTCAGGAGGAGCCAGCCTGGGGGAAGTGCTGAGCACCGCGGTGCCCAACTCACTGCCCGCAGGGCTCAGGGAGCCCTCACTGCCCACCTCCAGGGTGATCTAAAATAAATCAGATGTAGACAGCACCTTAGCATTGATCAAGTCCTCTGCTCTTCTCACTTTAAAACCTCTAAAAGCTCCAAGGAATTCCAAGAACCACCTAAGCCTCGCAGACAGCTCCATCACCGTGGGATCGGGGCATCAAACCCTGGAGCACCTCTGGTTCGTGGCACACAGCAGGCAGCAGCCAAGGAAGTGATCTGGTTTCTAAACACCTCCTGAAAGCCCATCGGTCCCAGCGACACCACATTGCTGCAGTCTGAACAGCTGGTACCCCAACTCCCGGATATTACCAGTCCTTTAGGGATAGAACATCTTTACGCTCAGCAGAACTACAAAGATCTCTTTTCTAGCAGACTGTGTTGTGCTGATGACTACAGCAACCAGCTCTGATCATCATTACATACGTATTCTCCAGACAGTGCCTTGCAGGGCAAGGAAACCCCGATGCACGCGCAGCTCCGTCAGATCGCCATAGCAGCAGAAGGCTGGCTGTGCTGACAGTGGCACCGATGCTCTGCCAAGCGCTCAGCACGCCACGCATTCTGCCTTTCTGGTCATCTTGCCGAAGCCATCTGTCAGCTTATCACTAAAACCTATTGATTTTTTAAAAACTGTAATTAGAAGTACCCAAATGTCAGCTAAGTGAGTAAAATTTGGAAGCTGCGAGCTTTCCTCTCGTAGCCAGCAGCTGTTTTCAGCTTATGACTGAAATTTGTCACATTTTGCATTGATGTCACTTTCTGTTCTTCTACCATTACTCCCGTTTGATGCACAAGGAACAAGCAGTCAGGGTGAATGCTGAGAGCACGACATGCAGCAGCTCTCACAGACTTCCTCCTGCTGGGGGTTCAGGCAGGGCACTGTGACAGGGAGGTAAGGAATGGCAAATGCCGCTCAGCCACCAGGATGCAGGGACAGCATAGGGGTCCAAACCCATGGGGAATGGGAAATCCAGCACAGAGTGTGACTGGTGGGAGGCAAACAGCATCCCAGAGTGGCTGAGCCACCCCAGCATCCCTCTGCTCCAGAGGAACAGAGCAGAAACCACAGACCAGAGAGCACTGCATTGGAAAGAGCACACCTAGCATCCCAGTTCTGTACTTAGGAGAAAGTAAACACACTGAAGCCACACACAGACAGTCGCTGGCATTTGTGGCTTGGATTAGAATTTAATCAGCTACAGATGGCTTAATCCAACATCTGGAGCAGTATTGAGGTGGAGGCACCAAGGAAGGGTTTCTCTCTGCTGGGCTCCAGCAGCACTGCAGCCCCTGCCAGGCTGCCCCACGGCCCAGCAGTGCCTCTGGGGGGCACAGCCCTTCTGGGAGCAATGGGCACGGCAGGGGAAGCCCAGCAGCCCCACACTGGATCAGCCCCCAGCGCTCGGGTTAAAGCTCCACTTCTGGCTCCCTTAGTGCTTCTTTCCATGGAAGATGAGCACTGTGCCACCACTTGCAGTCTGCCCTGAAGGAGATTCGCTTCAGGACAGTTTCCATGCAGTGTTTTAATTAAACTTTCCTTTCCTCATCTTGGCATTAAGTTCATAAAACGAGGTTCTGAGTCTCTGAAATGAATTGCTTAAAAGTAATCTGTGAAGCAGCTGAAGACAGATTATAAATGAATTCATCTTCAGAACCTGGCATTTTGCTCACACTGGTTCACGCTGTGTGCTGTACGTAGGGATGCTCAGCACCCCCCGCTGTAAGCACACAGGTCCCCACTGCAGGCACCGGCCCCACCAAGGCTGTCCAGCATCAGCACGAAGCTGCAGCAGCTCGCCCAGCTCTGCACACACCGGGCAGAGCCCACAGCAGTGCTGCCAGGTGTGCTGCTAGTAAATAACAGAGAGCCAAAAGCAAACAGCACCAAACAAACCAAACGGCACCAAAACCCACCTGTTCTATGAGCTGTAAGTATCACAACAAACATTTTTTTAAAACCAGTCAGGGGTTTCTGTTTCAACAAACACACGCCTGCCTGTACTGCTCTTCTCTCAGCTCAGATAAGGATCTGGTACACAGCTGAAATACCATCTCAAGTTTGCCCAGAAGTTACAACCTTGCTTACTTCCCTGCACAATAAATCATTTCACTCTGTATTTGAAACGGAGAGGCCGCGGCCATGCTATTTCTACGGCCTGTGGTGCTGTGGTAATAGGAATTCGTCTTTACTATTGGAGAACTAATATCCTTAAGCTTAATGATGCCAACTGTCAGCATCCCCTCCACGCTGCTCATCGTCATCATCTGAAAGAAATAAATACAGCAGAACTTTGAGAAGCCCTCTGGTAGCACACAGACCTGGGCACCTGCTGGCTGCTCCCTACCAAAGCCTTGCATTACCACTAAAGCAGCCTGCTCTCCTTATCGTGAGCTGAGCATGCAAACAGCTCAGTTTAAGAGCTGAAGGAAAAAATGCCCTCCAGAGCAGCCCATGGGGTTCAGCTGAGCACCTTCCTGCTGGATGTGTGGGCTCCATGGGAAGGGTGCAGAGGCAGGACAGAGCCCTGAGCACAGCCCCGCACCACCAAACTCACTCCCTGCCCCCTTTGCCTTTCATTTTTAATTAACCATCCCTCCCTGGATTTTGTCCTCCTGGAAGGAAATTTCCATTTGGCTTTCATTCTAGTCAATCTTTAGTGGCAACAGGCCGGCAAACAAACCTCGCTTGTTATTAGGGAATAAACTCCAGGATGTAAGAAGCTTCCAAATGGAAGTACGGACATTCATTAGACCAAACGAAAACCCTCTCTCGGTCAGATGGGATTTAATTAAGTTGATTCTGACAGGGAATTAAGGATCTTTGCTGGGAGCTCTGCTCCTGGTGGTGGGGGCTGTACCAACAGGTGATGCCCTGCCAAGGCAGCCAGCCATCCTCCCCAGCACCCCGCATCCCACAGACCCACTGACACTGGGGACAGTGGTGTGGACTGCACAAATTGTGCTGAGAAATCGCTACCCACTGCAATGGAAACCTGGGGGTCACCAAACCCGGAACAGAAATCGCACTGAGGATTGTGAGCACGTGTTTGGGCTTCTTTCAGAAGGGGAAAAAGTGAAAATGCAAATTAACCTCAGCTGTTGGAAGAACACCCTGCAGAAATGAGACTCAGAATGGGTCACAAATCAAAAAATAATAATAAAAAAAAAGCCACAACGCTCTGGGGACATTAAGCTATTACACAGAGTTGTTATTTGGCTGATTTTCACACTTCATTAGCATATGCATAATTTAACAAGGGAACGTGCTGAGGGCTGGCAAGACATAAGAGCCACTTTCTCAGAACATGAACTGTAAATTGGGGCTGCCGCAGTTTGAATTTTTTTTAATCATGGCAGAAAAGCAGCAGACACCAATTCCAGGCCCTGGGCAGAAGGGACCAATGTTCAGGAACTGAGCACCAAAGGACAGACAGACAGACAGACTGACAGCTCGCCCTGCAGCAAGGCTGGGACGGAGTGCAGCACATCCAGCTTCAGATGGCTCTGAGCTGCTTAGAAGCACTTTAAATAGAAATAGAGAAACGTAGGTGAAAATTACACAGTGAATCCATGCCTTTCTACCACAAGAAGTGTCTGTGTTCTGCCACTTCATGAGGAAATCAGTTCACGTGTGCCAAGTGAACAGCCTGTGTCAGTGGGTCTGGCTACTCCAATGCACAGCTACTATTTTTTGCAACAGCAAAAAAACACTAGGAATAATTTCCCAGCCTGTAATTGTGGGAAGAAGGAACTAAATTTTTTCATGACAACATTTCCATCCAAACTTCTTAAATTAAAAGCAGAATTTCTCATCAGAATTTCCTCCCAGGCTGCCCAGCTTCCCATCTCAGCCCACCCCTGAATCGTGCCCAGCTCTGCAGCTCTGCTGCACAGCACAGCAATGTCAGCCCTGGGCACACACTGCTGTCCCGCTGCAGCCCAGCTCTGCACCAGCACAAACCATCACTCTTGTGCCCCTGGAAGCTGCTGCCACTGCACTGAGCACTGACTGCACCTCAGGCAGGGCAGCATTACCTCCACTGCCTAATTGCTGCAGTAATTAATGAATTTTCTTTGGCCTGCCAGTCCCTGGGAGCATTGCTGCCGCAATCACAGGAAGAGAGAAAATCTGACTCACTGGCACTTGGGAAAGCTGGAGCTCACCCTGCTGCTGCTGCCCTGCTCCCCCACCCCAGTGCACCATCGCTTTGGGTGGGAGCACCCCCTTGGCCTCAGCCATGGGATGGAGGCGTTGCCCTATGGGGCACCATGGATGGAAAGCTGCTCCCACAGCCACAGGCACCACCAGAGCTTACTGGGAGCTCTACATGGGAGACGGGGGCAGGAAAGAAAAGGTCCACCTGTACCCAAGGCTGCTGCAGTTGGATGGAAAGGGAAACCCCGGGGCCAGCCACAGCACACGGGGCTCAAGGCCACCACCAGCCCTGCCCACAAAGCAGGCACGCTCTTCACTGCCACCCACAGCTCCTGGGTGCTGCACTGAGCTGAGGGCTCCACGGGGAGGCTGCAAGCTGACAAGGGCCATCCAAAGGCAGAGATGAGCCTCGGTGGGAAACACCCAAAGGCATTGCTCCTTTTCCTCCCCAGACTGTGGCGGCAATGTTCCCAACAACCATTCCAGGTCTAATTTCTCCAGATTTTAGCAGATGTTCTGTTCAGGAAACTGCAAGAGGATTTAGGATTTAAATAATGCCATGAGACCTGGGAGATGTTTCTTTACGTGACTAACTGACCGCAGCTGTTTGTTTTACAACAAGAATACTCAATGATCTGTGCACACAGGTTGATTCAGACCCTGCCTACCATAGTGGCTGGTGTCACTCTGGCACAGATCACTGGCATCTGAACTCTGACTGCAGGGCTGCGAGCAATGAAAGAAGTCCCCATGGCTCTCGAAGATGGGCTGTAAGCTGGGGCAGAGCCAGTCAGCGGGGAACCCCAGATCACAACGAGAGGAACCTGACAATTAGGAAAGCAAATTTCACAAGCAAAGCAGGCTTGGTGAAGCCCCACTTTCAGGGCATCCCTAGCACTCCAACTGCTGGCACTATTTTTGCACGGTGCATCCAATCTTTCCAATTTTTTTAATGCAATATTTGCTGCAAAGACAGCAGGATGACCTCCCTACTACCCCACAGCTCCACTGCCTGCACGGCCCATCCAGCGCCGCAGGGCTCAGCCCTCAGCCCCACAGCAGCTCCAACTGCTAATGAGCAAACAGGAGCCCAGGGGATGAGCACCTCTCGGGCAGAGCGCAAGGCAAAAGCTGACTGCTTTAGCAAAGAGTATCTACACATAAGTAGTATTTTTCCATTGCTGTACAGTGAATAAACTAGGGGGAAGAAAATAATATCCCTGTCATATCCTAAAGCTCCCTGACATTATTTTACAGCTGAAATCCTGCTGTACTGAGATGCTGAGCGATAACTGGCATGTGAAACTCACGCTAACCAGAAGTGGATGCGACAAATACATCTTAACTGTCCAAATTGAACAGCTGATGGCAATACCTGTCATCATCCAGGTAACCACGCTGGCTGTAAGCGCTGCATTTCAATTGGTCCAACTGCCAGGAAGGGCAAATGTTAACAGATCCTTGAAAGGTTATCCTTACTCTGACTTTTAATGAAGGTACAAGAACTTTGTGACTGTGGAAGAATGGCTGGAGTTTGCCCATTGGAAGCAAAGACTTTAACCCCGGGATGGCACTTCATGTTGTTTTGTTTTGCTGCACATAAATAATCACCAGTGAGACTGCAGTACTTTGAAGTTGAACTTATGAGTACGAGCAAAGCTACAGTGAGGGTAATAAATTATGCAGAACTGTTTGTGCTGGGAATGGCAATGCTTCAAGATGATGCAAATAGGCACTTTCTGAACCACTTCTAAAAACCCAGAGAAACCTTGGGACCAAACCATATGGCTCAAATCAGCCACCCATAGCAAGCTTAATGCCTCAGCCAGTCAGCGAGGATTTGGGCAATTAGGTTATTAATGTGTTTATGCAAACACAGAGAAAAAGAGTTGGGGAAAGTCTCCTTGATTTCTCTCTACCAAACCTACTGAGCAGCACAGAGTCGAGAGAACATCAGTCCAGAATGAATTTAAGGGAGACGGAGCAGCTGACGCTGTGCCCACAGACAGCAGCGTGCGGCGCCCAGAAAAGAGCACCGACAAACCAGCCCAGCAGGCAGCGACCCCCCGAGCAGCACTCAGCCGCCAGCCCAGCCCTGCGCTCACCTCCTGCTCCACACAGCCTCTGAGCTCCCAGCCCAGCAACCCCTCAGCCTGGGCTGTGCCCGCGGCACTTTGGGTCGGTCTGCGATCAGCTGAGAGCGTCCGTGTTCACACAGTGCCCTGCAAGGGAGCACAGCATGCCCGTGTCTGCAGGAGGGGAAGGCGGCTCCTTCAGAGGGAGCGGCGTTTTGCTAGGGGTCAACGGGAACAGGCACAGCGATCCCTCGTGTCCTTGAAAGTCTACCAAATCTGCAGAGGAAATCCGCTGTATCGGTTACAGTTTATTATTATATATCCTTGGCTCAGGAACAGGAATATTTAATTACACTAATTGCTTCTGGTTGGGGAAGGGAGCCTTTACGCTTGGACAAAGCTGCCTATAAACCACTGCGCTTCTGCCGGTTCGGGCTGCGGGTCAGGTTTTACATGTTCTGAGAAGATTAACTTTACTCCTCGTGAAGAATTTAATTACAGGAAGTGATTAGCCAAGTGCTCCCAGTCAATACAACTGCAGCACGAACTCCTAAGGAGTGTGTTTTCTATTACATGGGTAGCCAAAGAATGGCAAAACTGTAGCAGGGCCATTTGGTTTAAGTGATACCAGCGAGCCCTGGGTCTCCACAGGAAAATTACAACATGCTGACTCAAGCAACATTCAGCAGGGCAGGAGAGGGGAAACCAATAAGAAGACAGCAGGAGACCAAAACTCCATTTTAAAATACAGAAATAACACCATTTTATAGGCTTCTTGTTTTCTAATTGCAGTGCTGCAAAAATCAATGGCTTTTGGAAAGTAAAAGAAACGCACACAGCGAACTGCTGGAAACCCCACTAAGCCATAAACCAATACTTAAGGTAAATATCAATATTGTTCGGGCGCCCCCCCCCCCCATGGGGGGGGCACTTTTATGTTTATTTTTTTTTTTTTAAAAGGGAGATGGGACAAAGAACAGACCTGCTTTGTCATTTTTCACTCCTGGTTAGGAAATATAATCGCACGCATCTCATGAGGGAGAAAACTCCGTAATTCAGCAGACCGAACACAGCAGCATTATTCAGAGGCTGGAAGGCTAACAGCACAACAAAAGCCAACTCCAAGTCTAACCAAGCACCTTTGCATTCCCACCCTGGAGATAACCGAGTGCAGTGCCTACAACAAGCTGCCTTCCTGCTCGCTGCCATGCAGAGATTCTTAAATGGCACAAGGGAAGCGCAGCCCATTTCTCAAGATGGGGATGTCCAGGATGGGCTGCCTGGCAGCGTTCTGTGCAGCACAACAGAACAGCCACACGGATCACCCTGCGCTCAGCTACGGCAGCTGTGCAAGCAGAGCTGAAGGTGCAGCACATCCCAGAACCAATGCCACGTGGGTATCTGCCATCTGAACGGGACATTAACTTCACAGAATTACAGTATTTCCCAGCACTCTGTCAAAACAGGATTTTTCCCAACAAACCATTCCCATAAGCTCAATCTAGATGAGCTGTTAGTGTTGTCTGTTGGGAGCTTCTTCTCACTTAATGAATCCGATCATATTCATATTCTGTCAGTCTCACTTGGCAGAGGCAGCCTGTCGCTGGGTGACTCCACCAGGCAGCTCCTGGCCTGAGGTCAGACTGCCCTCCACATCACTGTCACTTCAGACTTCAGTGACCCTCACCTGCACCACTGGCACAAAACTGAGCTCCCGGAAACATGGTAGGTGCAAAACAATTGCATCTCGAGACAGGCTTAAAAGCAGAACTGAGGATCGCTCCCTTTGCAGGGGACACAATTGCTGCACATTTATCCAAAGAGAAGGGGAGGGTTTGATGAGCAGTATCCAGCTCCTGGGGAAGCAGAGCTAACAAGGACAGCACCCTGGTGTGTTCTTCCCCTGCACTGCCCCATAGGCACCACTGCTGGGCCCTGCGGTCACTGCCTGCAGCCACAGCTCTGCAGCCAGCAGCAGCACGCGGGGCTGAAAGGGCGGAGGTTTCTTTTTGGGGATGGGTTGCATTATGAGGAGGAAAAAAACTGCTTCTTTCTGGCAAATCCTTGTCCACCAGATTTCATCACCTTGTCAATAACTTTACACATTGTCAGAAACAGATTGCAAGGAAAGAAGGAGGTTTGGTGAGATAGGAGCTCCGCAAAACAGGGAGGAATCAAGAGAACAAAGTGCTGCAGCACGTCGGGATTCCACTCTGCAGTGGTGCTCCAAACCAGGCCAAGATTCCTGCCTGGATCCATGATGAACATTTACAGCCAGTTAAGTAGCAGCTGCACATTCATCAAACTCATTGTATTAGCACCTTGAAAACATAAAAGTCATGAAACAAAGAAGGCAGCTGCAGCGCTCCCTCTGGGAGAGGAACACAGGTGCCGGCCGCATCTACTGCAACCAAGGCTCCCTGGTGCCCAGCCCCAGTCAAGGAGCACAGTGTAATGAGCAATGTAACCAACAATGAGCACAGTGTAACAGCAAGCTTACAGGTTGTGTCAGTGGGAGCCCGCGCGGGTGGAGGTCAGGGCACTCATACTGAGGAAGACTTCAGCAAATGTTTTCTGCTGCCACAGTGCAGAGGGTTGGGAATGGGCCATTGGAGGTTGGGGCAGAAACAGGCAGTATTGGGAGAACACTGTCACAGAGTCAAACAAGTACAGCCTATAAACCCAGCCGGCAGCACCAGGTGTAACCCAACCTCTGCACCCATAGCAGGAGGTGGGGCAGGGCTGCCAGCACAGGGGGCAAAGGCACCATGAGGATCCCATCCCACAGCCCAGCAGCACCAGGACGGCAGAGCACCTCCCAACCACAGCTGGCCTTAGCAGCCCAAAGGGAAGCAGAGCTCTCTCAACTAAAGGCACAAAGTCCTTGAGAGTACAACTGCAAACCCCTGCTGGTTTCCAAGGCTGCGTGGGTCCTTGGCAAGTGGAACACGCCAGCCGTGAGCACAGCTTGGAGCCATTTCTGGCAGTTTCTCTAAATCCAGCTCAGTGCACAGTGCTTCCCCTTGCCTCCAAGAGATCCCCATCTCACCCACACTGCTCTGCAGCCCCACAGCTGCCAGCAGCTCCCTGGCACCATGCGCTGCCCCTGCAAGGGGATGGGTGCAGAACAGGCAGGTTTGTGTGCAGAACAGGGGAAGAACAAGGGCTGGTGTGAGGATGAGGAGAAAAAAAATAGAGATTACAATACAAGGAAAGTGAAAAGAGTCTAAAATTAGCAAAGACAGACAAAAGATGAAAGGGAAGAGGAGAAGAGCTGACTGAAGAAGGGCTCAAACTGTGCAGAAAGCTGTGCAGAGATGGCTGCCCATCTCCTCCAGCCCCACTGCCCCGGGCAAGGATCTGCATGGCAGCAGCTCTGTGTGGCAGGATGAGAATGCCCTGCAGGATCTTGAGCAGCTTAAGGAAGTGTGAAATTCCAGCAAAGGATCTATGAATGATGTATTGAATAATGTCATGGTTCTTTAACTTTAGCAGCAGATTTACACGGTTATGGAAGCAGGAGGCAAAATGCAATTCGGGGAATAAAATTAACTGAAATTCCTGAGACTCCGAGCAGAGCAAAAAATAAACTCAAAATCCTCAGCCATGAATGTATCACATTTGCAGCCACCAGCAGTGGAAGTGGCTGGGTGCTGCAGTCCCCCCCACCTGCACTGCCCACAGCCACACACCCAGCCCACAGGAGGACGCACCATGAGAACTGCACCCATCTCACCTGAGCAGGGCTGAATTTACAATAACACATTTGCAATTAACACAGCAGACACACCCCACTTGCCCTCCTGAATGATTCCAGGGGGAGGCAGTGAATTTTTTCCCCTAGTCAAGAATGGCAAGCAGAATGTTCATGAAAGTTAATTGCAAAGCTGGGGCTGGTCAGTTAAGTGCATGGGTACATGAGGTATCAAGAGAAGGCACCAACAACCACTTCCAGCTGTAAGGGCTGCCAAATGCCCTATCCCTTGAGATAGGAGCAATGCTCATGTCTCCTGTCTTTCTGCTTCCTCCTGCAGGTAACATATCCCTGTCAGAATGGGAGATTTGGCTTCCTGTACAGAAAACCATCGTGCAGAGAGGGCAAGCTGCACTCCAGTTGATTCCAGCTTTTAACAGAGAAAGGCGAGTCCAAACCCTTAGCAGCCAACAGCCGGGGACAACATAGATGAGCAGCAGCCCAACACTTCTCCTATCCCAATGCCATGCAAACCCATGGGACAGTGGGATTGGGAAGCTGAGGGTGTGGATCAGAACCATGCTTGCTATCGAACAGACAGCACTGCTACTAGCGCCATGGCTGAGTTCTGATAACAGCCATGAGCAACAGGAGGATGTGCCGGGTGGGTTGCATGGCAGGGCCCCAGAGGAGCTTCACACAGAAAGCAAGGGCAGCATTTGGCCCTCAGAACTTAACTTAGCAAGCCTAATTGCATTAACTACCACACAGCCTACTGCTTCATCTGTAATGAGTTTTAGGATTCAGAAGCTCAGAATTGCATCTGCAGAAGCAGACTTGCAGGATTGAGCTATTAACAGCCCCTGGTCCACACTTAGTTCCAGTGGAGAGACGCAAGGGGGAGGAGACAGCCAGAAGGAGATAATGCACTTGGGTGACACAAAGCCAAAAAAAGGCTGATCTGCTTCCCTACCCCTCACACACAGCTCTGCCTTGCAGCAGGGAGCAAACAAAGCATCATACAATTAACTCATAAACATTCTAATTAGAAAGTTCTTACATTCGATCTGATGCCCAAACACAATGAGACTTCACTGTCTCCTCCTAAAGCCACGTAAAGATGAGGTAAGGCTGCAAGCTTCCACCCAGCTCCAAAGCAGCACTGCCAAGATCTGCCAAAATCAGCACGTACCCTGGGAGGGCTCTAATGGATGCGAATCAGCACATCCACTTGTACCGCTCAGGCAAGAAGCCTCATCTCCTTTGAGAGGCTCTCTGAAATCTGCTGGTGTGAGGCTCTGGGTCAGCACTGGGACCATTGCTGCCATGGTGCAGCAGAAAGGTGCCCTGGGCACACGGGTGGCAGCGCTGTCCCTGGGTCACCTCTGGCTGTGAGAGCAGCAAAGCCGTATCTCGGGGAAGCAGACAGCCCCAGCCAGGAGGTGACCTCCGCATGGCATCGCAGGCAGCGCCTCGGGGGACTCAGGCAGGTCAGGTGTTGGCCTTTGGCTGCATTTTTACACAGAAGGAATGCTTCTTTATTACCTCCACATCTAAGAAACATTTAACAACCTGTTGCTGTACTTCAGCAGCAGTGTCCAGCTGCTGGATTTTGCAGCCCTCCTCATGAGAGCGCCGTATCAGTGTCACACAGCAGCATGAGATGGGCTCTGTCCCAGCTGCGGTGCAGGAGCCGCTCTGTGCACAAGGAGTGCAGGGCTCATGGCACCACACAGCACAACACTGTGCTCAGCATCAGGCAAGGCTAGCAGAGATGGCTGCTCTGCAGCTTCCCCAGCACACACACAGCCCTGGCACACCTGCTGGCATCAGCTTGAAGGCTCCTCACTGTCACCATGCCTCTCCTTCCCACCTCTGGGTTGGATTCTGCTCTGGCACATGATCATGGCAAATGCAAACATCAGCAGCTCAGAGCACAAGTCAGCACGTTTCCCAGTCCAGCACAATGTCTGGGATCCACAGGCACTGCCATAGGGCTGAGACCCACTGCTATAAGACCCAGCTGTACTCTGTATAGCTGTGGACTGGCAACTGCAGGAACCCACGGCCCAGAGATCTGCAGGAGGAGGAGAGACACCTCCAGAGCATAGCCAGAACTCAGCAGCACATCGCTGCTTGGAGACCTGCAGATCCCAATTGACTTCAGTCTCTTTTAACATAATGACTTCTTGCAGAAGATAATTGCTGTGGAGACGCTTGCAAGGATTTTGATGGGCCTGTGCAATGACACCTTGGCTTCTTCCAAAGAAACAAGCAAACAAACCACAGGAACACCATAACCTGCATTACTTGTATCCTCCAGCTGAGAGTGTCACCCCCGAGCCGATCCTCACAGCCAGAGACAATCTCTCATCTATCGTACCATTCGTGCTAGCCAGAATTACGCAGTGGGGAACCAGCCACAAAGCAGCACTGCCAACGCTGTTATTATAATTAACAACCTGTCAGGCACAATCCAGGTCAAGTTCACCTAGTGACTTCTGAGGAAGGCCCTCAGAAACCTCCTCTCATTCTGCCTGCTCCACCCCAGCCCTCAGCAGAGGATCACTGCCCTGGCAGCCAGACAGGCTCAGAGTTCCACCCACCACTGCTTAGGGCTCACCTGCAGGGTAGCTGCGAGCATCCTCCCTCCAACAGCCACCACATCCTCTGCTCAGACAACAGCTACCTGCAGGCAGCCGGGGACTGGCTGCAGCATCTGATTTCAGAAGGGTTCATTTCATACTTATCTCCTTGTACATGTTCAGATAACTCATATTAAAAGTGTGAGATGTTCAGCTCCCTCTAGATTTCGGTAGATCTTGTGTGAATTAGCAGCCTATGAAAGCACTTCCTGCTGTATGTGGTTGGATGATGACCGTTCCCTTCCTCTGCATAATTCCGTTGCCTGTGCAGAACAAAGTCCAACCACTGCCACAAGGGCAATTTCCCTTCCTCAGGAAGAACAAATTGTGCCTTAGCGCTCCCTGCATCCAGACAGCTCACCAGAGCTCTGCAGTCCAGGTATCATCCCTATGAACCATCGTGGTGTTTCACAACAGCATAGCTCAAAGCGCTTCCCTTAAAATGAAAGGACTAAAGAATAGCAATTCTCTGAGCTGTTCATAAGGGAGCTGGGAACACACACAAGTGGCTGCAGAGGCAGCTGGGCTGTTCACTTCTCTCCCACAATTCACGATCCTTGGAACACAGCAACAATGGACTTCAGCGCCACATCACCCCGCAGTGCCCCTCCGAAGCGCCCAGCGTCAGGGCAGCAGCAAGAACCAGCCTCACCTCAGCTGGAGGCAGCACTCAGCAGCACCGCGGTGACAGGGGCTCCTCACCCACCTCAAAGACACACGAAGCAGCGGGCGCTGAGGACACTGCATCTGGCAGCAATGCTGACGGGCCCTGAAGAAGCAAAGTTCATTTTCTCCCTGTTCCATGAGGGATGAGCAACCCACACCTGCACACTGCAGCTCTTATGGCATTTCCTGAGGCTGTGCTCTACAGAGCTGCCACATTCCTGCAGCACCATGACAGACAGAGGGTTCTTCCAGGAGCTGCACCATGAACACAAGCACTTACTGCTCTGCAACATTTATCTGACCAAGTTTAATGGCAGCAGCCAGGTGTTAAACAAGCGATAGCTTCCCCCAGACAGCAGTCAGCATCTGGCTCCCATCAGCCTGAGCTCTGCGTTTGGACACATCCATCAGTGCTCACTGCAGACACAGCGAGGCGGAGAGGACGGCTCCTTTGCACTCTCCTGACCTCTGTCCCCTTCTCACCCAGCAATATTTACTAAACCTGCAACTGAAGCCATCAGTCATGCCTACTAACATTGCTCATCAGCTGCTAACTGCAACAAGGCTGCACAGGATTGAATTGTCAATAGCAGGTACTGACATTTGGCCTAATGCTCATGTTTGTCAGGCTGCTTTTCATCAGTCAGATTACTTTTCCTTTACTCACCGAGCACAACAAAGGGAACACAAGGAAATGCCTCATGATGAACCACTGGGCTGCACAGCTCATTTCAAGAGCAGTGACACAGCCTCACGTGAGCAGAATTGCACCTGGGGACATGGAGCTCCACTGCTATGGGCTCAGCAGCAGCACCCGGAGCTGCCCAAGAGAGCACTGGGCTGCAGAATGCTCCATTAAATAACAGCTGGTACATTTGTTATTAATAGATATGTCAGTGAGGACCTCTAAATTAAGTATGAAAATGCTAAGATTAAACTTAAAGAAGAATCAAGTAGCTTCAAAAGTCTGCAAGACTCTGGAACCGATGCACACACAGCTGAGCTCACTGGACTGACACCAGCGTGGTTGTTCCATGACACTGCGCTCCTCCTGCTCCCATGTTTCCTGGGGAGCATCAGCACTTTGTTCAGCCCCCACTCCCGTAATGTTCTCTAAGAAGAGCTGCAAATCTAACCAAACAGCCAACAGAATTTTTACACTAAACTAGAGATTTATATCAAATCCACTTTGAGGATGTTATCGCAGGGTTAACACCCACTCAGGCTTCAGACAGTACAGCAGCAATAAATGGTAACGTGCACTAAAGAACATGATTTAGATTTTGCTGAGCAGGCTTGGCATCTATAAATCTCAGCACTCTTAATATTTAAAGTTATTATTCCAGTGACAAAATAGACACGAGGGAGATAACAGTCTTCATCACCATTAACGTTTTATTGTTATTCAGAGAATACGGACATGGACTGATCCAAGCCAAATCATGGCAGCTTGTTCACATACTTGGGGGGCAGAGATAGCAGTCGTGTTTTATGCCCGCTCTTTGAGCTGAACCACAGGGCAGAGGAGATCAAAATGGGGGATTAGTTGTCTATTTTGGTTTCTGCTTTCTATTTTCATTATCTTTCCATTCAAAGGATCTGCTTTAGCATGGATTTAGGAGAAATGACCGGCACACTGCTGAGCAGCTGACTGCCTTGCACACACACAAGAGAGCAAACAGCTCTAAAAAGAAACAAAAAAGGCTGTGCAGAAATTCTGCCTGGAAATGGCTCTCTCCTGCAGCCCTGAAGCCCAAACCCCTGTGATTCCTTTAACTTCCCACAAGGTTGCAAGAAAATGCACCTAACCTACTTGGAGTCTTCCTTTCTTCCTAAGGTATGTATTGCACCTCAAAGCACTTCAGCATCCTTTGCAAGTTGACCCCGAAACAAAGCGAGCTGAAGCTGCAGTAAGGGTTGGTTTGAACTCAGCAGCCTGAAGCAGTAAAAGACTGAAAAGCAACAAAACAGAAAAGCCACAGAAGCCACACAGCCACCTCCACAGCTCCTGCATCTCCCATGCTGCTGAAGTTGGCACTGCTGGTGCCCAGGCACCCACCCCAGACAGTTGAGAAGAGGTACCACCAATCTGTGCCTGTGCCTCCAGAGCTGCCAAAGGCCAGCAGCACAGCACAAAGGGAAACAGTGCCGTTCTCCACCCCTCCATGGCTGCAGCCACTATGGGAAAACAAAATCTTTCAGTAAAAATCCATCAAAAGTTTCCCTTCGAGAAATTAGGCTTATAGTAGCACATCAGGAGAAAAATAACAGTGCTGGAATGACTGCTCTGAATGGAGATACTGACTTCAATTGTTCAATTACACCTTTACTGGGGAGGACAGCAGGATGCAAGTTGTGAAAAGCACTTCTGACAATGAATGAACAACATCTCCCATCAGAAATGGGAGCTGCCACACAACTCACACCCGTTTCACACAGAATTACATTTCTGGGGCATCTGGGAAACCAGGCACTATGGATGGTGCAGGCACCATGAGGTGCTGTGTGCCCACTGCCTGAACCCCGCGGTGCAGGGGCTCCTGCCAAGGAGCAGAGTGGCTCCATCCTCTGGCCACGTCCACCTCCTGCCCCTCTGCACTGCACAGAGTGCTCAAGCAGCCGTAGCTGTGCTCCTGGCCCTGGTTCTGCCACTGCAGGGCCGGGATGCTGCCAGCACCTGAAGGCACAGCTCTGGGGAGCCAGGAAGAGCACAGGAGGAGCGTGGGATGTGCAGCCAAGCTCTGCAGGGGCGCTGGGAGAGGAGGGCACGTGCTGGGTGCTCAGCATCCAGCTCCAAGCTCCCCCAGCGCAGCCCGGCGTGGCCCCACACTCCCTGCGGTACCCATCCCCGTGGCTGCAGCTGGGCTTTGTGCCTGCTCAGCACGTCGACATAAGCATTTCCAGCTCCTGGTCGCAGCCACGCAGCCAAGCTGGGGAGGAGCAAGCAGCTGCTATTTTTAACCTGCTTGATCAGCATCCTGCCACGTCAACAGCAGCCTCAGCCCCGCTGTGCTGTTGCTCCACTTCCTCACCTCCACACACCTCTCACAGCCCATGCCAGCCCATTTCCAGCATCTCATACGGCTGGATTTTGGTTTTCAGAGGATCTCTTCCCCCAGCTCTCCAGGAGTGGATTGTCTCTGCTCCAGCCCAGACTTCAAGCCAAGCAGCAGCAGACCGTCAGCTTTCATGACCTTGCCCGGTTTCTTCTTGCAGACACTGTTCACAGAGATCTAACGACCCACAAGCTGGGAGCTTCCCAGCTGTGTTCCCCTGTAGGTAACTGCTGCTCTGGGGAGGTTTCAGAAGTTTCCCCATCAGAGCTATCACACCTCTGTCCTAGCACAGCCCAGGGACACCACAGCCCCAACATGGCTGCAGGACGCAGCCCGGGGTGTGAGCACTCTGCATCGCTGCAGCCCCATCAGTAGTGGGCCTGAGTCTCAGCATTACCCGCTCCCAGCACTTCCAGTAATCCAGGATTACAGAGTCCCCAAGCAAATCTATTCTCTCATTAATCCACAGATTAGAGCATCCCAAGTCAGCTTTGACGCGGTACACCAGGAATGGCCAAGTTAGGCTCATCCCTTTAGCAGCGACCCCAGGATTAGATAGGAGACAAGTCCACAGCCCTGCAGAACAACTGGACCACGTGCAGGGAGAGGTCAGGGAGCCCCATAATGTCTGTGTAACTGAAATAATATGAATTTTGAATAACTGAATATGAATTGAATAATTTTGAAATAATGAAAAAAAAAAAAACAAAACCTGAAAGCACAAAGGATGGAGTTGTGTAATCAAAGTACTTATGTGATAAAACAACCACTTCAAGGAGGTTCCTGGATTAATCAAATCTCAATCCAGATGATCCCCAGACCACAATTAACATCATTCATAACAACAAAATACCTGGTAGCTCTCATCCCGAGCCAGGCACGGGGGAAACGCCTCACTTCCTGCTTCTAAGAGGACTATGCATAGATGGAAAAAAAAAAGCCACTGTCACTGCCACAGAAAGCTCTTAGCAAGTGGGCACTGAAAGCGAGAAAGCTTTTAGGCACTCAGCACAGCAAGACTCAGGTCCAGAGAGCAGCTGATCCATCCCTGCAGCTCTGTTGGTGCAAGGAGAATGCAGCAGCCACCCAGTGTCACCTGTGACCTGAGGGAATGAGTGGCCAGAGGCGTCCAGGTGTGGGTGCATGGATTGTTTCTCCCTCCACAAACCAGAACAAAAGAGCCCTGAGGAAGCTGTTCACAATCCAATGCTCCTGGGGCCCGTGGGGCAGGGACTGCTATGCATGGGGCACACCTGAGTGGGAATGGAGGGCGGCAGAGGAGCCACAGCTGGGAGGAGTGAGATTAAACTGGGAAAAAGAAATGAGGGTTCAATGACAGATTTCTTACTGGCAAATCCATTTGGTTTTGGAAACACAGTTCAGAGCAATTAAAGATCCACTGACCAACACCAGCGAGTGGGTGTGCAGGCAGGAGCTGCATCCTCAGCACCTGGCAGAGCCCTGGGGCCACTCCATGCCCCACGGACGTGGCCATGCTGCCAGAAAGCAGGGTCGCTGCTGGAGGTGCAGCCGAGGGCTGCACTGTCAAACTGGGACAGCACCAGTTGGCCAAGGGCAGGAGCCAGGAGTGGCTGCTAGCAAGGCCAGGTATTCTGTACAGTTCCCCAGAGTGCTCTGCTGGAAAGTGAGCGTGCCAGGGAAATGCCAGCCAATGCCTCATTGCCTGGTGCTGGGGCACTGGCTGCAGTGCGTACAGCCGGGGCACACAGCACATAATGCACACTGCAGACCATTCCTCCCACAGCTTTCCTGCGTCTGCAGCATGGAAGGGAGCAAGGGAACAGACGTTTGGAAAGGAAGGGCACCTGTCAGGCCTTGCAGTATTTCCCTGTGTATCATACCAGGCCAGCAGGAAAGCACAGCTCTCCAAGAGCCCTACAGCAGGGCTGAGCTACATGGGCTCTCTGCAATTGCAGCCCTGGAGTCCCACAGCAGCATAAAAGGTACAGACAGAGGACAGGAGGACCCAGTCCCACCAACCAGGCATCTGATGGGAGATGCACCCCATGGCCACACACACCTCCCAGAGCACAGCCCTCGTTCTGCCATTCATCTTGTGCCCTGCTTGCTGAGCCCTGATGGCCACAGCTCCCATCCCATCCAAACCACAGAGTACAAGCTCCCGGGCACCAAGCAGAGCAAAGACTCCTCCCCTGTCTGTAGGCATTTGCCCAACTGCAGCTATGGGAAGGGCTCAGAATGGCCAGGTGGGTGGGAGGGCTGCACAACCGCGGCTCACAGCCCAGCTGGGGGCTTCAGGAGATGATGCTTTTGATTGGGTTGCTGGGAACTGCCCAGCTTTAGGATAGGGGTGTGAGAAGCCCTTCAGCATCTCTAGCAAGCACATCTCAAAGTGGAAGTTACTCAGATGGTTGGTTTATATTCAGGTAGTCTTTCTTTGTCCTGTTTTTGACTGGGAGCTCAGCAAAATTTCTAATCAAGATGGATTTCTGCGGCAGAACAAAGCCACCCAGTGTTCCACACACACAGCCCCCACTCTGGGGACACGCTGCGAGGCCCTGGGCCACCAACCCTGGGCACTGCCCTGCGGAGGAGCCCGGGCCGGACCCCCTGGTGTTGTGCACCACATCTCTGAAACTCGATCTTCCCTGGCAGCTAGAGTTAAATTAGCACAACGGGTGCATCTCCTTCATTGGGATACTCCTGAGAGTCACACAACAGGGCACTGAGTGTGTGCTTTTGAAATACCATCCTCGCCCCGTATTTGCATAAAAATACCAGACCTATTTAAGTGACACTTCACTAAACCACATTACATAAGTCTATTTACTTCCTCAGCTGACACACCACAGACAACTCCGTTTCCAAAACAAGTCTTTGCCCTCCGAGAGGGCTTTGGGAGGGTTTTTAACTGAAGGCAGGTTATCAACCAGATCACTTTAGGAATACGCTGCTTTCGCATGCAGTAAATAAATAATTAAATTGAACATTTTCTTTCATAATTTTTTCCTTTCACGCCACACCAGTAAGCCCTACCACTTCAGAGCACACACAGCTTTCTGGGACAGAATAAGTACACCTAGAATCAGAAGCAATGGGTTGCCTACAAACATTTCTGTCTATTTCATGTCTATGGAGAGGATTGGTGGAGTTTTCCAGTGCTGTTTGCTACACCACTCTGAAAACACCAGCGTACAACTTCGAGAAATTTACCATGGATTACCAGACCAAATCTTATCACTGCAACAGCAGGCTAGAAAATCCCCGGCTTTCCGAGTGCCACCGGCTGACCTCACTGCAGGCGCAGCTCAGCCACTCATCCCTCCCAGCCAGGTCACAGCAGGGCAGCCACATTCCATCTGCACTGTGCTGCATGCCACAGTCATGGTAAGCTCATCCTTCCACAGACCACAACCAAGGCTGCCTGCCAGGTGGAAGCACGGAGCTCCCCTGCCCTGTGTGCACTGCCCCATTGGAAGCCCTGTCTTGCATCATCCCACAAACACAGAAAAGTCCCCACCTGTGCAGGCAGAGCCAGGCCAGCACCACAGCCCTGCCCCATGGATTGAGGCACATGGGGACACGGTGCCAGGAGCCAGCAGCACTGCAGCTTCACTCCACTGCCTCCAGTCCTTGCCAGCTCTGAGTACTTGCATTTCAGGTACACACAAGCAGTGCCAGTTTGCACAGGATCTTCTTGTGCAGCTCATCAGGTATCCAAAACTTGCAGTTACTATATTAAGGTGCCATTTTTCCAATAGATAGATTAACTCTCCTTGAGTGATGCCCTGAAGTCATAACTTCCACCAGTTCCACCAGTTCGGTCCTATGCTATCTTTCTCCAGAGCCTTACAGGAATGAACCAATAAGGTGAGGAGTGTTTGGCTGCTAACCAAGCAGCTGATCAGCCTGTCCATGCCCTCTGGTGTGGAGGCTTTGTCAGGGTTTCCTGTAAGGTGTCAATTCTGGCAGGAGAACCAATAACTGCCTGGATGGGGCATTGGGTTTTGTCTCAGAGAAGCTGCATTTTCCTCTTGAGGCAGAAAGCAGGAGGGCTGCACCAGTGCTGATCCGTGGCTGGCTGCACTCCAGCTGCCTGTTTGCCATAGGTGAGCACTTTGCAGTTCACTGTTCAACCCCTGAACTGAGCACAGCCTCACTATCTCCCCTAACCCAGAACCATTACAGGAAATTCATGTCCCAGTGCAGCAGTGGCCAGGGCCCAAGGCTGAGCCAGGGCTATGACGCTGTTAATGTCTAACAGGCATCTCCTCACCTCTGTAATATACAAGTCAGAAAGCATGTTTCTTCTTGCAGGGGCTTGTAGGAAGAATAGCCCTGAGACAGCCATTTAATTCCTATAACAACAATTACACGCATTTATACTTCCTAAGCATGCAAGAACAGCTACTGTCCAAGGCTACTTAGGGAAGCACCTATACAATCATAAGATAAGGAAGCCTCTTTTGACCCTGTGCCCACCCACATCCCCCAAGCCTTCCCACTTAGCACAACAGCCATCAGGAATGCTCACCCTTGCAGGGCAGCAGCAGCATGAGCGCTTTGTTGCAATCAGGAATTCCTCTGCTCCACAGCAGCCCCACGTGAGCTCTGCTGACTCCCACAGAATGGAACAGGCAGTGGGACGACGAGTCCCATGCTCACCTGGCCCACACAGCCGTGCCCTGACACAGCAGCTCCCCGAGGAACGGACACACACCGGTGACACACACACACGCGCTCTCGAATCTGCAGGGAGCGGCTCGCTCCCGCTCAGGCACAAACCCGGCGCTAAGCGCTGCTGGCACTGCCCCGTCCCATCGGCCCCATTTGGGCTCCGCGGTACAGAAGCATCCGCTGCCCTTCCCGAGAATCACAGCGACGTCGGGCAGCTCTGGAGCGCGGCGAGGAGAAGGGCCGGGACTCGCGAGCGCTGCAGCGCTCCCAGAGCCTTTGCTACAGTTACGATCTTCTCTGACTCGCACGCAACTGCGGAGCAACACACCGGATTGCGGCTCCAGCCCCTGCGGTATCTGTTGAGGGACAGCTCTGACTGACACCCGAGAGGCTCTTGTGCATCCAAGATGTCAGACCTCATCCTCAAAGCCGGATCCGGAGAGGACTGCGGCCGCAGCGGGCGGGCAAGCCGCGATGCTGGTGGAAAGGCACCGGGTCCGGCGTTGCTGAGTCACCGGAGCGGGGTAACCGCAGCCCGCACGACTCTGCGGGGCTCGGCCCGCGCCCCCTCCCGCTCCCCGGCAGCAGCTGTCGCTGCCAGGCGGGACGGCCGCAATACCCGGCCCCGGGCGGGCCGAACCGCGCCGCGCTCCGGGGAGATGTCGGGGAGGAGGAGAGAGGTGCCGGCGGCGCGAGAAGAGGGAAGACGGAGGCTCGAGGGGATGCTGCCGGGGGGCGGCCCCCACCTGCTGCCGCCGTCGCCCCCGGGGCGCTCACCTTCCGTCGCATAGCTGTGGTCTCGCAGGAAACTGCTGTTGATCTTGCGGGTCTCAACGTCCTCCTCCATTGACGGCGGGCTGGCGGGCTCGGGGCGTCAGCAGCCGCAGCCGCGGATCCATCATCCCCCCCCGCGCCCTGCTCCGCGGCGGCCGGCCGCGAAATGCGGCGGCGTGGGGGGAGCGCAGGGGCGGTGGAGCCGCTGGCTCCTCCCATACGGCACCGCACGGCTCCGCGCCGCGCTGCAGGGCGTGCCCCGCTCCGCCCGCCCCGTCGGGTACGGCGCAGCGGCTCCGGGATGCTCCTACCGCGGCGCAGCTCTCGCCTGAAGGAGAACCGGGACGGGGAACGCGGCCCCTCACGGCCCGAACCGCAGTGCGTTGGCGATCTGACCGCAGGCCCCTTTTCTGGCAGAAGAGAAGCCGCAGCGCGTCCCGAGCCACTGGGCTGACCGCGCCGCCAGCAGCGATACGGTGCGCACCCGGGGCTGCTCCAGGGGGGTTCGCCGTGCCTCAGCTGTGGAAAGCGATCGGACTGCGGGGCAGTTATGGCTGCGAGGGTCAACGCACGCCAGGGAAGCGGTGACACCACGAGGTGAACAGCACAAGCGCAGGAACCACTAGGAAACTGAGCGTCCTGCACCTCGGGGAACATTTCCAACAGGACAGGCTTTGTTCCAGACGTGGCACCTGGTGCACTCCAAAACGAGACAATCACCTATTGGGTGTGTTTTGAGGGAATCAGCCTTGGCAGTGACTGAGCAGCTGTCAGACACAGAAATACACTAGAGGGTGATTTCCTCTGACTCCACCTCTGCTACTTGCTGCATCTGAACTCAGAAGTAGAACCCATACATGGTGTTGATATACAAGATATCCCCAGATGGGCAGTGATGCGTGCCCTGGGAACCAGCACACCTCCAAGCACACCTCCATGTCTCACACCAGAGCCACAACTGACACACAGCTTTCCTTCACCCAATCGCTGCTAAAGGAACACGGGCACACGAACACAGCCTGTGTCCTACCTGGGTGCCCACCTCCTGTAGCCCCTCAGTCCCTCCACAGAGCACAGTGCCACATCGGAGCATAACTGTTACTGGGATGGAGGGGAAACTTGGGATGCGGAGGGAGCAGTCGCAGATGTTGGGTGACACTGTAAAATACATTGCTGCACAGCAGTTTGATTTCTTCTCCTAACTGTAGTATAACTAGAATCTCATTGGCAAGGTGCAGCATTTTATAGCCAGCAGCATTCTGTTGGGACGGCCCTGCCTCCTGGGGAGGTGTTTATTTCAGGGGAGCACGGGAGACAGCTTCTTCTGGCGAGGAAGCTGAAGGACTCCATTGTGCACCTTGTGGGCAGGGCAGGGCCATGCCACGCAGCTGAAGAAGCTCACAGGTCCCCACAAACAGGTCTGGCTCCTACCAGACCAGATACCCCAACCTTGTGCATTCCCAGGTCCTCAGCTGTCTGCCCCCCCCAGGACCAGTTCTGACATGCTGTCACTTGGAGGCTGATAGAAGGCATTGTAAAACTGCACTGTGGAGAACACCAGCACTTATTGCTGACCCTGGGCAGGACAAACCACACCTCTGCACTTGTGTTCTTATCCACATCCATTTCCTGTCTGCAAAGAGGAGCTAATGGTCCCACAGTAAAAGAGAGAAGGAAAAGAAAGATTAAATGCATATATATAGACACACAGATATCTGATTATCTCTACCTACTACGCGTGCTTGCCTGCAGGTAGGAACTTGCACCCTTTAAAGGATGCAATCTGACTCAAGCAATTCCAACTCCAGAAAAGAAAGATGAAGATAGATATTTTTGAATAACCAAATGTTAACTTCCTCCCTTCAAGCCTCAGATGGCAACTCTTGGTCAAAAGGCAGCATGCAGCTCAACCACAAGCTCCAGAAATGGTTGTAGATATTATTATTGAAACATAAGCACAAACCAGCACCTCCTTCCCTTTCTTTCCAGCAGGTTCTGCTTTCAATGTAGTTCCACTTCAACATGTGCCAGCTCCTTTCTACTTTATTAACTAGAAAAATTCTCCTCATTATGCATAATTACAAATTCATAAGTCCTGCAAAGTTTCTCAATACACTGTAATACACCTGCGAGCCACCTGTTTGTTATGCAATATGCATAGGAGCTGCATCATGAAATCCATTTATTCTCAGCTTTTTAAAATCCAGGAATGAGCCTCCACAATATCTAAAAGCATTAGCTGTCCTAAGCAGGAACCCATTTGCAGATTAAATTCGCCAAAGGTCAGCTTGGAGCTGTCACTGTTTCCCAAGCTCCCAGGTGTCTCCACGTTCTGTACTTTGACATCTCCTGCAGAGCCAGGACACTTTCCACTCCACTGATTTTGCTTCAATTAGAATAGGCTCTGTGCATGGTTTTCTGCAGGACCTATGCAGTGTATTAATAATAACTGAATCAAGTCTGATTTGATTCTCAGCATGAAGCTTGCATGAAAAACTTCCTTCATCAAATCTGTTTTTACCTTCACATCCATGAGTATTATTCTGTTTTCCTAATTGCTGGTATGTGTTAGAAAGGCATCTTTTTTTCTTTTAATTGTTTAATATATTATGAGGTAGCATTCCTTTTGAACTTCAAAGGTCTCTCTCCCTTACCTTGGCTCATGCCACAAGTCATTCACAGCCCATGGAGCCCATGGATTTTGGAGAGCACCTAGGAAAGTATTGCACTGCCCACCAAACACCCATCCAACCCAGCCATGGAAGGACGTGCACTGCAGGTGAATGTGCCCCAGGTGAGTACCTCGTGTGGGCTCTTCCCTCTCCACCTGCAATCCCAGCACAGGACTGCCCTGTGGGCACAGGACAGCATGTGAGTCCCACTGCTGTTACGGGCATTGCAAAGCTCCTCATGGATTCCCCCATGCGGTGCTCCTAAGCTGCATCCGCAGGTTTCTCATGCAGTGCACCAAAAAAAAGACAACTGTGAAGCTTATTTCAGCATGACTTAAACTAAGACAATGAAATCTGGGAAGTCAGGCTGAGCGTAAGGGACAAGAAGCATGCCTCCCTCTGTGAGGGACTCAGGGTCAGGACCTCAGGGCAGAAAAGGAAAGAAACAATTCATTGAATGCAAAATAGGCAGAGACTTCTGCTTCCCAAAGGGAACGTGATAAACTGATCTGCTTTGCCTCCACCCTTGCCACATGCTGTTGCTGTGCTCCCTGGTTAGCGGTGTAACAGGAACGAGCACTGTCACATCTGGCCCTGGCTCAGAGATTACCTGCTCTTGATGTTTTCTCTTCTGCCTTGAATTAGACTGGGCAGTTTCTGTGACATTTTAGCAGCACTTTCTTTGTTTTCACTCTTTTCCTGCTGAGTATTTTGCGTCAGGTCTGAGAAGTGCTTCCTCTGGCCCATTTTGCTACTTTTACCCTTTTTTCAATCAACCTCATTCAGTGCACACTGTCAGCACTTCTACCTGTATTTTAACCTGGCCAAAACTTCACTCATCTGCCCAATGCACTCTGGTAGTATAAACACTTCCTTAAAGGCTGCTTTGTGCTCACTGCTCCAGCTAAATGCACATTATGGAACTTCAACACATTGAACACTCCATCTCTTTTCACTTTTGGAAGCCACAACTCATTTGAAAGATTCTCCCCCTCTGATGTCACGCAGTGCACACCTATAGTCTCCATCCTGAATGACACTTTGTGACAACAGATACCTTAAATGCAGCAGAGCTCACCGAGAGGATACCAGCACCACTGCAGCAATGCCCATTTTAACAATTGCCATCCTAGGGAACAAAGTCTCTCTCCCTTTGTACATACAACAGCAGCTACAACTGAGCTAACGCAACTCTTTTTTTCAGTGTGAAACTGCTCTCTCTTTTCGTCTGCATTGCCAGAACTGCATGCCTAAGCACACATGTGGCTGTGTGTACTTTGGATACACTATTCATTTCTTCCATTAATTTTATCTTTCTTAGTTGAGGGACAATCACACTTCCTTTGGGAACTGTCTTCTGTTCTGGCACATGAGCTGATCCGGCATATACTCATACATGTACCGCCTTAGGGTTCTCTGCTTAGCTCTTCTCATAGTTTGTTTTCCATTTCCTTGGGTCATTCTTAGCTAGCATCAGGATTTCCCTGAGGAACTGGTCATCTGCTGACTGTAAAAAGGGTTATGCAGTTGGTTATCTACCTCATCCCTTACGGACATGGAACCATCTTATGTCTATCAGTGATGCACCAAAAGCACAGGCAGAGTTACTTGTGAAGTCTGTCTCACTCCACATGTATACACACCAATTATACATATGCACATCTATATTATGAATTGAAAAGCTAACTAAGCAGGTGGAAATAACTATTGAATGCATTTAAATCAGAAAAAGAGACGCCATTTGTGTGTCCCAAAGAGCAGACCTGGATCACCTACTGATTATTCCATAGCAACCCGAATTGTATTTTGCACCTGCAACACCTGCAGTCCGGCTGAGAGGGGCACAGACCAGCAGGCAGAGCAGTGAGCAGCACAGCAGCTTTGTGGCTCACACAGCCCAGCACGGGTTGCCAGCACTCAGCCTGCTTGGCTGTGCTTGCCATCCATCCCTACTAGCCCGGCTTGTGCAAACAGGGACAGATCCCACCACCAGGAGCCCTGCACTGCTTCTGTCCATCCAGGCAGACACGGCCCATCTTCACACTCGGCCCACTGTCATTCAGCTCCCTGTAGCAAACTGCTTCCCTTGGCAGCGTTCCGACTCCACCCGCATCCTGCAGGCAGGACCGGCCGATGCTGACCTTGCCTGTGTCAGTGGCACACAGCAGAAACGCTCCCTAGGCAGTCAGTGCACCATGCAAACTGCACTGCCCCCAGGACGTTTTGTATCCATGGGATCAAACACTGTTCCTTGGTTTTCTACAGAGGAGTTTGATTTCAAATGCAGCTTTTTGAAAGCCAAAATGTGTTTCTTTTTATCCAATCACTCCTGATAACACAACAGATACCCTAACTGTGAAACTGCAGTGCAAACAAAGCCCTTCCAGGGAAGACTTGTTACAAACTGCAGCTTCTATTATTCTACAAATTATCTACCGTGACAAACACATTTGTCTCTGCATTAATTCTAAACTACATTACTTCAGAACACATACAACACTCCCAGAACAGAATGAGACTATTTTTTTGAGGATCCAAGACTCCAACATTTTTAAAGGTTGTAATGTGACGAAAAATTCACATGTTCCTCACATCAGAGATATAATTAGCTTAAATAATTACTCAGTAAATAGGATTTCCCACATCTGAAGATTAAGGCCACTTGTTATAGCATCAGTGTACCAGAACTCACTGAGAGCAGTTCATGCTAAGGAAAAAGGTTCTGCTTGAGAGCAGTGCTCCAGCTGAGGCTTCCTGTTGTGGTTGGGGCAATTTGCTGTCATTGGCTTTTTGTCTGTCTTAACTTTCCATACAATCCACCAAAAACGACAGCGGAGTGACAGAAATTGATTTGTGTTGGTTGGGTACCCAGGTCTGAGATCAGTAGAAAGGATGCAAGACAGTACTGGAACACTGTTCACAGGGCAGCCGTTTACAGGAAGTCTAAGGCCTAGTAACTAAATCTAGTGAGCGCAGGGTGGAAAAATAAGGGCAACATTTTGTTTATCACATTTCCCTATTGATTTATTTCCAGTTGATGAAAAAAAGTCATACTGTTAATTCCGATGTATTATGCAGCAATATAAATACAACAACATTTTAGATTTGGTCACTGTATAGAAGAACATGTGAATTTGCATGTGCATTTGAGCAAAAGAAACACTGTAAAACTATACTGAAGATAAATTTCTTATCCTCCCAGCGGAAGCATGCTTCAGCTTCATGCGCCCTTCATCCGCTGCTCGTGGGATGCAATGTGAACCAGGCTGATTTCTCTCTCACAAACTTTAGGGAACAGATGCTGTTGGTGTCCGTTCCAGTGAACAGCCCTCCAATAGCATCCTTCCTCATCATTCACCACTATCCTACTTTAAAAAGTCTGGTCATGGAGCCAAGGCTGAAAAACAATTCCACAGTGCAAAGATTGCAGTCACACACTTCAGCAGCGAAGAAAACTGGAAAGCTACCAAACAACCAACAGTCTGTAACCCAGTTATCCATCAGCTGCCTGACCAGAAGCACCACAAAGGAGAAAATCAGGTTAGTTAGACCCAGAGAAAAGCTGAGTTTGTCAGGCAATGCATTTCTACAGAGCACTCAGAAGCTTCCCCTCATGAACCCCGGATGAACATTGTCAGCATGACTACTTAAGATTTATTTCTATTAAATCAACACTAAATACACAAGATTTTGCATGGCTCCAAATGTGGATTTTATTTGAAAGGACTTACGCTAATACAAGGCACCAACACATCATCAATTTGAATCATATATCCTAAACTGCGATTACTCCACTGCCTTCATTTCATTTGAATGAAATGGACTACACCAAAAAGTAATGAAATCACAGCATAAATCTAAGCAGGGCTGCCTACATCTTATAACACAAGCACAGCCAGTGCTAGTGCAAACCTTTGCACTAGGATTATTACATAGGAATCATCCTGCTTGTGTTCAAATGTCATCTAGCAGCAGAACTGAGCAGAAAACTTGCATACAGCATGGCCATCCGTATAAAACTGAAAGCACACGGGCTAATCAGCCAGACAGGATTAACTCCCCAAAGAAAACAATATTGCACGTCTGGCAGAGCAGCAGTTCTGACCTGCATTGGGATTAGTTTGTTCTGCAGTCATCGAAGGATGGCTGCCCAACCATCATGGTGGGAAGCTCAACGTCGGGTAAGGCAAAATAAAACCAGTGTTGGCTGCAATACTGGAAGCCAGATGATTCAGGAAGCCCAGATCAGCCACCTGCAGGCAGATCTCTGTGCTGACTGTTCTGAAATTCACAACAGCCTGCGATTTTTAGTGACCCTCCACAGAGCACCAGCGCACACTGCGCTCCCTCGTGCTCATCGCCAGCTCCTTCCTCACAGCTGACTTGACAGAAAGACACAAGTCTGCAGGCAACAAAAGTAAGTTTGAGATCCATTTGAGTGCTGGAAAGCAAGCCCAGCCCCACTCATGCTTCATTTCACGTGGAATGTATTTTAAGCACAGAACTATTTTGGTATGAGAAAAATCAACAAGTCATCATAACATACTCTGATTCATCCACTTCTTTGGCACTGTAAAGCCACGCTGTTCTACAAGAATGGCAGGGTTGTCACAGGAGATGACAGCCGTGGCATTCAGCACATGAATTTCCTGCCACAACACAGCTGAGTAAAGGGAGCAGGAACGGAAAGCACTTGAAAGGAAAGCAGTTCCGCCCATCCAGGGCTGCCCATCGGCAGGGTAGAAACCACACGATGCTCACATCACACCTACACGTGCATCTCATCATTATCTCCTATAAAACTAAGCCCTTCAGATAATAATCTCTCAGCTTAAATCCCATTCGTATTTGAAGTGTCTGCATTTTAATGGAAGGCTGAGAAATGTTACGCTTTTACTGTTCAACATTGCTTACATGAATGTGCTGCTGAATTTAGATGGCAGTGCTCCTTCGCCACGACTCAGAGCCACAAAGAGGGAACAAAATTAGCAAATCCAGCAGTCCATGGCTCCTCTTTACACCCAATTTCTACTTTTGGAAGCCTCCAGGAGGAAAGATGGCATGTGAATGTTGGTCAAGGAAATAAATGCAATGAAAGAACATCGCAGAAACAGGATTCAGATAGAGAATGCTTTAGGACATGGGCCAGGTCTGTGCTCTCCATTCACAGAGAGACACATTTTAACAAAACACAGCAATTGTGCTTCCAGATCAAAGTGAGCAAGGATACCTTGGGAACAACAAGAAGGGCACCATGAGGACCCTTGGAAGTTTGCACTATTTCTCAAAACGCTAACGCTGTAAAACTAATATTTGTATGCCACTGGTATTTACATCTACTCTACCTCATCGTGTGGAAAACAAACCTGAAAAACTGTTAATTAATAAAAGATATCACGTCTTATTACCGTTTGTATAGTAATTACAAAAACCACAAATCCATCTGTTAAGTAGTCAGCAAACAAGACAAATGACTGTGTTATGTTAAACAGATTATAAAATGCCTCAGGGAAGGAATCTAATAGCCCTGACCAACCATGAACCAACAGCCTGCTCTGCCACACGGGTTACAAGCAAGCACCAAGCATGCGTGCTCTCACACAGATCTGCATTCTCAAAGGCATTTCCTGCACTGCACATACTAACAATGTGAGCAGTGAGGCCACATTCCGTGCAGAAGAGTCTACATTGAAACATACTGATGTGATCATTAAGATTTTATTGTCCCTCAGAAAAATTACTTCCTAAAACAGACAGCTATCTCCACCAAGATGAAACTGAAACAATATGCAAAGTAGCATTAAATCTAATTGCCCAATCCATATGGGAATGCAGTTACTTTAATCCAATTTAAGAAACAAAATTGATTCTATTCTTGTCATGTTTCCTAATGATTTCTGAACATTTAAAGGAAGAAAACACTCTTTCATGGGGAGTAATTGATTCATTTGTACGTTCTGTGGGCACTCAGCACAGCACCAAGGCAACAAAACACCGAGCATCTTGCTCTTCACGTGTTTGAAATTCTGTGCCAGTTGTTCCATGCCATGGCCACTCACCTAGAACAATAACCACACTAGCTAAAGAAAAAAGGCATTGGTGCATTTCAGGTGGTTATCCTGAGTTCACACAGACTAGAAACTCATTCAGCCTGGCCTGTAGCAGCACACACCAGAACTGCTGCAGAAAGATGCCCTGAGATAAGAGATTACACACTCAGCTTCTCCCAGACAAAGCACAGATGTTAGCTCCTATGAACACATGCCTTGCTCCATCTCCTGCAGCCCTCCTATCCAACTCCCCACACCTGATCAAAGACCTAAACCCTATTTTATATCTATCCACACAGCCTCTCTGCTAAGGTCTGTTAGCAGACATTACTGTGCTTAATTTTCCCAACACTCACATTTATGAGAATAAAGTGCCAAGAGTATGACAGCAACATCTTCCTCACTCCTGCCCTCAAATAATGCATCAAAAAGACGTGGCTGTGACATTCCATCAAATGTACTTTCCTTGGCCACCTCAGTCACACAAGTGAAATTTTGTCAGGGGCTGAACTGCCCTTGGAAAGCAGCAGGGGAGCAGCTGCCTGTGTGCAGGCAGCAGAACGAGCTCAGCGGTGATGCTGAGGACACACAGCAGCTGCTCCAGCCCAGCAAGAAACCACATACAGTGTGGAGAATGCAGCCCCAAAACCACACGGGATGGGGAGCCCCTCCCCTACCATTCTGCTAGCCATTCCTGTGAAAATTCTGTAAGTACTTCGTTCCAGACTAAGACAACAAAGGGAGTAAGAAAAACAAACACCCATCGTGATAGAACACTGCATTTGAATACAAAACACATCCACAAGAAGCACTAGGTCCTGACCTCATCCCCATTTGCAGTTATTTTTCTATTCTCTAGCTTCTTAATGCACAATGCCTTCATAAAGATGTTGTGCAGATTAATTAGGTAATGTTTTAAAAGCTTTTTTGATGCCATTTAGTGCTAAATGTCTTCATTATGCAGGTGGGCAGAGCAGCTGGAATAGGCACAAGGGGAAGATATTTGTGGCAGAGATCAGACAGTGTGGTGGAAGAACCAGGCTGAACTGCACTGAGGTCAGATACACGGGAAGAGAAATAAACAGGTAAGGACTGAGTCCTGAGAACCATGGAGCATCTGCTGCTCCCTGCACAGCCAGCGAGGCCACAGGCATTCCACAGACACAACCATGACTGTTCAGTGCTTATAGGAATGCAGCCCATAAGAAACAGAGCAATGCATGCCAAAAATCACACGCAGCTGTACACACCTACACTGAAGAACATCTGATGGAGACCAGGAGTCCCATCTCACATCCATCCCATGCAGCACTGCACCACACTGGGTACAGCCACATGTGTTTGCATCCCTCTCCCCTGCACACCTGCAGCCTTCTATGCAGACTCAGGTCACCTCAGCTCCACACTGAGGACATCAGAGGGAAATTCTTTAGAGAGAGAGGTAAAATGCTGGAACTGTTGCCCAGAGAGGTCGTGGATGCCCTGTCCCTGCAGGTGTTCAAGGCCAGACTGGATGGGGCCCTGGGCAGCCTGGTGTGGTATTACCAGTGGCCCTGCATGTGGCAGGAGGGTTGGAGATTCATGATCCTTGAGGTCCTTCCAACCCTGGCCATTCTGTGATTCTTCTTACACACAGACCCTGCTTGGCAGCAGCGGGGCTCCACCAGCACGCAGGGCCCTGGCACTGGGCACAGAGCTCCCACCCTAGAAGCCAGACCATCACATCTCCCCAGGCACCATGATGGCCTTCTCCCTCTGCCCACATCACAGAGTTGGTGTCTCACACCTCCAGCTCCCAGTCAAGTCCAGCAGAGTAGGAGCAGAAGAAACAGAAGAGAGCAGGTCTGGTGCCACACATACGAACACTCAGAGTGTGGTCTTACAAGCTTCATTTCCAGAAGAAACGGATCTTAAAAAAGGTTACATTATTCTGGAAAAACGCATAGAAGTAAAAAGCATTGCTGGAAATGGCTCTGCATAAGGACAAGAACTGATGACGTGAAGCGCACCGGAATTTGTGAGAGCTCACTAAGATCAGTGTTTAATTCTACTGCTGAGACAATAGGTGGCCTACAGCCACAGCCAGCTGAGCACTCCCAAAACTGCTGCTGCAACAGGAGAACAAAATGAAGAGTACTGAACTGTATGCTGGAAAACATTACTGAGCGCCTCAAACTTGCATTTGAAAGGAATTGCTGATTCTGAATAAATCCACCATATGGCTTTAGAAAGCACTGATAGAGCACTTATTTCTCAAATTTAGCAAGATCAGTCTACGATGGCCTGCTTTTCTTTTATCATCTGCATTAGGAAATCATTCATAGTATCAAATACAGTTTAGATTGCTATCAAATAGTCAGTAGCCTTTCACAAGAACGGTGTTGTGTGTATTTTAATCACACCAGCACATCTTCACTACGATGTCAAAATATTTAAGTAATTTCTAGGCTTTTTTTGTGACTTTGCTGCAGCAAATTTGCCTTTAGAAAAAGAGAAAGCTTAAATCTCAGACTCCTGTTTCCATGGATGTTTCCACTGAGTTGATACACTTGGGCTCATGGTTCCTCTTGCACTTCACCAACACAGTAATTTATAAAATTCCCAGCTGGGTTCAGTGCAGAGAACCAAGCAGCTGCAGGTTGTCACTGGGCATTCACAATCCAGCCCCACCAGCCCCAGGCAGCAGCTTCAGATCTCCAGGTGTCACCAGGATCACAGCAGGGAGCACTGCAGTGCTGGTCCTGCAATGGTGCAGAGGCCAAGCTGTTGAGTTGAGAGCAGAGGCAAGTTCCCTGCTTGCTCTTTGCAGGTAGACATCCTGCCAGCCCAAAAGCACTGAGTTACATCTCAAGGCACAGGAGGGGGAAAGAGGTCTGCTCAGGGGCAATGCTTCCTGGCCAGCAGCTCCTCCTCCTGGCTGCACAGCCCAGTCAGGTCTGTTCAGAGCAGGACAACAGAAGGGTACCTTAGTGTCAATTTAAGAACTAAATATAGATAAAGGAACACCAGCAAGCTACAGCAGAACCTGTGTTTAGTGACATAATGGAAACATTTTGGAGCCCTAGAAATGTGCTCCTTTGTGTTGCTGAAGCTGGTTTGACACACAACTGCAGGAAGCCTTAGCACTGGGCAGCCAGGAAAGCAGTGGTTGCGCTGGGATTTCTGATTAGAACCAGCACAGGAAGGGGAGCGACACACCAACACAAACGGGGAGAAGAAAAATCACTTCTAAAACCCTCTGATAATAGGGTGGAGTATCTGCAACTAAAAGCATCTTTGATATAAACAAACAGCCAACCTGAGTAGCACTATCTGCGACTGAAGGAGGAAGCAGTTCGGCTGCCTGCAGGTGACCCCATCAGTGCAGAAGGGCCACAGAGCTCAGCAGGGACGCAGCGCAGCTCAGCCCTGCAGTTCAGATGCTGCTGCCTGGAACTTGACAGCCCATCAGATGTATCACAGGCTGTAGCCATAGGGGCCTTATGTCTGCTGCTGCAGCCTCCTGACATCACCCATCCAGAAGGGCTCCGAGGGAAGGGGCAGCTTTCCACAGACAGTGCAGCCAGAACTTATCCATGAGAACTGTTTTGTGTTTGTGCTTCTGACACCAAATGCATGAAGGCCATTCTACCTGGAGCCAATATCAGCCAGTCATCATTACACTTCTGGTCCGAGCACTTCCCTGCAGATGCTTTGCAGCGCTTTATAACATCAACCCAACAAGTTCCTGTGTTGCTATATGAAACCAAGGACCTTGTAGAAGAATGTCAGTGGTCAGACCCACAGGAGAGCTGCCTGCCACCCCAGAGCCCAAAGAATATCACTTTATTTACAAAAATGAAGAAGTAAACATAATGAGAGAACGTACCCTCCCAGCCTGGAAACAAAGCTTCAGGAGAGGGCCTATGAGACACCCTTAGTAAGCAGCTTATATAAGCAGCATGCAACTCTAATAACCACCTCCCCTGGCAGCACTAATCCTAGATCCATCCTTTCAATCTCATCTTAATTAAACTCAAAAAAGCCTACAGGCTCAGCCTGGGAGTGGATGTTGGGCAGAAGACCATTCGCAGTGACAAATGCTGCAGTCAGAGAATTTCCCAGCTTTCAGCCTTCCCTTACAGCAAGCGGGTTGCTAACATGCCAGACTTCATACAGCCTGGTCCAGGTGCACTTCACCTGAGATCTACAGCTGCAGCAGCACCTCAGTGACACCCAACCACATCCAGGCAAAGAGCCCCCAGGGCCTCAGCATGAGTGCGAGGGACTGTCCTCAGCTCATCCAAAGGTAAAATGTGAAAAACTTCCTCAACTGTGCTCATGCAGACATCTCTTCCTGGCCCGGGTAGGATATGGAGATTAATTCCTTTCTAACAGCAGCTCAGTATCAAACCAATGAGAATTTAAAATGAAACTCAATCCAAACTTCACCCAATAGCTCTGGGAGAGCACAAATAAGGCCGCACTTTAGTTTGTGAAATTAGTGCCTATGATGCACTTCTGTAGCATTAAGGTGGTCTCCAGCTCAGGCCTCATCTACATCTAGAATTTACTGCTTTATGTATTTCAAATAAAAAAAAATACTACCACTTGAGGGTAGTTGTACCAATTATGGCTGTAAGCTTACAATAGCATAAGAACTCGTCCATGGCCTCAATACTCAAGTGTTTACATTAACAGATCTCATTTACGCATATGAAGCACCTTTATGTTGCACTAAAGTTCAGAAACATCTGACTTGATTTTAAAAACTTCAGCTTTTATTGAAGAAAACATCAGCTGTGGCTTAGACCTCTGTGCTGGCTCATGTTGGTGTTCAGTGCCTGCAATGAGCTCCCAAGCCAAAGCTCAACATGTGCTCTGAATGGGAGCTGCCATCAGCGGGGTGCAACTGTGCTGATGTCAGCTCAGCATGAAGGACACAGCAGAGGATCTTCCCCAGCAAAGGAGCAGCGACCATCCGCAGGCAGTCAGCAGTGTTGCACACACACAAGATGTGACACGGATCCACGGGAATCCTGGTGGGACCTCAGGGACAGGCAGAAGGACCTGCTGCTGCAGGAACACGATGTCAGCACACTGGGGCCGTTGGTGGCTGCAGAAGGATGCTAACCAGCTGGCAAACTGCCTCCCATTGCACAGCCTCACACCAATCAGCCAGTGAGCATCATAACCTCACACAGCTGCACCTGGGCTCCTCCAAGGGGTGAGATAAAAGAAAACAATTTTTCGTTCTCCCCAGTGACTACTTTGTTGTTGTTACAGCCTCCTGGGCCCACAGCATCACATATCCTGGAAGGAGGAACAGGAATCACTTAGAAACACACAAAGGTCTGTCTCAACTCTCATGAGCCCCCTCTTCAGTGTGCAGGAGGATGCTGAGGGGCAGCAGCAGTCACTGACCTCCCAAGTGCCTGGACACAAAACCAGCACAGTGCAAAGCAGGGGGGCTCCACTGCCCACCCCCCATTGCTGCAGCGCTGTCCCAAAGCCCAGTGCCAGGCACCAGTGCTGCACCACCCCCAGGGAACACCAAAAGCCTGAGTATGGGCTCAGATAATGAAGTACGAAGAAATCACCCCAAATGCGTTCTCTCTCTCTCTCATCTTTGACTCTCTACCTCCTAAAAGACAAAACTCTGTGTATTAAAGAGAGACTTCAAGCTGAGTTCCTAATGGCACCCTAACATCTGTCAGTGCCTCGTGCACTTTTCCACACTGAAAGTGCTCTGAGAGCATCACCATTCAGACAGAAACGTATCTGATTGCTTTCTATGGCAACAAAAACACACTGCGCTGAGAGAATATAACTGCAACTATAAAGCTCTGTTTCTGCAAGAGCTGAAATTATCATCATCTTCTATAAATTCCCAAAGGCGATACAGAACAAAATAAAAACCTGTAAGAACATATATGAATAATAAAAATGTTTTTGTTTTCCTAAGAGGCCTTGAAATGGACAAAGGAAGGGAAAATACAAAGCAGATGCAACAGCCACAGCCAAGGAAAGATATTTTCAGCTCCTGAGTTACCACCACAAGAATGTGGGTGCACCATTCATCCCAGTGGAGAGAACAGACCCGTGCCTACCACCGATATGCCTGAATAGCAATAACTGAACCTGGCAGCCCCAGACTGGGGCACCATGCCAGCCTGTGAGCAGCACTCTGCTATCAGAGCTCCCCATCACCTCCCGCATGGGCAGAGTTTGTTATTTCTTGTACAGAAGAATCCAGACAGGGGCCTGCTGCTTTCCTCCTCTCCCACTGAAGCTCATTTCCATGTCTGGCACTCAGCAGGAACTGCTGCTGACACATCCAGAAGGGCTGGACTGTGTTTCAACTCCACAGGAGTAAAGACAAGCAAATAAATAGAATTTGATGCAAAGGAACAAAGCCTTAAGCTCGCTAGAAGGAGAAATAGTTTTCATATACTGTATTTCGTTTTCACACTATGCCCATAATTTTGGGCAAAGTATTCCCCCTTCCCCCTCACTAGAAACAATCCATATCTTTATGGCTGCACAAAACTCCATTTGCCGTTACAGAAATAACAAAGCAGGCAGGATTCCTGCACATGGAAGGATGCAGTGAGGTTAGGGGGAGGCTGATACACCATTCCATCCAAAAAGTTGAACAACAGCTAAATCAGAGAATGCAATTACCGTAGAAAGCTCAGTCTCAACTTAGTATTCTCCTCCATGGGCAGCCTGGGCTAGTATTCAACACAGAGGTTGGTGGCCCTGCCTTTGGCAGGAGTCTGGAGCTTAGTGATCCTTGAGGTCCCTTCCAACCTGGGCCCATTCTGTGATTCCATTGCCATTAAACTAATGGCCTCTCTAATTAGAGACTGCTAGTTACACCAACAGTATTTGCATGCATACACACCATCGCTGTGCCTACAGAGCACGTACCAATCTGCAATATTAGCACTGTTTCAAGTGCAATTTACGTGTTCTTCTCCAGTGCAATTCAGAGCAGCCGCGGAGCTCCCACCTGCTGCTGCCCGACCGGCTCACCAGAAAAACAAACACGCGTGGTGCTGCACAGAGCATAAGGCCCAAGGTAACATCCCCAGAAACGAACTAAGGAGAGCCGGTGCCTGTGGGCTCCCTGCTGCCAAGGCTGTGAACGTGAAGCTGCCGTCAGGCACTCGGCGCCGGCTCTGCACAGCGCGGCACGGAGCCGGGGAGCAGGACGCTGCTGGCACCGCTCACACTGCCACCCTGCGGCACTTCCCTTTAACTGATGTTTAACGCCTGCGACCGCTTAAAGCACTTCCATCGGCTGCCACACGAGCGGCCCCTCGCTTTGCCTTTACCGCCTCCCCCGCGCTCCGCTGCACCTTCACCAAACACCGCGCTTCGTGAAGGGCGCCACTGGAATTCCTTTCTGCGCTCACAGCAGAGGAAGCTGCTGTCTGGAGCACGCGAGGAAATAACCTTTTATTTCTCATATGCATTAATCAAAAATACTCTAAATGCCAAAATCCAAGCCCAGGGGCGCCCCCGAGGCAAACAGCTCAGTTTTAAGGTGCCTTTGGTAGAGCTACGGTGTTAAAGATCCCCTGAAACTCTCTCCCTGGAGCTTAAGCTTTAACATCAGCTCGCGCGTAAGTGAAAAAATGTTACAGCCTTCAGGGTCACCTCCAGAAAGGCAAAGCTTCAACGAAAACAAAGTTACAGCTGCCTCTGGGATCTGACACGCAGACACTGCTGTGCTATTTCGTAGCCTTGCTGAGAAAAGTCATCTGGAAAATAAAACCTGACTTTTAACTTAACAGGAAAGCCACATTTTGGCCTCTCAGTGACTGAAACTTGCAGGCATTAGAATATTCAGTAAATAGTCCATTTAAACGCCATTTTCATCACATAGTGCATTTTTCTTCCACTAAAACAGTATTCAATCTCCAGCTAAGCTCAGTTCTGTTAAGCTCCTAAAGCAGCAAATCGACATCCTTAAAGTCATCCCAGCAAAAGAGGCAAGTTGCTCCAGACTTCTCATGCCACAGGTTGTGCTGTGCAGCCTTTTGTAGCTCTACTTTGTCAAATAATGACACTGAACAGAGACCACCCAGGACACACACCTACAAGGCATATTTTCATGTATTACACAAACCTGAATGGCAAGCAGAGCCCAATGCACACCTGAGTGCAGGGTTGAGGTGCAGAAGGATGTCTGAGGCTCACCACAGCCCCGGGCAGCCCGAGCAGCACCGCCTCACAGTAAGGCCAGCAGCTCTTGGCAGCAGCTGTGCTTTCTGCACAGACCCAGCTGCATGCACAGGTGTCAAAGCCAAAGCTGAGATGCAGATCTGGGGTCAGGGAAACAGAGGCTGCTCTGCAGGAGACCAACAAGTTGCCATTTTACCAGGTGGCAGAGATCATAACTAATCTGTGTGCCGCTGCCCTCTGCGCACACTTCTGTAGCTTTTGAAGAAATGTGGAGGTGCCTTATGTTTAACCTCCCCACAGGAGGGACCCCAGCTGCAGAGGGAGGAGAGCTCACTGCCACACGCAGAGCAGCACAGACCCAGACTGGCAGACGAGCAGGGGCAGCACCCAGCTTGGGGTATGGCACGCCACGTCCTGGTGCTCCCCAGTTTGACCCCAGTTGGCTCTGCCCTCCCTTGTGGGGAAGACACCGGGGACAAAGGCGTGCTGTCCTTGCAGGGAGTGGGGCTGTGCCCACCCTCACTGTGCGGCCCTGCCAGGCACTGCCCTGTGCCACCACACAGCTGCGGCTCAAGCAGAGCATTGCCTGGGAGCCAGCCATTGTCCAGAGGCCATGAAAGAAACATTCAAACGTGTCATATTTACCCCATCTATTCATTTAAATCTATTTATTCAGCTGCACGTTCAGCCCTCGAGCACTATGGCTGCAGACAGAGCGCAGTGGCTGCTCTGCACAGAGCGCTCTGTGGGGTCCCTCCCCAGGGTCACGGCAGGCCCAGCTCTGCTGTTCCCATCTGCTGTCAGCTGGGATCTGTTACAGCAATGTCATCGGAGCAGCTCTGCTGGTCAGCAGTGCTGACAAGATACACAGAGCCTGCGAAGGATCCTAAGATGGACAGCGAGCAGGAGGGCACTGTGTGCACCAGCACAGCACAGCTCCAGCCCAGCATGGCAGCTCCCACACAGCCCTCCTCCGACCACCTCCCACCACGGGGCCTGGAGCTGTTCTGAGCTGCAACAGAGTGAAGCCCTCATCCTGGGAATACTTCTTAATTAATCTGATTGATGTTAGCACAAAGATGTAACCGAGGACTGAAGATTCTCCCCAGAAGAAAGCAGAGAAAACAACAACAATCCTTCCAAAACATCATCATGCTATCTACCCATGTTTTCTTCCAGCCCTGGTCCAATACTCAGATCCCCAGGCAACATGGAAAATCCACACTTGTGCCAGTGATCCTACTGAGTGTAGCTCAGAATAGGTAAATCATTAACAATACCATCTCCCAACAAAAAAGTCAGCACTAATTCAATAGAAGGGCCAGATAGCAGCCAGCAGAGCAGCAACTGCAGCCAGGAGGATAACGTCATAAAGACAATAGAGACGGCAACTAATGAGACTCACACCCAGATGATGCCTTGTAATTGTACAGCAAACTCTTTGTTTTCCAGTTCTGCAGCTGTGATCCATGACTTTTTTCTGCACCCCAGACCACTTGTTGTTCTCTAACAAGTTACATTTTACCATTTCTCCCTTCACATCTGCATCTACAGCTGCTCAGATGAAGCATGGCAGGATTTCAAAACCCTTCGTTACCAGTGGCAGCTACTGCTCAACTGCACCACACAAAGCGAGCTGCACCATTCACGTGCTGCCTCAGTTTGGGGTACAGCTGATGTGGAAAATCTCTTCCCCCTCCCCCCCCCCCCCAACTTTCCAAGCAAATAGAAATCTATCCACAGTGCAGTGAAACATTGTTTTCTCCCCTCCACAAGAAAGAAAACTGGCCAGCACCAAAATTGCACATTAACAATACAGACCTCACGCTTGGCTTACTGAGCATGATCCCAAGGTACCTGCTCTGTAACCTCTTGCTGAACTCCTCAGTTTAATCAACCTGCATTACTTGCACAAACAAAGAACGCACAGAGCTGAGCTGCAGCGTAATGCCACACTCCTGGTCAGCTCTTCAGGAAACAGTGAGAGGTGCTGGTGCAGACAGATGCTGAGTTTATCACCTGAGCCCACACACAGCACCAACTCAACTCCAACCTTCATCTCATTCTCATTAGAGTTAATGAAATAGTATAAAATCTTCAGCACGTATTTCTGAACTTAGTTTGAGAGCAGCAGTGGTAAGTTCTCATTGTAGCATTCAGAATTTCAGCATTAAAGTATCAGAGGTGCATCACTCACATTCTGCGACACTAAAAACTGCATCTGCACCTTAACAACCCTGATCTCCTGGGCACATCAACAGGTTTAAGGGCGAGGAGTCTCAACTCAAGGACAATTAAAGCTCAACTTCAGCTGAAGTATCCAAAATAACACTTGGTAGAGCAGCCAGCATTTCTCCTGGAAACACAGGACTACATTTCTGTGTTAGGTCTGGAAGAAAAACACACGCATGACCAAAACTTTGTAACCGTGACCTCAGAGCTCTCACTTCCCTTCTTTGTGCTCGCTTCCTTGGCTGCAGGAAAGGACATTGTTTGTGCAATTCAAAGGCTTTTTCCTGAGCATTACTTAGCTCAGGGTTTAAACAATCATCCATATCCTTGAGCTGAACATGTTGCAGAAACAAAAAAAATTTGTTTTTGAAAAAAAAGCAGTTATTGTGATCAGCCTGTTTGTGTTCACACTGCTCACATATCTTGTGTTCACACGTACTGAAGTGCTTTGTTGCGTAACACGTTCTCCAGGTGTATCATTGCTGCAGCTCCTCCACTGCTCCATGCCAACCTAACACTAACATGAATACAGCTCCATCAAGGAACCACTGAACCCTTTTCCAGCACATAGAAACTATTAGAAGTCCACAGTGCATATTCTGTATCAAAGAAATATTTGGATTAATTTTCAGTTCACACATCACCATGAAAACAACATAAATCCAAGTAGTTACTTTGCAATCTAAGTGACAGATTGAGAAATGCTCTTCTACAGCAATACTCCACCCTCAAACAGCTCAGGAGTACCAAACCAAGTCCAAAAAGTTACAGAACTTGAGCCAACAACGCAAACTCCTCATCTTCAGCCAAGCTACAGGCACGCCTTTAGGGCCAGTGGAACACAAGTGTATGTTTCTGTGCATTTGAACAGGACTGAATTCAAACACATCACTCTAAACACCTGTTTGAATACTTCACTGAGGTGCCATTGAGGCTCAGCTTGCCAAAGCTCTGACAAAATCTGAGGATGCAGATGCTGCTCTGAATGCTGTCACGTGCACTGGCACGAGGAGGCTGGCGCTTCAGGATGACATCGAGCACCAAGAGCTCAGTAGCAGTAACAAGTCACATTGCCACCAACGTAGAGGTTAAAGGTGCCAGCTCCCCCCAGGTGAACCCTCTCCTTCTGATTCATTACCATAAACCAGCACATTCACAGGAAAGGTAACAATGCTGCAGCATTCCCATGGCATTAGAAGTGGGTGCAGAGGAAGATCTCTGTCAGGACAGCCACGTGTGTGGGGTGATGTGCAGACGCTGCTGCTGGGCTGACAGTGGGAAGGACCTTCTCAGTCCTACAGGCTCAGCCCTCCTGCATCATCATCTGCTCGTGGAGCAGAGCCTGAAAGACCTGCCAAGGAAGCCCTGTGCTGGGTGCAGGCCTGGGCAGCATCTGAATCCCATCACTGAATCATCTCAGCTTCACCCACAGAAGTTCCATCATTTGTGAATGTCTGTGCCCCATTAGATCAAGGTACAGCTCCAAGTGCAGCTTCACCAGTCCGACAGTCCAATACATCAGGCTCCTGCCAGACCCCACGCAGAGGATTCTTGTCTGCTCCATTGACCCTTACAGCCACACAGGGGACTGAGAAAAGAACCTTCCTTGTGCCTGTTCTCACCTCAGTTCAGCCAGCAATTAAGCCTGTAGTCACTCAAACCCTCCAGATCCCAGTTTCACCCACAGTTAATGACACATCTGATAATTGGTATGAGAAGTTGCTCCGTATAAGTTTCTTTTTTTTTTTTTTTTTTTCTTCAAATGGATGAGAACAGATAACACAACAATACAGTACTCCATTTTTTTTCCTCTCAGTACTCCCCCATGACCTCCCCTAAAACAGCAGTATCTTTCTCTGTTGCATAACTTATTTCAACAAAGCAATCCAAAAATTACTTATTTAGAATAAGTTAAGAAGTGCCTTTGGACAAAGTCAAAGCAAAAACAAAAGAAATGTTCAGAGAAGAGGTTTTCAAAGAAAGAACTCCAGAGTAACTAATTCTGGAATTAGTCTGAGTCATTCTAAGCAGATAAAATTATCCCAATAGATTTCAGAGTAATTTCTTTCTTAAAGCCCATACTGCCTGTTTGAAGCAAAACATAGCAACCAAGAGAGACGGAACAGTCCAACCTGGAGTCTATCGCCCTGTCCTTCCCGCCCAGCCCTTCCTCTGCGTATCTTAAACCTGACAACGTTCTCAGCCGAGCAGCAGAAGCCAAGGCAAGGTATTGCCTGCCATATCTCCTTGCAGCTACATCATGCTGTGCACAGAGATTGAAGCCAATCATCTCAAAAATAGCCATGACTGCACATCCCTACAGTAACTGTCTTGATCGTCATCTTGTTCATGGATGTGGTTGGTGTTTCATTCCATGTACAGCCTTGAAGCAGCCAAATTAGTATGCAGAAAGCTGACTGACAGGAAGGCTACTTTCCCTTATTGAGGAATCACCAGATGGCCATAGTTTTTATGCCAGAATTCCCCTGCATGTCCACTGCTCACACTGCTCACTGTATCACATTCAATCACCAGTCCTTCCTTCACTTTTTCAGGTTTATACACAAACATACTTGAATGACCTCAAAGCAACATTGCCAGTACTGGTCCTTATCCATGTGTAACTTAAAAGAGCTTTGCCTCCTAATTTCTCCTCGATTCTGTGTCTTTGGTAGCACATGTACAGTTGGACATTGCTTCTCAGCAAGCAGATTTATCCACCACAACTGACTACAGCTGGGGAGCATGAGGGAAAGTGCTGCAACTCCACACAGGGAAGTTGGGAACAACTGAGCACGATTCACAAAACAGCTAACATTCATGCAGTCATCACATGGGATTATCAATCAGTATGAGAAAGGACTCCTTATGGGAGAGCTCTCACTGAAGTCTCAGCAAAACACAGCCCTACTGCTCTGCATTCCCATGTGCAAAACATGAAGTTCAAGCGCTGTTCAGAGCATTACAATTAACTCAAATAGTTGCACGGCTGCTTTGCTGAGACCTGGAAACAGGCTTCCCTGAGTGAGGGGAAGAGCACAGACAAGCAAAAACAGGATCTGCAAGATGTGTTGGGTTTTTTTTTCCTCATTTTCTTCGGAGCATACCAGATGAAGCAAGCACTCCAGTCACAAACCACATAAACCTGTAAACCACGCAGGGCAACAACTAGAAAGTCTTCCCTTAAGCCAGACCTGCTGCTTGCTGGTTCACACAGCACACACTTGGCACGTGCATTTACAGAATCAAAATCATTTTCTGCTACGCCTATCCAGCCTTTCCCCCCGCCTTTTGAGCCCTCTCCTGCCACATCACCCCGGCCAGCCGCCGTCCCCGCGCCCCGCCTGGAGCGGCCGACTGCTGGGGCAGAGCGCCGCGCTGCAGCCGCGTCCCCCTCTCCGCCCCCCGCCGGTACCTTCCGTGTGGCAGCTGGAGGAGAGGATGGTGTTCGCAGGCCTGAAGATGTAAGGCAGGTAACGTGAAAAGCATTTCATCTTCCAAAAACGGTAATTAAAAAAGGGCGAGAAAAACATCTACAGCTTAAAAAAAACAAACCAACCAAACCTCTGAAAATAAAGGAAAACATGAAGCAAGCCCTCCTCACTCCACGAGGATCTTCCCCATTTCCAGATAGCCTACATGGCGCAGGCAGGGGCTCGCCGCGGGGGCTGCCCCGCCGGCCCCGGCGCTGCCCGTCCCCATAACCGCCGGCCCGGCCGAGCGGCCCCGGCCCCGGGAGGAGCCCCGCGGGCGGAGCGGAGCTGAGCGGGACGCCCGGCCCGGCCGGCACCGGCGCGGCATTGGCTGGGCGCGGCCGGGCGGATCGCTGACTCAGCCGTCCTGCCGGGCCCGGCCGCTGCCCCTCCGCCGCCGTGCAGCAGAGGAGCCGCGATCGCTGCGGCCGCATGCGGCGGGGCGGGAGGAGCGCGGAGCCTGCCCGGTCATCGTGCTCTTAAACGCCGCCGCTCTCCCGGTGCAAAAACAAAACGCGAATGAGATTTCCAAGGTAACGTCAGTTACAGTTACGTGCTGCCTTCGGGGGTCAGAGCAGCCGAGCGGCTTTGCTCCCTCAGATTGCAGGTGGGGGACAGGGAGCAACCTGAAGGTTCACAGAGAGCACTGGGAAACAAAGCGTAACACACAGTCACAACGTATTTCAGGTTATTCTAGAGAGGCACTCATAATTCTGCCTTCCTAACACCCAGTTACACACGCAGCATTTAGGCAGCAAAACAGACCTCTCGTGGTTGGAGCTTAGGGCACAAATCTCACAATCCGAGTGCAATCCAAACCCTGCACCAGCTCTGTAGCACCACTCGAGTGCACATGATGGAAAGTATCAGCTTCAGGAGAGCAGACTGGAAGGGCATAGCATGACAAGTTGCCGGTCTAATCTCTCATTTTCCTGATGTTTAGGTACTCTATGGACAAGTTTCTGTTTTAGGACCAACTCACCCAACATTGCTGTGTCATGTGAGCACAAGATCAGTTTGCTGTTCAGTTTCATCATCTCCCTACAGCCTCATTTGCATTGTCAGACAATGACAATATGACTGCATTTATACCAACAAGATGCAAAGCACCTACGGCACTGAGGAGAGAAGCTTTTCACTGCACATTTGTCTCTTTATTAAAAAGATACTCTCTGGTCTTGTAAGGAAACTGCAGGTCTCACTGCAAACAAGGCAAAGCCATCCTGCTCACTACATCTGCATCACACAATAATACTTGATCAGCCACCCTCACTTGTGTACCTTAAATCCATCCCAGGAAATAAGGAGGCAGTATTTTATCAAGTACTCTTTACGGCAACTACCTGCATACGCTCATGCATGACTCACACAATGACATTATTCCACACTCTCATCTGGAAACATGAAACTACTCCTGAAACAAACAGTGCTGTTTATCTGGACCTGGAAACCACATCCAGGTTCATCTGAGAAAGAGATAAATATTTCCTGTTGTAATTACGGAGGAAAGCTGGGTGTGGTGTGCGTAATTAAACCACATTACAGATGTGAAAACTGCACTTACATTTCTCTGATGATCAAAGCTCCTCAGTTATCAATGTTTTAGAACAACATCTGGAAAAGACTGTGCACAGCTAACTGCATGGATGGACAGATTTGGGAGCCAGAGAGACTTTAGAGAAAGCCCCAAAGCCGCATCATCTGAGAACAGTTCTGAAGGAAACATTCAACTTCTACAAAGAAAAACGTGTGCATGGCTCTTCCGGTTGCACCCTTCCCACACTGCTACACCTGCATGTGCAGGAGGGCACAGGGAGGCAGCACACACATGGTTACCTGCAGGCAGTGTGACAGGGAGAAATGGCAGCAGGTGGCAGCACACCGGTGTGCTGCTTTATTCAGGACAACCCAGAGCTGGGTCACCCCCGCAGTGGATGAACCACCTCGTACTTCGTGGGCTCTGAGGCAGCATTACCCTTCTGACTACACAGGATTTGAGGTTTATAGAAGTTCCCATGGAGCTCTTGGCAGTTATCAAGTCCCAAACAAACTACTTCATCAGCACAATCTGCTGAAACTGAAGTGAGAAATCAGTCTGAGAGGTCTGTGCCCAGGCTGCCCTGTCTCACAGTCTGCTTCTTGGTGGTTCCACCTCTCCAATAAACACAGTTTGTTCCATTTAAAGACTTCAAAACAAGCAATTTCTTTACTAACAATCAGCTGTGTCTGCTTCTTATGCAAACACACCTGAGAAAGTTAATTCTTCTGGAATAAGGTCAGTCCATGCAGAGCTGCACAGTGACTCACTTAAGGTTTACCAGGAAACTCATCACGGAACAGAAGCCACCACTGAGACCCACATGTAGGACAAATATGAATGTCATGCCTCTCTGCCATGCTCTGTGTGGATGTGGGTATCTTCCACTGGTGCTGAAAAATAGGCACTTAAAGACAGACACAAACATTCCCTAAGAAGCAGATTCATTCCACTTCATTATAGTCATGTAACAAAATAAAAAGCCTTCACTATCATTATTGTGGGCTGCACCTGTTTGAATACAGTCAGTTTTTATGTTCCATTGACAAATGGAATCTCACCTCACATGCAGGGTTATACACCTGAGCTTAATTAGCAAGAAACACAGAAATGAAAACAGACAGGAGCACAAAGCAGGCTCTGAGTCAGCTTGGTGAGCCCACAAACAGCCATTCAATATTGAAGGAGTAAACAGCCCCTCATTTGGAGCTATTGGTATCACTTGTGGATGATGGGGTGAACAGATCAGGCAGCTGTGATAAAACCTCAGGTGAGCTGGAAGCAGCTGTTGGTTGCAGGAGCCTGCTAGGACTGGGGGGTGTTCCAGCTGCACAATATTCCAGACCCCAGGAAGAACATCTGACTGCAGTGGGGCCAACATAACTGAGCCACTATCAAGGTGGTGTTTCTCCAGTGGGCAGCTTTGCTATATATGCTCACAGGGCAATTGTGACACCACATTCAAAGATAAAAAAAAGCAACAAACAAGAAAAGAACAGAATGATAGAGTTCATGAGTATCTGTGAGGGTTTATATGTGCAGGGAAAGGAACAAACACAGAATTATTCTCTACCACAGTTTAGATCTAGAATAATAGCATTGCATCCAGCTTAAGGATGCTCTGCCTCACTGGAAGGTGCAGAACTCCATCAACATAACAGTAGCACCTCCTTCCAAATATAACTGCATGCATCCCATTAATAGCCAAAATTCAGACAGCTTGAATATTACCAAGATTTCTGAAGGTCAGAAATGTGCCATGAGGACTGGCATGGAACAAACAAGTTACGGATAAACTTCCATTGAGCAGAAAGGGAGGTGTGATATAGGCACAAGTAGAACACATAACTCTTATCTACACACATCTGAACACATACGTGCCTGTGTTCACACACAAGCACAAACAAAACCAGCAAAACAGAACTCTTAGTCACACTGAGGCCGTGTGCACCTGTTGACCAGACCTGACGAACTCAGATGCCATTTTGTCACTGGTTTCACAGCCTTATCTGTACCCCTCTTCTGCTTTCTGTCTCCTAAATACCCCAAGAAAAAGATTGCAGGCTCTTCCTATGTAATGTTATAATGCAATAGAACACACAGCAATGACAGTAGAGCAACAAAGCCCCAGGCTGCAGCAGGTGAAGATACTCAATATAGCTACAGACACCAAAACAATGGAAGAAAAATCTGCTTACCCTTACAAGATCTCAGGAACTCCAGCAAAACACTCACACCTCCACTGCCGAGCCTTAAATGAGGGCTGGGGTGGGGTGGATCCCGGATCCAGCCCTTCCATCACTCAGTACATTGCATGCAGCTGAGCTGGGCTGGCCCTGCCTTCCACCAGGTGCTCCATCACTGCTGCAGGCCATGACTTTGCACTGCCACTGCACCCTGCCATTGTGGCTCTGCGTTCCTTCAGCACTGAGTCCCAAATTTAAAAAATAAAAGCTTATGGTCTTCAGTTTGTACCTGGCTACACTAAAAAAGGGAAAGTGAGTAAGAAGAGGAAACTTTGTGTTTCATTAATCAATGAACAAATGAATAATGAACCAGCAAACAAGTGCTTTGGACCACTTGAAATGATTTCCTGATTATACAGTAAAAGCATGAAACTTTTGTAAATATTTTTGCAAAAAGCACCTTAGTAAGTGGAGCTGTGAGGAGCAGCACTTCTAGCAGCACCTTTCCATACCCTGCTGCATTTCTGGGCAAGCTCTTCCCCAGACCGCTCTGTCAGAGGGATGAGATGCAGCCCATGCTGTCTGCGCAGCGCTGCCTGGCAGCAATGTGAGTGCAGCCCTGCCCATGCACTTCCATCCCACCAGTCAGCACCCTTGTGTGGTTGTGCCTGTCTGGTGCGTGGTGAGCCTGCAGCGGGTCCTCACAGAACAGTCTGTGCTCTCCAACACATCCACAATTACACAGCAAATGTATGTGCATGTGCAAAAGGTCTCTATGCTAACAGCAACTGCCTGCTCTGCACGTCAGAAAACAGAACTTCTCTGCTGCGTTTGGCCTCCCTGCAGCTCCAAAACACTGCACGTGCTGGGAGGACTAGAAGAGGCAGGTGGCACTCATTTGTCTGTGAGAGACAAAGTACAGAGGGGAACAAAATGTGAAGTAAAGGAGGAAAAGAATTGATGGATTAATAAGCAATGCAATAAGAGAAAGCAAGATAGAAGAGTGAAATGGGAATAAGAAAATATAGGAGGAAGCCCAGTATGGAGCTGAGCACCAAATGGTCATCATAGGAGGAACAGGGCAGCATGAGCACATTCAGTTTTAAGGGCAGGAGAAAGGAATGCATTAATTCCTTTCAGTTGCCCATGTGTTTGCAGTTCACGTGCTGGTTGAATGCTGTGGATGGAAAAGTACCAAAGTGATTCATGAGCACAGGTTGCCCTGAAAGCTGCAAGCTCCCCTAGGAGCTACCCTCAGCTCCTGAACCTCCCATACACCTGCACCAGCTCCTCCTTACCTTTGAAGATGCATGTATCTCATAGATACATACCTGTGTCTGTGCAATTAATTTTTAATGCCAGTACAAGGAAGGGCAGCAAGTCAACGTTATGTCACCCAGGAATGGAACCCGGCTGATTCTCAGGAAGGATGTTATGGTGGAGCAGTGTGTCACACACACTGAGGCATTCAAGCAAATAAAAGCTCAAAAACAAGGAAACGTATTTCAGGTATTATTATGCTATTAAATAAGAATGCCCTCCAATTAAACCTTCGGGTCAACAGCTAATTTTGGTTACCACCCCCTCTACCATCTCTACACCAGGAAAGCAGGAGAGAAAAGAAGTGCGCCTTCTCTCTTCACCCACCAGCACGCAGGCAGCCCTGTGCAAGAAGTAGGTGACAAATGAGGACTTTGTGACTGCAGCCAACAAAAGGGGAAACTGAACCTACCTTCTGTCACCCCAACATCGATGGTTCCCTTCACCTGACTGAAGCACCACAGCACATCCTGCATGAGGTTTCCAAGTCCTGCCGAGGAAGCACATGCAGAATGAAGATGTGATGACTTTGGAATACGGGTTGCCCTTTCTCAAGAAAACACACACATACGTACACATAAACTGGCACACGAATATCTACAGTCTCTGTGAAAATAAACTCACCTGGTATCATTCTCCCAGCACGCAGGGTCAGTGTGGCAGAGCTGGCAGCATTGTGCCTGCCCTATGAATCGCCCATCTGTGTGCTCTGTGCCATCTCAGGGCCAGTCCCAGAATGGTGCAGTCGGAGCCGTCCCCTCACATCACAGCAGCACACAGAGCAGTCAGGAGGCCCCGCAGTCACACTCTTTGTCACAGCCTCTCTCCATCAGAATACTAATGGCCCCAATCCTTCCCACCACCGTTAAAGGGAGAGTCAAACAGAAAATGAGAACTTACTACTACCACTGACGTGGTATTTTTTCCAACTTAGGGCCCATCTCATGGTGAGTGATTGCTAACAAACCCCATCAGAATAAAGTCACAGTACAGTACATCACACCATTACCAAAATCCCCTCGGAAGCAGAAGAGCACCGAAGTCGCTTTAAAAGAATACTGGAGGCATGTTGACCAGAGGGCACACCAGCAAGATGCAGCTCTCAGCTGTTCTTGCTGCCATAGCAATACCCTGTTATAACATCAGGGAAATGAGGATTTTATCTACTGCTACCCCTCAGCTTATTGACAGCTCAGCAAAATTTCCCTTTTCACATCACACAAAAATTCCACATCCTCAGAGGACAACTTGCAGAGCATTTCCCAGAGCATTTCATCCTGGAGCACTTTCTGAACAAGAAGAAAGCAGCACAGTGGATCTGCAAAGGCAGGAAGTGCCATCATACCTGTATGACACACCAGGGAAAACTGGAACAGAAAATCTGGGCACCTTGCAGTGATCTCAGGCTCATGTGGGAGTCACACTGAGATACAGCCCAAACCTGATACTTCCCCCCAGAAGAAAAGGAACACCTGAGACAAGGAAGATAAGATGTGGTCCAAGATGGAACTGAGTTCCTCAGACTCTCCCATGGCCCATCCGTGCCTCTGTGAGATTTCTGTCTATTTTTGTTTAGTTCGATGACTGGGTTTTGTATATTAATAGCAATCAATCTGTATCATGTATATATCAATGCATACATTAAAAGTGATCTGATTGCCCGGCGGTGCTGCAGCCCCAAGGAGCCCTGCCTGGTTTCAGCATCACCAGATTTACCCATCGGGGACTAAATGGCACTGCTGGGACAATGCGTGCTCACAGCTGGCGGAGTTCTTTGGGTTGCCAGAAGATGACTTTTGCTAAGGGAATACGCTTCCCTGGCTCATGTTTGTTCAGCCTCCTCCCAGAAGGATAGGAGGGAGAACATTTATGCAAGTTAGTTCATACAAATCAACAGCTGTTACAGCAATTTTTTCCCCCACTGATTTGAAGTGTGAATTATAAAGGCTGGAAAGCAAACACAGCAATCAAGCCCATCTGAGACAAGAATATTTTTATGTGTGGGATTTTCTGTATGTGGCCATGACAATAATGAGATTTCTGATTCTCTACCCCAAGCAAACCAGTGAACAAATAACTTCCTTTTCTGATATGGTGGTAAAGTTTATGGGGTCGCTATTTTCTTCTTACAGGAACTTTACTATTTATTGTTTAGTCACTGTGGGGATGCTGTAGGAGCCTCACGCGAGGTTGATAGCTGCCATCTGATAACGTTTGTCTGAGGAACAAAGTGTCTTTTGCTCAGTGAAGGAGTGAACGCCTCGCTGTGCTCCCAGCTGCTTTAACGTAAGGGATGGGGTTTTATGACATGTGGATGTGCTGCAGGAATGGCCAGGTCCCAGTTAAATCTGCTGCATCACCATTACTTCTGCATAAGCACCAGATTGGTTTGAGCCTTTGGTCCTTATTCTTCTGTTTGCTAACCTGTGAATGCTTTGTGTTGCAGCTTTATTAATGCAACACTTGCATAAGAGACGTCCGACGTTTCAGACGAAATTCACTTGCTGGCACTTTGCAAAGATTTCTGTGTGCGTAAACACGCCTCATTTTGTGTGACTGTTCTGAGGAAGACAAACACCACATGTTTAGTGACATTCTCTCCATGTTTTCAAAGTTTTCCCAGGCACAGCTGCTGCTGAAGATGTTCATAAAGAGCTTTCAGCAATAGGAATGTGAAGTTAGACATCTGAACTCATTCAAATGCTGAACACGGTCCAAAAGAAAGCCAGCTGTTTTGTGACTCAAAGTCAGGAGCTCGAGATGCAGTTGTAACAGTTTCACAGGTGTGCAAGGCATTGAAAAAAAAAAAAATACACAGAGCTCCCAGTTGCCATTGTAATCCCCAGTTCTTATGGCACGGCCTTCTGCCTCTACAAATTGAATTCAAACAGACAAATTAAAAGTTGCCTGAATAACAGATCGATATCTCCTGAATTTGCATTCAAGCAGTCCCTCTGTGGCTGGATGTAAGCTTGCTAGGAACTTCACTGTAGTCCAGAAATGATACGAATCACAGAGCTGTAAGGATTTGTGCCAGTAGGCACAGCTTCCATTCATCCACTGCAGAAACTTGTAAAAAATATATATATTTTTTAATCCTTTCAAAAAAACCCTGAATCCTGGCCGTGCCTTTGTCACTCCCTGTCCTCAGCCCTGCACTGCTCACATCGGAGCTTTCTCTCCTGCACCGTGCTGGTCGCACTGCGCACAGCAGGCAGGGCTCCTCGGCCTCCGCAACCTCCTGGCTGCCAGAGCATCGCTACCACAGTACTGCAGAAACCAGGCTGGAAGTACGGCCTCTGGCGGCCGAGTCTCCATTTGGCGTGTTGGAGAAGACGCGAATTGAACGAATGGTGCCGTGTTTTCACGCTCGATTACTGACTGCACGAATTCTCAGCAAACCACGTCGAGCTGCTGTGCTAGCCATCATCTGTAAGTGTTGAACTTGTTTCCTTCAGAACATCAGTTCCTGCCAGGAGAGGATTTCAGTAGCAAAGTGTGTGCCATGATTCTGATGTATGAAAAAGCCTGCCTGCAAACCTCTCTCTTCTGCGTGCAAATACAACACTCTTTTATTCTAAGAAGTTGAAGATCTCCCTGAAACCAAATCTACCTGGGGAAGGGCTGCATGTGAGAGCAGATTGGCTGTGTGCTGTCAGCTGCCAACGGCACTGCATCCCATTCTGGAACTCAATGAACCATGAATGCTGTACAGCAGCAAGAGAGCATCCACCTGAGCTGTGTGTGACACCTGTGGGTGCTGGGGGGACTGGGTGCTGTGCACAGAATGAGGACATTCCCCGGTGTGCCTGAGGTTACGATTTGTAGTAGTTCAAAGGAGGGGAAGTAGAAATACTTTTCACTTCCCAATCCATCTATGATTATATCTCGTAACTACAAACCAGCAAGTTTTGGTGTGTGTCTGTTTTCACTGCTGTAAGGCAGTCTGTTGGAGTAATTTTTAAGTTCCCAGCTCCTTGAGGAGACCTATTAAAATAACAGGGTTTTTTTCCCCTCACAAAGCTATACATAAAGCATTCATTTCTGCAGAAGCTGACCCTCCATAGAGCACTTCTCACCCTTCAGATCTGGATATATTCATATGCAGTTGAGATTCGCTGCTGACCTTTTCAAAGCCAACGCAGCCAGCTCTGTGCCCCGGTGGCACCGTAGCAAAAGGAACGTACAGCTCAGGGCCCCCAGAGCTCTGCGCTGCAGGAGATAAGGGCGAGGGCACTGCTCTGCCAGCGGATGCACACAGAGCGCGCCGTGATGGGCAGGATTTTGCAGGCTCTTCACCAGGAGTAGAACCGCAGAAGGAATATGGAGCTTCAGTGAACAGTACCGTGATCGCACGAGGGGCTGCCCAGCAGTCCTCTAGCAGGCGATGTCCTCTGAGGTCCCCGCGCTCCGAGGACCTGCTCTGCCGTAAGCTCCGGTGTCCCCTAGCGGGACAGTCCTGCAATTTCACTCATGGCGGGGTGGAAAAGCTGTTGGCGTCTTTTCCAAATTGGAGATCAAACCCTAACAGAAACCTTGCAGAAGTATTGCTGGTATGTGCGAAAATTCTCTCTTAAATTGGGCTACTGGATATTTTGGATTGCTTTACAAGGATGTTCCATCCGTGTTCAGAAGGAGCCGTATAACTGCACTACTGCATGCCTGTGCAGGTGGCTGCGTTGTGCTGGAGTCACAAGCCAGCAGTTCAGGTAAGTTACTCCCATCCACTTCATTCATCTAGTCACCACTTTTCCCCACATCTGCTAGCAGTTACTCTACGTGTGATGCACAGCAGAGTAAGGTCAATTTCACCCTGAAATGGTGGAGAAGGGCAAAAGCTCCAAAGCGAACCAGCGCCAGACTGATCCAGCACAATGCCTGTCAAAAAGCAAAGTCAGCAGACCCAGGCATGATTATAGGAACTACATACAGCATGCAGACATCACTGAGCATAACACCTGGTGCCCATATCAAGAGTTTTCCCAAGGTCTGCTTTGTTTCATTACATAACAGCAGTTTGATATTTTACTCATCTGACCACCAGGACGAACATGCACAGCACGAAATGAGTGAGCAGGCACTGGCATTCCAAATTCACAAGTGTATGCCAAAAAGCCCAGCAGTCACAGTGCTCTCCAGGCATGGGGCACTGCAGGCTGGTGCTCCCTCCATGTTGTCCTGACGGCGCTCTGAAGGGCTCCTGCAGTGCAGTGCATTGGCAGCAAACAGCAGAGCTGCGCCGCTCCTGCTGCAGGTTCCAGAAGTCAGCAAGGAGCCTTCCCTGCCAAAGCTTTTGGGAAATTCATTGTTGCTTTCATATGAATCAAGGGAGATGAGCAAAGGGTTAAAGAGAGGACAAAGGTCGAGCTGCTGTGTAAGATGACTGGAACTACCCAGAGAAGGTCGTCCTGGCTGTGGGAGGAGCCGCACTGTGCAGCCCAGAGACGCGGGCCACTTGATTGTTGGGGATGAAGGGTGTAAATGTATCTGTCACATTAATGATAAAAAACCTCCAAAGCCTAACAGGGCTTCTCATTGTTCAGCTTATCCATCTCTGTCTAGAGCTTTCCAAAGCCTTTACTCAAGCCAAAGCGCAATGTTGGCACTGGCTCATAAGAGTTGCGGAAGACAGTGATGTTTTTGTGCAGTCATACTTGAAGCCGTGTCCTTGGAGAAGGAGTCTCCTCTCAAGATTTTTCTTAAGCAAATCCAATCTCTGATGACTTTTAAAGACCCTTCAGAAGAATAGTGCTGTTCCTTCCCCCACCTTGGGGGACGCATGGGCGCTTCGATCTTTTTTGGGTGCTTGTTAAAGTGAGCCCATTCAAACCATGACAGGCTAGCAATGGCTATTAAAACACGGTCTGTGGAAGACATAATGTTAAACATTGCTGAGAGTTGCAGCTGAGATATGGATGCTGAATAAAGTTTCAATCCTTTTAGGGTTTAATGTTCCAGAAAATACATACTGTAAATGAGGTTAAGCATCCTGGGCTTGGCAAGCTATTGCTAAAAGTGAGTTTGGTTCCTGAAGGAAAATAATTCATAATTGGCTGAACAGTGAAATTTTTAGAAGAGTGAACGAAAATAAAACGTTTTTCTCTAATCTCTTTGCTCTCTTGGCCCCTCTGGAGCATTTCGTTCTGCTGTGCGTGCAAAGCTGCAGACGGGCGGGGAAGGGACGATGGGGATGGAGATGGGGACGGGGAAGGGGACGGGGAAGGGGACGGGGAAGGGTGCGCAGCTGAAAGCGGGCAGCGCTGGGTGTGCCGCGGGGTCCTCCAGAGCGCAGGGACCGCTTCGCCTCTGCTCCGTTGGGCGGCATCGGAGAGCCGCGGCTCCGAGCTGCCCGCCTCGCAGTTCTGACTCCTCAAAGAGAGCTCAATTGCTGTCTGAAGCAAACTGGGGAAAGGGGGAGGAAATTATTATTTTTTTGAATGTGCCTTCTCTTAATGGAGATTAAACGCAGTCTCACCTAGAAGAGATTGGGCTCCCTGTCTCCTATGGAAAATCAATCCTGTTTCATCTCTCTGCAGGGGCAGACGAGCAGTGCCCTCCGCTGCTCAGTGGCGGGTGGGAGCCGCACCGCTGCACGCAGCTCTGCTTTCTTTTTCAGCCCTTGTGCTCATCTATGAGCCAATCTGATTTCGTGCATTTCTCTAAAATTCAGATCGTTTCAGGGGAACCCAATATGTGTTTCAGCTCGTTGGTTCTTCTCCAAGTAATAAATGAAGGCAGTTAAATTTGGATTAATCACTCTGACGTTTTCAGCTGCCCTGGAGGAAGAGCTGCTCTCCCTGGGAGCCCCAGGGGTACAAGCACATGCCAAGATCTTGTGAATGAGAGAGAAGTCAGTACCTAAAGAACACGAGCAAAAGGACAAGAAATGTGGTCTCTGCCCTTTTACAGGAGTCTTTCAAATAGGAACGAGTTTGGAAGAGCAGACAGAGGTGCCACCGGGACTCGGCAGTGCCACGAGCAGAGTAACCCAGACTGTCTCTGACAGGGTCCTGCTCGCCTTCACACCGTGAAGTCCCACCAAATCATGCAAAGCACGGGAGGTGGGCAGTGCTCGAAACTAGAGAAGTAATGGAGCATCAGCGCCTTGCGGGGCCAATCCCTTCTCGAAGAGGACAGATCCTTGCTTTGCGATGTAGTGCACCTACCTGAGTGGGATGGAATCCTGAACATTCTCGTAATAAAAGCAGTAAAAATCTCTGGCACTGCACGAGTTAAAAAGAAGAAATAAAACCCAGACAGGCAGCAACAAAGGGAATAGTTTGCAAACACATCTCGAATTGTCAAAACGTTTTCCATTGTGGCGGACGACCGGATCGTCCTTCTCTCGTCGCAGGAAACGCCACACGCAGGGCCGCTGAAAACTGCTGATCTGGGAGGAGGACAAAAGCCGCGCCGTGCCGGCGGAGCTCCGCAGCCGCGCCCCGTTGCCAAATCGCTCCGCGCCGGTCCCGGCGCCGCACCCGCAGCCCCGCGCCCCGCTGGGCTCGGCCTCCCCACCCCCCGCAGCTCTCCTGCCACAGGCGGGGACCCAACCCAGCGCATCCCAGCGCATCCTCTCGCGGCACCATTCGCCTTCTCGCAGCTGCAGCCGCTCCGCCGCCCCGTCTCGCTGCCGCTTCTTCCCCTCCCGCGAGGTAAGCGCTTTCTTTCGCTTTATCTCTGGGGCTCCTGACGGGTCTGCTTCAGCATTGCTCTGTGTCCCCCGCTATCTTCCCTTAAGTTCTGTATGGGGTCTCCCGTGCGGTTCTGCAGCTTGCAATATTTTCTTTTTTCCATGTGACCATTAACTTGGTCACTTTCTGCAGTAGGGAAGTTGTGCTACAAGGTGAAGGGCTGCAACAGGGCAAGAAACAAAGATGACACTGAGCAATATCTGCTTTCCTCCTCTGAACTTCCCTGCAGCTGCACAAGTGTTCCAAATAATCTTTAGTTTCTGTGGGACAGAGATGTCAGTACTGAAGTAATAGCGTGTTGTAATGTTACTGTACAGTTCCATCTGCTCAACAGAACAGTAGCATCCCACCACTTTGGCAATCGAGTGCTGATGAGAGAAATAATTCCTGGATCCCCACGAGTGGTCCTCTTCAGAGGAAGCTCAGTAGCTGCCTGACAGTGATGGCTGTAACTGAGTGAAACTGCCTGCTCCCTGATGGACAGAGCTGCTGCCACTCTGCCTGCAGAGCCACGAGTGCTCCGAGAACAAAACATGAAGGCATTAATGAAAATAATGATTTTAATCATTCAGTGAATTTGCATTGCGAAATAGGGAAAGATTTATCACTGTTGAGTGTGTATATGTTGAGTACCTCTTATAAAGATACAAATCCTAGTAACTGCTATCCAGACCACTTAGCTCTGAGGAATACCTGTAGCCCTTCCCCAAAGCTTTTAGATCAATGTATTTTCAAAAACAAATTAAGCTACAGACTCCTTCACAAGCAAACCTCCCAGAGCAGACGACCTTGGTGCCACCGATGAGATCTCTGATGTAGAAGCATCTGTGTGCAGAACTGACCTGTGGTTTTTATCTCTCAAGGTGTATTTTTACTTTGAAGCACAAGTTTTGGAGCTTGGAAAGACGTGCTTGCGTAATTTTGTTCCAGACTGATGGCACTGTTTGTTCCATTGAGGGGTATCATAAACATCTGCTGTTTTGTTTGCTTTATTGTTTGATCACATTTCAGGTGAGAAGTCAAGAATTCACCTTCTTTAAAAACTGCTTTTCGGAGGGGGAGGAGGGTTGTGAACTGTGAGCTTCCCTGACCTTTGCTACAAATCGTGAGCGCTGTGTGAGCCACAGCAGGACGGTGGGCTGCATTCGGCTTTGTAAAACACCCTGTGAGCTGCATCTGCTTTGTTCGAGATGCCCCTGGCAGTGCTGAGGAGATGTGGGGAGTGCTGGGAGACCTCTCAGCTCCATCTGACCGAGGCGTGGCAGACCCTGCTGCATGCAGCGTGTGGCTGAGCCGCGGATGGACTCCCAGGACTGCAACGATGGGGATGGATTTTGCATCCCTGCAGAGCAGTGCGGGAAGATCCATGAATACAGACGTAGCTTTAAATTTCAGACCAGCTTCGGCACTTGCTTAAGGTCACTGATCTGACCCAGGGCACGAGGCTGGAGCTGAGCTCCTGGCTGAGCAGCAGAGATAAAGCTGAAGTTCACTGGGGAGGAGCTGAGTTGGTGTGTGGAATCAATGGCAGCCCTCATTCCTTGCGTGGTGCAAATAATTACCTTTTCACCAACACTTTTTTGGATGATCTCTCCCTTTGTGTATCATTGGCACGATTTTGTTACTATCAGGTAAAAAAGCAAAGCTGCTCAGTGTTTCCAGAGTGTACGTCTGAGAAAAAATGAATAAGCTGCATTGCACCCTGATGTTCAATGGAAATGTGAATGTCTTGGAAAGTACTCCAGGTTGGACAAAGTCCAGATTGTGCTGCATTGCTGCTCCTTCATTTCAATCTTTTACAGGCTTACAAGCAGAAATAAATGCTGTGTGCTTCACATGGATGTCCATAGCAAAGCAAGCATATAAAGATCACTCATGTAAATGCTTTAAAAATCAAAGCTGCCACTGCGCCCACATAAGTCTGTGAAAGCAATCTTTAATGTCACTGAACTACAAGAACCATGTGAGAATTGGGAAATTAAAACCTGTGCCGTTTAAATCAAAAGGTGGACACTGAGTTCCTTGTACAGTTGTTAGAATTTCTTGCAACCTTCTTGGTCAAAAATGCCTTTCTGATTTCATGTAGCCAAGTCATTAATTTTGTATACTGACATCGCTACGGTTAGTCATGCTTTATCATCTCTAAATTGGTCATAACATCACCGGGGCTGCAAAGCTCCATGCGTTAGATGATGCTGCAAACACAAGGCACGCCCTCAGGCCGCTGCCCTGCTGGTCTCTGTACCTCACCTCACTCAGCAGGCAGCTGCTCTGGTCAAGGAGGCAAGGTTACACTTTTCCTGAGTTTCTCAGCTCAGGTCCATTTTGCTGTGCTTTTTCTGATTCTCAGTTTTGTCCCCAGAGCTCTCAGTGTTCAGTAGGAAATGTATGGGCTGCGAAGTGTTTCTCAAACCTCGGTGGTGACACATTTTGCCTCTTGTTTTCCCCAGGATGCACCAGCAGAGCACCGCGCCGCGGGCCCACCAGCAGTGACCCACGGCATGACAGCCCCGCACACGCCGGGCTCGTAGGAGAAACGTCAGGGGGAGGAGCGGGAGAGCTGATTCTGGGCGGGAGGCAGCATGGGAGCAAACACCTCCAGCAAGTCGCTGCCCTTTGGTGAGAATGAAGAAGGTAAGAGCTCTGCTCTGCAGAGCGGTTGGTGTCTGAAGCTGCGAAGTCCACATAGAATATCCCGAGGGCAGCATGGCTAGGAGTCACCCCAGCTCCGGGCACCCCAGCGAGGCACAGCAGCGTCAGGCGTGCCGCAGCCCCGTGCCTTTGGGCTGGTTGTCGGTGGCCACGAGCTGAGCACAGGATGGGGGCACTCGGGGTAGTGTATGTGGACTTCGCAGCTTCAGACACCAACCGCTCTGCA
>NW_024962281.1:148950-267605 GCF_019238085.1 Lagopus leucura | reverse complement strand
TGAGACGCCCGGGGACGCTGCCAGGCAGTCTGAGAGCAGGGAAGAAACTGCTGTTCTGCAGGAAGGAAGGTTTGTTTGGAGCACAGCTCAAGGAGTGGGACGAGGAGTAGCAGAAGAGCCCGGCAATGTGTGTCCTTCAGAGCTTTAGGTTCAGTGGGAGAACTGCTGCAGAGCTGGGCCGACAGCCCCAGCAGGAGGGGCACTGAGAGCAGCCACGCAGGCTGGTTTTGCTGCTGCCAAATGGTAGAGGTGGCACTTAAGGATCATTCCATAAATACAGTTCCTGCTGCATGACTGAGCTCATTAATTCCATATGGGCTTTCCCATGAGTACAGTAACAAAGTGCATAGATAATACAAATAAAATACAAACAAAAGATGAGAACTTAGATGACTTATAAACTGTTCTTACACAGAGAAGAATGCCAATCAAATACTGATCAATCTTGAATTGTTAAAAATGAACAGTCGAAATTCTTCCCGAGTGAAATTCTCAGTTTGTTCCAATGCTTCATAGAAAATGTGTGATGTTTATCAGGCCCAACGAAATGCTGAGTGCTACACATGTGGGGAAGGGCAGTTAGGGCAGATCTGATCAGGATTCCTCTGTACTGAAGTTTACTGGCACAGCTGATAGAGACACGAGGGAGAAAAAACATCAGTGGTGTGAGACCTTCCTGGAGATCTCATTCCTGGCACATCCAATGTCGAATACTGGCATCTTCTTTCATGAATACTTCTTGTGCTAACTCAGGTGGCTGACACTTCTCTCTTTCCTGACCACCTTCCTCGGGGTGCTGTGTCCAGGCTGTGAGATGGAAACTAATCTGATTTTCGTTGTCTGCTCCCTCTGCTGAGTCCTGCCTGGTTCAAGGCGCTTTGTGCCGTATCAGCTCCTACGGCTGAGGAATAAATGCTCTCTGGAGCGACACAGTGACCTGTGCAGGTGCTGTCCTTTGAATGGGCAGATGGGCTGGAAAGAAAAATCTGCTAAACCCCAAATTTTAAACAACCCCGTGTCTTCAAAAACAACAGGAAGATGCTGGAGAACACTTCAGGTTTTTTTCTCTTGTGAAGAATTAGAAATAACTTCATCCAACTGCTGCTCAGCCATTTTGCATTTGAATGTTTGCTGTTTCTTGCAGTCACCTTCGACCATTTTGAGATACTGCGAGCGATTGGGAAGGGCAGCTTTGGAAAAGTAAGTAGTGTGTGAGTAAATCAGCATTGGGAAAGCTGGAAACAACGGAGAGAGGGGGAAATTAGAGAGGCTTTAATGAGAGCAAAGAGAAGAAAAAATGCTGCACTGTCAGTGAGATCTACTGAGCATCAGCTCATCAAGCTGGTCAAGAAAGAATCAGAGCCAATTCTTCATCCACTCCATAACCACAAACGATATTACAGGAGGTTAAACAGTGATAAATCAAACGGCCTGAATTGTCTGTGTTTCTGGATAAACATCTCCCAAGTTTCTGCAGCAAAACACTGAATATCATGATACGTATTTAGCAAAGGGCTACGCCCACATAAAAGCCTTGGCGGCATCTTTTTAAGGGAACATCTGTCTGTGGAACAGTGTTTGTTATTAAGCATCACATTACAGTCACATCAGTTTTATTTTTATTGTTATGAAATTTCATGGTTTTAGATGTTAGCAGAAATTTCAAAGGTCATTTCCCTTTTCATGAGGGCACACAGATCCCATAACTGAGATGTGCCTCATGTACAGAGTGAGAGAAAGACTTGTGGGTGGAAAAACAAAAAAGGTTGATCAAAACTTTGCAAATTCATCCTCAAACTGTCATGGAAAGAAATCTGGAGAGAGAAAGGAGGAAGAACCCTAAATATTTGGTTTTGCACACTCACAGACTCAGTTTTTCACTGATACGTTCCTTCCCCTCATCCTCCCACAGCAAAAACTGTCCTTTGGGAGAACATGGGATGAGGTGTTCGCTGAGGTACTCAGTGGCAATGTCTGAGCTGCAGAGCAGCACATGGAGCTGGACTTGGCTGAGGGGCTCTGTGAAAGACACCCAGAGGCCATGCTTCATCTGTGTTGATTTGTTGGCAAATCATCTCTGATGGATCACTCATTTACTCGTTTAGGTCTGTGTTGTACAAAAGAATGACACCAAGAAAATGTATGCCATGAAATACATGAACAAGCAGAAGTGTGTGGAGCGTAATGAAGTGAGGAATGTCTTTAAGGAGTTGCAGATCATGCAAGGCCTGGAACACCCCTTCCTGGTTAATCTCTGGTAAGGCATTTCTCCTTTGCTCTCTGGTAAGTCTGTTGTTAGCTAGAGAAACCTCTGAGCATGTTTATGCCGTGGCAGGTACTCATTCCAAGACGAAGAGGACATGTTCATGGTGGTAGACTTGCTGCTCGGAGGGGACCTGCGGTACCACCTCCAACAGAACGTGCGATTCCAGGAAGGCACTGTGAAACTGTTCATCTGTGAGCTGGTGTTGGCCCTCGACTACCTCCAGAGCAGACACATCATCCACAGGTCAGCTGGGTCCTCCATAGGTGGATGGAATTCGTGGGCTGCAGAAGGGGCTGATTTTTCCTCCATGATTTGACAGGACAAGCAGAACCTTCAGAGCTAAACAAACTACCCCACGTACATTGGCTTTTGTGTAAAACGGTGTACATTTTTCAGAGAAAAGCATTTCTCTCGTGTGACATTTCCCATTCCTGATTTATTAAGTGATGTAGACCTCAGAGGTCCAAGACTTTTGGCTCAGCGTTGGCTAACTAGGGCATCAGCAGGGATGGAGTTAGAATGGGTTAAAAAACAGGGCAAGGGCAGAAAATTATCACATTTATAATCCCAGAGACAGCATTCTTGTGAGGTGTAAAAAATAAAGCATGGCACAAATTTAGGGTTGACATGATCCTGGTGGTTAGCAAAAGAAGGAATGCACTATTCAAGGCTGATGAGCACTTGCTTCTGTCCAGGAGCATACACCTGCCATTCCTGATGTGTGAAAGCAGAAAGGTTGCCTCCATGCTCCGGTGGGCCCTCCTCATTTGCAGAGAACCCCAGCGGACCAAAAAGATTTTGCTCTTCTTTCTTATGAGACAGGCTTCCTTACATACAGCTGCCAGTTTCTCAGAGTCTTATTTTTCATCCCTCTTGGATTGTTTTCATGAGTCCTTCTTTGTTTGTATGAATACCTGCATAGATTTCTGCCCCACAGTACCCTGACCTTGGCAAGCAGCCGGCACCCTGCTCTGCTCCAGCACTGTGTGCAGCGGGGAGACAGCGGGCACTGAGCTGTGCCTCCACCCCACACCTGCCTGAGTCACCTAATAATGGATGAGCATGAATTAAACATTGGGAAGCGCACACTGAGCTGCCTTTGTCCTGGGCAGCCAGGAGCAAATCTTTGTGCTGCAGGCTTGGTCTAAATAAATCGTGTCAGACATGGGTACAAGAGAAGCACAAGGAGGAAATCTTCTCTACCAGAAATGTGTTGCAATCAGTGGCATTTCCAGGGCTTGTGGGCAGGAAGAGCTGCACAATTTATGATCTAAGGAAAAGCCTGTTCAGGAAACAAACTGCACCTGGTAAAGGTGAGAGGTAACTGGGAATTGATGGTCCCTGTTCTGGGCATAGGGATGCCAGCATAGCTGTGCAGTGCCCCAGCACCCACTCCAGTTGCAGATACGCAGGGAAGAGCCTGGGGGCAAAGCTGCTGTGATTTCCCAGAGGGTTCTCTGCAAACACAGGTTGGATTGTGGAGGTGGAGTGCACATGTGTCCAAGGACAGGTCCCCAAAGGCTGGGTCTGATCCACAAGGCGTATTTCAAGCAGCTGTATGCAGTACAGTATCACAGTACAATGGTTCCATGAAATGTACAGCGAGCTGCAAAATTTGCAAGAGATTTAATAAACGCTGTATCTCAGCGGGACAGGATCAGGTAAAGGGACTCAGCTGAGGAGTGCAACATCCACAGCTGGGAATGGCTGGGAGTGGCAGGAGAGATGCAAACAACTGTTCACATTGTCTGAACAGTGCTGTGTGCAGACAGCAGAGCGATGGCTTCAGTTATTTCTCTCTGTACACAGAAAGGTAGGAAATGGTTGTTAACCTTTTCAGGCTAGGAAAGGTCTGTGCTCAGCCCAGGAGGAGCAGGACTGCAGAGGACTGAAAGCTGCTATGTGGTAATCAGATATATGTTCTCTCCTGGATCACAGATGGCCAGGTGAGGTAAAAGTGTACCTTTTGCAGTTGTAAAGGCTGAAAGCTGCTCCCTCCTCACCGTGCCCTGTGCAGCATCTGCACACCCAGGGCATCGATGTGCTGCCCCCACTCCGCACCTCCCACAGTGCCCAGAGCTGTGCTGGCTCAGTGCGAGAGCAGGCAATGGGTGCTGGTGTAATTAGGTCATTAAGAGCAGCTAATACCTTGTAAAGCCATTCAGGCGCACTCAGGAGGTGTATCAGGTGTACATCTCCCTTCAATGGAACGCCTTTTATTACAGCTTTGCTACAGGGGTTTGTTGCTCTTTTGTTCAGGAACAAAGCCTGCAGGAACCTGTTTGTTTCCAGAGCTCACGGCAGGGATGAGCTCAGCCAGGCATCCGCAGCTCCCTCTAATCAAAATAAATGACATTTACTCATTTCCATTCACTGTTCTCTTAGTAGCAGACAGAGAAAGCAGGCCACATTCTCATGGACTGGAAGCGGGGTTCTCTGCAGCACTTCCACAGAGGAACGGGTTCCTGTTAAGGTTATTCCTTCCATTTCTCCCTTACGGGATGGGGCTGTTTTCACAATTTGTTATTACAATCATTGTCACTTTGTGCTGTAGAGCACAAGCCGTATTTTGTTCATCCTTTTTCTCCTCACTTTGCATTTTTCTTCTCCAACCTTTGATGCCCCTCACGCTCCCTGCTGTTACCCCAAGGGTGAGGTATTTGTTAGTGTGCCCACAGCTGGTAACTGAGATGCATCAGATGCAGTGGTGATGAATTTCCCTGCTGTGTCAATTTCTCAGTAGCCTGGAGGAAAGAAGTTTATAAGCAGCAGCATGGGTGACTTTTATCCTTCTGAAGAAAATGAAAGCATTAATCAATAAAATCCTAATCAGAGCATCAGAACATCTGTTCTACTTTCTGTAGGGTCTACACATTAAAAGCCAAAGGTAGAAATTTGGCAAGCATTTAAATGAATGCAATTCTGATTTTGTAATTTTTATTCCTGTAATACAAAGCACACTTTTTTTAGAGAGCCTTCCTGCTTTTGCACCTTTTGTCCCTCATTGCAGAAACTCCATTGTGTGCCATTAAGGCACACAAACACTTTCCTTGTTGTGCCACTCTGATGTTCCACCTGCAGCTGAATGGCTCCAGTGATGCCAAAAGAATAAGAGCAACAATGGACGCCATTTGTCTGCTTCACTCCAACATGTGATTTTTACTGGGTAAACGGCAAACAACTTCCATAGAGTATTATACTGAGACAGAGCATGAAGTAACTAAAAAGGTAAAAAGCAGCTTTTGACACTGTGGCTGGAGTATCCGGGTGCTGCTGGCCCTGGCAGTCACATCTCTACCTCTATTTCTGCTTTTGCTGCTTGAGAAGCTGTTCTCCTGTGCTGAAATCAAACCCTGCAGAAACATCAGAGCTGAAGAACTCCAACAAAAGATTTTTCTGAGGTGTAATTCCCTCTACAGCCTACAGCTTGGTTACTCAGAAATCTCCCGCAGCGTTGCTTCACGCCACATCCCCAGCTGAATGGCTGTTTCCTTCTCTCTTAGGGACATCAAGCCTGACAACATCTTGCTGGACGAGCACGGTAAGTGCCGCTTACCCCCTAGTCATTCATATGTATAAAAGCAGGGACAGAAATAGTAAACCTGTGCTGAGTTTTCAGTGCTCACAGCTTTCCTCACTTTGTGTTGCTTTCTTTTCTGGTCCACAAGCAGTCTGGAGAATTACTGCCCTTGCGTGCTTGGGATGATGATGACTTCTTTTAGAGGAGCAGCACTGGGTGCGTTCAGTGCACTGTGTATCCCACATTGGTGGGCAATTTCCTGGGGTTATATTGGTGTTTAATCAACCCTGCTGTAGACTGATTCAGTGGCATTTCTGGAGGGCGTTGCAGGTCAGATGTATTCTGTGCTGTTTGGACTCAGCTTCCAAGCAGTTCTCATTTTAAAGCCTCTGCAGTTGCTTTCAATATACCCAAAATGTAGTAATCTGAGCAGAAGTGTAAGCACAGTTGCAGTTGTAACTTATGCGCATAAACAGAATGTGTTACAGTTGCACAGAACATCTTCATTCACATATTTCTTCTTTCTTGAGCTTTTATCTTGGGGAGGAAGCTCTGAAGAGGACTTAGGCCTGGATGCACTACATAGAGAGAGAGCTATACATTTTCCTAACTATAGTCCTGTTCCATCACTGAATACACTTGGTTTTACCCTGGCAAAGTTGCTCCAGTGAAGAGCTGTTCTGACACCGATCAGCTTTTAAGTCATTAAAAAAGAAATTAGTATTTCAATATTTTCTGGAAATACATATAGTGTCTTGTGAGAAATCTTCATTAACAGCTCCAATAAAGCTATTTCAAGAGCAAGTGCCAGCAAAGGAGCAAGGCGTATCTGAGTGCGTTATCACTGCAGAGGTTTCAACACTGATGCTGACATCCTGAAGAATCACTGCTGTTCTTGCACATAACCAGGCTCCCCTGCATCCAAGCCCAGGCTCCCAGTCTGCCCATGGCCTCCGCTTTCAAAGCACCAGTTTATTTATGGAGGAACTGCAGCACAGCAAACAGGGGACCAGCACTGCCCAGCCACGCAGTGCCCACACAGGGCCAGATGCCCAGGGCTACTCTCCGAGCAGCGCTGTGACTCCAGGCACTGCAGGACCACAGGAATGTAGGTCAGCATCCTTGTATAGAGGAAGGCAGGGCAGGAAGGCACTGTGCGACTCTGCAGCTCCGCAGAGTGGCACCTACAGGCTTCCATTACAGATCACCTGCAGACCTCCATTATGACTGCAATTTGGGATGATTTTTGAGCCTGTTCTCTATCACTGTGGTGTTTTAAGTGTCTGCTGTAGAGGTTTCAGAGTTATTTCTGGTGATCGTGCCCTTGGCTTCAGTGTCCTTATGGCCATGCTTCTATTTCTTTTCCTCTTGCATCTTCAGCTAAAAATGCATCCTCTTGTGCATATAGAAAACTGTAAGGGGAAACAGATTTTTCTGTCCCCTGTGTATATATTATTAGGGCACATTTATCTCCATCTAGCCTCACAGATTCTGCTTGTTCTTACTTATGGAACAAAGCTGAAGAACCTCATTCTCCCTCCTCCTTCACCAGGCATTCTGTGCTGTTATCAAAAAATGCACGCTGTTTACTAACCATGGTTCTTCACTGAGATCAGGTCTCTCCAAACATGAGGCACCTAGAAACCTTCAGCAGTCCAGCTGCAGCCTTTTGCCCCCATTATCCCCATGCTCCCAGCTCAGCCCTTCAGCAGTAATGTGCCACCTTCTGTTGTCACCCATCACCCTCCTGTAGTTCAGCACAGAAATGCAGTTTTGCCTGTTGCAAAGCTCAGTGCAGCTTTGGTGCCAATGCCTGGCAGGTCAGAGGAGCCCTGGCACATCTCTGGCTGTGTGGAGGAGTCTGGTTCAGATTGCTGATGGTGCACTGCCTCGTGATACTATGCACTGACATGTATCACCTGCTGCAAATTGTTACCAACATACCTGATGTGCTTAATATTCTTTAAAACAATCTTAGCTGAATTGAGAGAAGCCTTTGTTTTTCTCTTCCTTCCTCCTTCAGAGGTGTTCTGGAAAGGTAAAGGGATTATGTAGTAACAGAAGTGCTGCATTTAACAGCAAAATTCTTTGCTCACCACAGAGCACAAAGTCCTTCTCCGCTCTGCATGCAATACTCACAGGGGAGCGCTGCACTCTCAGAACCCAAGATTTGATTTGGAAGTGCCACTTCCCAGCAGACGAGGAGATGTGGGGAAGGACACGTGCTCAGAGTGCAGCTCTGGCTGTGCTGCTCAGACACCAGCTGCAATTAGAGATGCTGAACTATCAGGAGAACACAGGCCTTGGAGTCTGACTTGAAAACTCCGCAGCAGCACACAGTGCTCTCCTCCTGTCCACCAACAGCTATGTCTGCTCAACCTGACCACTCTGCCCTGTACAGCTGCAGTTCAACACAACTACATTCCATGAAGTCCCACTGCACAGAGCTCCTTCCTGTTGTCTATGCCATTGTTTGATGTGCTCCCAAGTGGGAACATTTAAAAACTTGTGGTTTGTTTGAAGTGAATCACTGAAAGGATGCATCCAGAGAAGGGCACATTTGTGCTTGGAATAGCAAATTCTTACTAAATCTCTGATTTACATTTATCAAAACACCTCCCCACACAGTGGAATGAGAGATAAAAGAAAAGAATACAAGGACGTAGAGGACATCTCAAGACAAGAAAATCCTGTATCATCCTTTCCTTCCAAGCACTCCCCAGCGATCTGATCACAACTCCTTCACAGGAAGGGAGGAAGCAAGGACCTGACTGATGTTGTACAGCACTGACAGCAGCAAGGAGGGACGTGCTCCAAACTTGCAGCATGCGAGAGATTCTTTGCCTCTCACCCAGGGTCTTCCAGCAGTTCACATGGCTCACAGAAAGACCTCTGCATTTCTTCCTTCAGAATGGAGCCTGGAAGCACCACAGCTCTGTTAAGGAGCTGTTTTGTGTCTCAGTGGAACTAACAGCCCACAGAGCACGCAGTGAAGAAAGGTCTGACCCAATGAACTGGACAACTGGCAGACAGGCTGTCCTGTGAGCAGTGCGCACCTTCTGCTGAATCTGACTGAAAACGAAGCCGCTGAAACACCAGACAACCACTCATGGGAGGGGGCCAGAGGATGAGTTTGTCTTTTCCAGATGCTGATATGGGGCTGGAAGTTCAGTGGCTGAGGAATGATCCCAGACCAATGGTACTGTGGGCTGCCCGCCTGCCCTGCACACCCATGCTGTGCTCTGACCATGGCTGATTCAGGGCAGGGAAGAGAGAGCTCCTGCACTCTATGCAGTGTTGTTGGAAAGCTGCGTGCAGAACAGGGATGTGATGCAGGATTTTTTAGCTAATAACAAACTGTACTTCTGTTCCCTTGTTTTCTCCAGCTAGATCAGATATTTGCAGCAGGCAAATTTGGTCACTGCTCATACATAATGTATTTCTGTGCAAATGTAAGGATTGGCTTCAATATTTTATGGCATCCAGAGAGGACAGCATATGTTCACTGCCAAAGTACAGATTTTTAGCCATAAGGACAATCACATTCTACTTTAACTCATGAAGTAAAGCAGCAATGAATTTCCAGCTGCTGAAATTCACGAGTGAATATTGTCCCAGTACCTCCATCAGTAAAAACCACTTCCATTTGATCTCTGTGGTTAAGAAAACAACAGCAATTCAGCCACCCCCTGTGGCAGTGTCTGCAAAACAACATCACAGCGTTCCCTGGATTTAATTATGAGTCCAACACTGTCAGAGATTAAGTAGTTCATTGCCTTACAAGAAAATGCACGAGACCAGGAAGAAGCCAGCATTTAATCAGAAGAATTAGGCCAGGTTAACCTCTAAGGTTCAAAGAAGTTCACTTCAGGGAAGTCGGCCCCGTATTGATTACCTGCACTGCTGTACTCCATGGGTTTGCTCACTGATAGCTCAAGGAATAAGGAGTAATAAATTAAGTACTTGTCAAAAAAGAAAAAGTAACCAATCAGCCACAAGCCCCGTGGAGGTGCTTCTATTCTCATCCCTACTTATCACATTCATCTTCACATTTCCTTCTCAGTTTGCAGGCAATAGTTGCACACATTGCAGCACATTGAGCAGAAACCATGCTCAAAAGCACCAAGAAATCCTTGATAAAACAAACACCACTGAAACGAGCTCACAAACCTCACAAGGCACATTCAAAGACAGAAAATAGTGCACAGTGACAACTATGAAAACACCGATATTTCACTCCCAGAGGATAAATAAGGGTTATTTCCTCTAACAAGATACAGTTATAAGCAGCCTATATGCTAAATGCTTTCTATCAGTTCTGGCATGAGAAATTTCCACATGGAAACTACTTTCCATTGGATACTTTACTTTGATAACCTTCTGATGGAAAGTTATTTCTTTGTGAAATTAAAGCACATCTGTTTACACTTCAATCTCTGCCTTCCAGGACACGTGCACATCACCGACTTCAACATTGCCACAATGCTGACTAAAGAAACTCAAGTCACCACAATCGCTGGCACAAAGCCGTATATGGGTAAGAGCCAATGAACACTGTGCTCCTGAATTGCCATCTTACAGACCTGAATCGATAACCATGGTAAAACATCACTCCAGTTCCTCATCACACAAGCACAGCTGATAGAGCAGAATACCACTGATGTACGTGGGAGAAATCAGGGCTGGAGTATGCAGGAAATGAACCACAGAGAAGCCAGGTGAATGCTAATGGAGCTCAGGTGGAAACGTCACACAGAGAAGCCTTTGCATTTAAGAAAGCAGGAGTGTGACACTTCTGAGTGAAGCAAAAGCACCCAGAAGTCTTTCTATACAGCTAACACTAAAAACAAAACTCTCACAAACCAGTGCAGTCTCCCACAAATCCCTTCCCAAAGCTTCTGCAGACATCAGGCCCTGGGGAGGGGGACAAGGAGGCTCCTTCTCATCAGGACCACCTCAACACCACCTGGCGCAATCACTGTAAAGAGGAGCAAATGCACAAAAGGAAAATGCTGCTCTTTGGGTTTGGTTTTATTTTATTCAGAGCAGTTCTTCCTACCCATCTTGTAGGAAAATAACTACAGTATTTTATTCCCTTCATCTTAGAAGGGAAATGTATTGGCTGAGGAGGAGCCTTCCAGCCCCTGCCCACTCCGTATCGCTGACCTGCCCTGAAAGGTTGTGGCTCTCAGACTCTGCTCAGTTAAATTGTGCCTCTCCTTGCCTGAACACACCAGAACTCAGAACTTTGGGTGCTTTATGTGATATGGGAAAGTGAGCCTGGAGAGCCTCTACATGGTTTGGGGAGTTACATAAAGCATTCTGTAATGCAAATAATTTGGATTATATTTCTCATATAGACATTCACATCACATTGGTGGCTGCTCTGAGACAGCTACTGTGTGACCTAACAAAGACTGAAAAATGAAATGGTGCAAGCAAGCCCATGCTTCAAGCTCGTGTAGCACCCTGCACCCCTTAGTAAGGGGCCAATAGACCAGCCATGTACCCTTGTTCCAAAGTAAAAGCAGAAATGGGTGTGTAATGCTATAACGCAATGGAGAGCACTGATAGCAGAGTAGCTAAGTCTTTGACTACAGCAAACGAGGACAAGCCCAAATGCAACACACACACACACAAAATGCTGCTTACCTTTAGAAGACCTCAGGTTTGCAGGGAACTCCAGAGAAACACCCTCACCTCTGGGCTGGGAAGAGGTGGATCCTGACTCCAACCCTTCCATCAAGTACCTTGCATATAGCTGAGCTCCCCTGGGTTGGCCCTGCCTTCCCACCAGGTGCCCAATCACTGCTTCAGCCCATAACTCATCATTTCTGCTACAAGGTGATCTGCTGATTTGTGCCCTGGGATGCTTTCTGTGTCACTGCATCAAGCATTCTGTACTGCTGCTTTTAACTCAGGATTGCAACAATGTGAATGATCTCTTTTCTGTATTTCACAGCACCTGAGATGTTTAACTCTACAAAACCCATCGGCTATTCCTTTGCTGTGGACTGGTGGTCACTTGGAATCACTGCTTATGAGCTGCTCAGGGCCCGGGTACGGAGCACACAGCGCTGATGCCTCTGTCCCTCTCTTTCCTTAAGCATGCTGTTGGAGGGGCTGATGCTTTGTAACAGGGAGGAAAGTTCTGAGACAGATTTTAGGCCCTAAGGTTTTTTACAGCATGGGCAGCAGAAATCAAATCTTCATCAGAGCTTTTGTGATCACAGCTATGATCACATTGCCATTCAGAAGAGCACATCGCAGCAGCTCCTTGCTCTGTCTGAGGGCTTCTCAGGTGACCTTACTTGCAGGCAGTTGATCAGAGCAGTGCTTTGGAAGCGCTGTGTAAAAAGTGGGATACCATTTTTTGAATGACATTCTTATAAGCTAAAGGCGATTGAAAACCTTGAGAGGCTGAAGGCTACGTTTGGTAAAGGAGGGCAAAACACCTTTAAAAAATGCTGCAGCCAATTTTTGCAGGGAGCCTAAAAGTATTTTTCACAAAAATGTAAAAAACAGAGGGTGAGCAATCTTGACAGCGCACATTAAGGGGATGTCAGTCTGAACTGATGGGTAACTGTAAAAATATTAATATAAATCTGAGTTTTCTATTTGTAAATTTAAATTAATCGCAGGACTGCCCATGGCATTGGATTTTTGACTTGGTGGTAGCAGTGGATACATAGTGAGGGACTCGGGGGGTCGCGGCACAGTGGTGAGCAGTGGCAGCTCTGACAGCAGTGGCACTGGGCGGACCTCGAGGTGCCTTCGGTGTCTGTGTGCGGTGGCACCATGCACGCAGTTGCATCTGACATCGTGTCCGTGTTGTTTAAATGCACTTGTAGCAGCTCCCCATGCACACACTGTAGAAATCCGGGAGTTAAAGATGCTTCCCAGCAGCACTCTTCCATTGCACGCAGTATCCAAGCACAGCAGTGCGGTTGCTCCATGCAGAGGCTGAGAGGTGGCCATTTCCCCGCATGCAGCCTGGCAGCTCAGGGTCGGGTGCCCGACTGCTGTGCAGCCACGCATGCAGAGCGTCCTGCAGTGCCGGACCGGCGGCTCTCAGCCTTTGCTGGAACGGCGCTTTTCCATGAGGCGTGAAAAATCCCGCTCCATTTCCCTTCTGTCACAGCCAATATGAGCAAAGAACTGAAAACACAGAGGCATCTTACAGAAACATTGGGAACGCTGGCGAGGCTGAGGAAGACAAAGCTGGACACTGACTGATGGCTCCTATCTGTCATCCAGCCATTATTGCTGTCCTCTGGCATTATTACTGTGCTTATTTCAGATGAGCTCAAGACCTGACAGGCAGAGATTTCAGTGGGGGGGTTGGGGAATGTGCTTAGAGATTTTGTTTGGAGCCGCCTTGCTCTGAAAAGATTTCTGAAGGAGCTGAAAAGATACACTAAAATGCTTTCCTTGTTGCACTTTTCACAGAGGCCGTATCATATTCGCTCCAACACTTCCACACATGAAATTGCTCACGTATTTAAGACTGCTACAGTGATGTACCCTGCTGCTTGGTCTGAGGAAATGGTGATGCTGATCAAAAAGGTGAGGGCTGCTGTGGCATTGGAGCACGTTGGGGCTGGGATCCACTTCCACTGCGCCCCACTGACATTTCTTGAGGGAAATGGTGGAGATTCACTGAAAACTGTATCCAGACTCAGTGCTGGTGACCTTCAGGTAGTGCTGTATGTCAAACAGCCAGCTTTTAATGACAGAGCTCGTTAATGTCGCCATCAGCCAACGGCACTGCTCTCTGGGCTGATGGTGATGGTGCTCATGTTGGCAGCCCAGGATGGATCTCTGCTGAGGACACAGCGTTCACTTCCAGGGTTTCTCCTACAACTTCGTCTCTCTGGAGTGATGTAACTTAGAAGTTCTGATACACATGTCCACAAATTTGACTAAAAACTTGCATAAACGTTTTATGATTTTTTCCAATAATGAAAAGATTTGCAAAAAAATGCTGATAATATTGAAATCCCTCAATGCCATGAAATTTATGCAATTTCATGTGGTCAGGATGGGAGGGCAGGACTGTGGGAGAGTGAGCAGGCACACCATTTTCATTCTAACCTCTTTCCTTTCACTCTTGCTACAGTTGCTCGAGACAAATCCTGACAAGCGTTTTTCTCAGCTGAAAGATATCCAGGACTTTCCCTATCTGTCAGATGTAAACTGGAATGCTGTTCTCCAGAAGAGGATAATGCCAGAATTCATTCCTACGGTGAGCAGTGTTAAGTTTGAAAGGTCCTTAAGGTGCCCAGTCCCCGTCACAGCCTGCATCCTGTCCTTGTCCCTTCAACCAAATCAGAGTGGGAACATCTCACCATTCCCATAAAAACAGTAGGTGCCCTTAGCACAGGGGAGGACAGGCAAGAGCACGATTTTCACTTTCTGGTGAGTCTGATGAGGGTTAATGGGTGGTGACTGCAAGGAATGGGCGCCCCAAAGGTGATCCACTCTGTTCATAATAATCTCAAAGTTTCTGTGCGCACACTTGGACTTAAGGGCATGAGCACCATTGGCACTGCAGATAAAATACAGGATGCTGTTGGTTTTGAGCCATCCTCCAATGAACCACCTTCTTTAGCAGCCCTGTTTAGGACCAGCACTCCTAATGCAAAAAATAATGAGCAGAGGGTTCGTTAGCAGCCTGGAGATCACTGTCCATTACAGAACTGTTTCTTCCTGAAGTGACTCTCCCTAACAAATCCATTGTTCACAGGAAAAGAACAAATACGGTAGATTCAGGTTTCTGATTCTTTTTTAATCAAATTAAAGCAGCACAGAGGTAACGTAACTCTCTTTGAAAATAATCCAAGGACTGCTCTGTGCAGTGATGCTCCAGCCGTTTTTCACTTGCAACCAAACAAATGGTGAGCTAAACTGAATGAATATTTAACTGCACGTATTTCCCCTCTGTCAGTGGCTTTCTGTGGTGGATGTATGTGTATTGCTTCAAAACTCATCATGCAGGATTCTGCACGGCCTCAACAGAGGCTGTCACTTTGAAGCAACCAATGGGTTAAATGTAAGTAGTAAGTGTAAAGGGAGCAAACACACCTTGACAGCGCTCCCCCAGCTGAGGGAAGTGCTGAAATATGTCGGATGTGCAGCAGCTGTTCCAGCTATGTGTGCAGTTCTAATTAGTTCATTTTTTACAAAACCCAGATCCCAGACCTGCCCAATTAATGACCAGCACTGCTCACTTAAGGCAACCTTTCTCTCCCCTCCAGAAAGGAAGACTGAACTGTGACCCAACCTTTGAACTTGAAGAGATGATCCTGGAGTCCAAACCTCTTCACAAGAAGAAGAAGCGCCTGGCTAAGAAGGAGAAAGACATCAACAAAAGCAATTCCTCACAGGTAAGAGCAAGCAGGTGCATGCGTGTGGTGAAGGAAGGCTTTCATTCTGTGTGAAAGCCAACTATCACTTAGCAGTACTGCAGCAACCTGTTTGACAGACTGTCTCTTTTCCTTCTGACCAGCTTTATTCCCAAGAGATCCCCCCATCCCTCACCCAGCTGCACCCCTCACAGTGCATCAACCAACACACACTATTGCTTTTCCAAACCTCCAGTTAGGCTGTTACTGTTTTGTATTAGCAGAAACCTTTCTATTTTATTTCCTCTGAAACATCCTCTAGAAAGAGGGAATGGTAACATGTGAATATTGCATTAAGAGTTTCTAAGATGCAAAACACTCCAGAAGCATTGTGCAAGTTTCATGATGCTGGAGAGCCTTTTTGGGTAGGAACTCTTTCTTTCATTCTGTCTCAGGTGCTGCAAAACCAGAGAACATTTCCAGGGCCAACAGTAAGCTAAGAAGAGTCTGTGCTTTGAACATGCAAGCTGGTATCAGAGGGCAAGCTTAGCCAGGTCCTGAGTTTGAGATACTGTCCTACACATGAATATTTGTCAAAATTCCTACTGGCTTCAACAGTGCCAGAATTTCCTCTGTAGATCATAAGGAGCGCTTTGGCTTTCATAAAGCTTCATTATTTTTCATGCCCCATAATTGTTCACTATTGAACATTTCTGTAATAAAGTAATTTAAAGGTCAGATGTGCTGTTGAACATCTTCAGAACTTAAAGATGGATTGGGCTCTCAGGGCTTGGCCCTGCGTAGGGTTTGGCTTTCTCATGCACTCCCAGCCTGCAGCCTCCTCCATTGGCACTGGAGCCAAACACTTGTTTTCCATCGCAATGGCAAGAGTCTGGATAAATTGCAGTGTTGAGACAAGAGTCATACATTTGTTTGGGCATACAGCTATGCAGTTAACACAAGCGACCTGAGCCTGAATGGCTTCTTTCATGTAGACCTTCCACAAGAAATAGCATGATACAGGTCCTGAGCTGTTGCCTCCCTCCTGCACGGTGCAGGAGCTCTTAGGGTACACCTGAGCCCTGGAAGGCTTTGCTGCATGAGCAGTTTTATGCTTCTGAACTCTGAGCTTTTTCTGCAATAGAAAAATGCCTGTGGAAACCCAACATATAATTTGAAGCCTGTATACCTACTGAGTTCTATGTGAGGAGAGTTGTAATGCCATTCTCCCAACTGCAGTGCTGGTGTTGCTTTGGAGCTAAAGATATTGCTGTATCTCCTTGAAAATGCCCTTGCAACATCTTTTTGTGCCAACTGTGAATTTATTCAATTTTTCTTCATCTTTTTCTATTCAAATGTGAAAGGCCTGCCATCTTCAAAAGCATCTAGAGACACTCCAGAGGGACTTCATTGTTTTCAACAGAGAAAAGTAAGTACTGATAAAAAGGCAGCGTACCAAATCCTGTTGCAGAGTAAAAGCTTTTGGCCAGTGAACAGGGATGGGCAGTGACGTTGCTAATGCTGGTTTGAGGCCGGGCTGGCATCCTGTCCATAACAACCCTGCCGTGGCCAGGTCTCTGGGGCCAGCTGCCCCAGCAGCAAGGAGGTGCCTAGAGAAGCTGGTCTGGGGCAGGCAGTGTGAATGGGCAGCCTGCAGGCATCCCCAGGCCCACCAACAGCTCTGCCTCCTGCTCTGCCCTAGGGTGAGACACCAGCACAACGAGATCCAGCAGCAAGCAGCGCTGGCCAAGTGCAGAGGCATGCACAAGGACAGCCAGAACAACAACCTCTGAGAACCACAGCCCTGGCAGCAGGAAGCTCTGGGACTGCCCCTGTAGCTTGCCACCATTCACTAGAAGCAGCCCATGATTTTGCCTTCCATGACAGCAGCAATGTGACTGCGTGAGAAGGGTGAGCTGCTCAGCACTCTTCCACTGGGGTTGGCTGGTTGGTATCACAGCCTAGTGAGTACCAGGCACCCACCCGCAGAACATCACCACCAGCCCTTGTCATGGTGGGATCTGCAGCTGTGAGCCCTGGCTCTTTGGGCCAGGATTCCTGCATGGTCCCTACATGGAGCTGATTTTTCCAGGTGGAAAACACTGCTCTGACTTGTGGCGCCTTCAGTGGCACGCAGCAGTAGCCTCAACTTGCAGAGATCTGCAAACATCCTCAGAAGGGCTGGTGCTGGCAGCAAGCTTCTTCCCCAGCTGGGCAAGGGCAGTGAGGTTCCATTCATGCTTCCACTCCTCACTGCTTGCAGAGCCACCTGGTGCAGAGCCAGGCAGGCACACAGCTGGACAGGGAAGTGATACAGTGACAGCCCATGAGCAGCATCCCAGAGCTTTTCCAGGCCATCCTGAAAAGCCATTCACAAACATGTTAAACTGCTGCAAATTTCTGAGTCTGACGGGTCGTGGCTTCCAACATCAGAGGTAAATTTGAATGCGTACTTTTCATCTCTCTGCTGTTGTCTTCACACTTGATTTAAGCAGCAACAGCTGTGCTCCTGGTGCAGGCTTTGCCAAGAGTGAGATTGACCAAAGCATCTCTATTATGGTAAATGCTAGGTATTATGCTATAATTCAAATGTTTTTGCAGACCAAACCTTTCACCTCTTTATTTGACATTTTTCCTTATCTCAGCAATATAATAAACATGTGATGAACTGTCTGTCTCCCATTTGCCCAAGGGTTCTTGTATCCCCTGTGCCTTCCTGTCTCTCTCCTCTGGCTGAATCTGATTAATTAAAAAAAATCCAAATAAAACAGACAGCAAATGAAAGACTCCTTCCCAGGTAACCAAAAGCCACTATTTCTTCTGAAGTCACTTGCAGTGCAAGGCAGAATAGGTCTGGGAAGGCTGAGTAAAGCCAGGCTGTGACAACAGCCATACCTGTCACCTACAAAGCACTGGGCTACAGCCACCTAGGAGAGGTTCACACATCATAAACCCAGACAAGGGAACTGGCCCTGCTCCTGGCTAGGACAAAGATCAGTGCTGTTGTAATAGCTGACACACACACAAAAAAACCCAAAACCCTGAAGAAGTTGTATGAGAACGCTGCACCTTTAAAAATTCTCCAAAAGATCTCTAAAACAATCTCTGAGGCACAGTCTCAGCTTAATCACTAACAGGCAGCAGCAAAAAATTTCTAATTACTTCATAGCAGAAGTTCACAAAACTTCCAAGTATGAGCAGTTATCCCGACCCCGGCACAACTATTCTGGCTCAGCCCCTTTGAGGACTGCTGCACAGACGACTCATCCTGTCTGAGCTACAGGCATGCAAAAATAAATATTTCAGGGTCAAATACTTCAGGAAAAAAAAAAAAAAAAAGGATTTATTTAGCACTGCTTAGATTGACACTCAATTTTTTCTAATATGTAAAAAACAATCTAATTTTTTTGGATGCTTTGCAACCTGGAGAAGGCAGTGACCCACAGTTGGACACCACCTGACACAGGGAGAGCAATTAACTCACAGGTGTCCACAACCTCAAAATCAGCCCCAGCTGGGAAGGCCTGGGCCACGTCACCACACAGCTGACAGGCACAGCCCACAACGGCCACAACAGGCAGCGGCCAGAGACAGCATGGCCAACGCGAGCAGTCTCACTAGCACCAGCTCCAAGCTGTTTTGTTAATGCTTTTGCTTTTGCCCAAGAAGCAACACTGTCCCAGCATCCATACTGGTCCCCCAGTGCTGCACACAGACTCCCTTTGGCTGTACATCTCCCTCGGCTCAAACAGCCTCAAGTTGCTCCAGGAGCCCTGCACACATCCTGCCCGTGGGACACAGCCTCTCTGCCCCTGCTGTCCCCAGGGCCAGGCAGGCAGCCACAGCTCAGAGTGGAAAAAAGCAGCCATGACAACAAGTTATTTGAGGAACAGTTGTTTTTTTTTTTTCCTTTCTTTTTTAATAAAGTGTACAAAGTCGTAAATTTCCTTACATGAGGTGCTGTGACAGCTGTTACAGAGATGTTCTGGGCTCCTTAATGGGCATCGTGGTGAAACACTGCTGAGAGCCAAGACAAAGGAACACGGTGCTGCCCGGGCTCACACTGCACCCCCACCTGCCCACAAGCATTCAACACCAACAACGACCTGAACCAAGTGACCTGTCTGAGCGGCATGCATACAAAAGGAAGAGGAGAAACACAACCCACCCAACCCACAACAACAACAACAGAATTTTAAGGCTATGCATAAAATAAAATGAAGCAACATCTTTAAAGCTAGGTAGCAAGTAGCTTTTGTGAAAAGTAAGGCTTGAGGCTTACTGATTCTTCAGAACAGGTTTATTTGCTTTTCCTTCTTAAACACCAATGCACCCCTTTTTCTTCCTTTGCTTGCACAGGGATCACTGCCCTCTCTGTGTGGTGCTTTAGCTGAGGGAGGTTATGTTGGAGCGGCCTCCCGGCGGTGCCACAATGCGCTTGCTGGCAGAACGAATGCCTTCATCAATCTGGGTACCTGGAGCACGGAGGGAAAGGGAAAGTGACACCAAGAGGATTTTTCCCACTCAGCCACCGGGAAGGCTGGGGTCTTGCTGAAAGGCTCTGGGCCACCAATGGCAACCTCTCTGCCTCTGACTGAGCAAGGACCCCAAGGAGAGAAGTGGCCACTCCCAGAGCAGATGGTCCTCCACGTGTGGACCCACACAGCACAAGCAGAAGTCCAGTGCTGCACTATGGCTGCAGCCCAGCCCCCTGGCCCAAGGCACCATTGTCTGCCAGTGCCATGCTTACCTGACAGGCTGAACCCCGACTGGTGGAGGTTCCTCACAGGGGGTGTCTGCCGTGTGGGGGACCCCCGGGTGGATCCCACAGGGGTGCCACCCTTGGGGGTGGCAGTCAGGTCAAACACAGGTCCATCATACATGCCCCGGGGCACAGCATGCATCTCCGCCATCTGTTACCAGAGAGGAATGGCACAGTGACACTGCAATGCTTCCGCAACGCCTATGAGCCCACCAATGCCGCCAGCATCCTGGCACATGGATTCCAGGCTCCCTGGTCCCACTGCAGAGGCCACTCACACTGCCAACCCCGTGCTCACCTGTCCTGCATGCCCGAGACCTCTCTGAAGCATGGAGGTCTCAGCCCCACCTCCTGCACAACAGCCTCCCACTGCGTGCTGAGGGACTATGCAACAGGCACCCCCTGACACAGGTTTATTTTGTGCAGATGAAGGCCCTTTTTGCTCAGTCTCCTTGTTTTTAACTCAACTTTTCCCTGCAGGTTCCTGCTGTAGCAGGAAGGCAACAAGGGAGCAGGTGGACCTGCAGCACCCACTGCTGACTCAGCCCCATGTCCTTCCCCTCACTATAGCACACCACCAGCACAGAGGTCACAGCTCTGCCCAGCACTCAGCAATCCCCAGTAGGTTCAGCACATGCAGGTTTACAGCACTTTTTCCATCTTATCAGATACACTGGAGGGCAAACAATCAGCTAGCTGGGAAAGGGGCAATTTGGGTTAACAGCTTCACAGCTCTTTCTGCCGGCATCCCCATCTCCTTACCTTTCTCCTGGCTTTGATCCGCTTGTAGACATAGTCAGGGAAAGGGCTGCAGGGCAGGAAGCGCCCAGTCCCCTGGGTCACGTGCAGGTTGCCATCCTCCAGCATGATCTTTCCCTGGCATATGACAACCAGTGGGGCCCCACGCAGCTCCATCCCTTCAAAGATGTTGTATTCAGCTGCCTGCAGCAACCAGGGGTGACAGTCAGGAGAAACACAAGCACTGTCTGCCCAGTGAGGGCTGCTCAGTCCCCTCACCTCACTGACAAAGCCTCCAGGGCAGAGAGAGCACACCTGTATAGCCTTGCTGCCTCAAAGGCCTCCTGCCCTTCACCAGTCCATCACACCAAGAACCCAGCTTAGCTGGGAAAAATTTGGACTCAGAGGAGGAGAAAAGCCCATTGCAGGCTTGGCATAAGGAGAGTGCAAGGCAGCTCGGTGAGAAACATGCTGCAAGCAGAGCCCAAGGCTCAAAGGCATCCTATCCTGCAGTCACACCTGCATTGCCCAGAGCCTGCATCTACCAGCAGGGCAGCACCAAGCTCCTTGCAGCAAGATCACTGTGTGTAGCACTTCCCACACCCATTCCCAGCTTGAGCAGAGGGCTTACAGACTGGTGGGTTTTTGCCGTGACGATCTTCACTGCATCAGGATCCCAAATGACCAGATCACTGTCTGAGCCCACAGCTATTCTCCCTTTCCGTGGGTACAGGTTGAAGATTTTTGCAGCATTAGTGCTCGTCACTGCCACAAACTGGTTTTCATCCATCTTTCCTGTGGCCTGCTCAGACACAGAGAGAACAAAGCACCCTTTTGGGGAAGGGAAGAGGAAAAGCCCAGGTCTGGCATTAGACAGACCAAAAGCTGGAGCTATGCTCACATATCATGGCTATTCGCCCTGTGGCAGCCGTTTCTCCTGCTCCAGCTTGGTTCAGCTCACAAGCAGAAAGCAGACGTGCCACTGGGCACTCAGCCCTGCTGGGGCAAGGACACAGTGCTGCCCGTCAAGTCTGCCCACTCGCTGCTGGGCTGGCTCTTACCACTGCTTTGTCCCAGATGACAGACATCCGTTCCTCGATGCCATTGGTCCCCTCTGGGATCGCTGTGAAGTTGTCTTTTCCAATTGCTTTCTGCGCAGTGCTGAACGTGCAGTGGGCACTTCCTGACACCTGCAGGTCACCACTGGCATGGTGATAATAAGAGCATCCTGAGCCATTTCATAGTCAGACAGAGGCAGAGACACGAGGGACTAGGAAATGCTCTGCGTATGGGCAGCCCCCACCCAGCTCTCTGCCAGGAGGACAGGACAAGGAGCTGAAAATCAGCTGGGTTTGAGGGGAGCTGGGGACACAGCTGCCACCAGGTGGAAGGGAACAGGGCCCAGGCCGGCTCCTGCAGCAGCTGGGAGGGAAGGGCCTGCAAGTGCTGGACTCCTGACCCCAGACCTCTGATGGCACAGATGCAGCAGCTCTGCACAGGGCCACGAATCATTCATAATCCATTGGTAATCTCCATCTTCCTCTGATAATTTCTGCCATATGTCTGACTGACTGCAGAGCCAGAGATCCAGCCTGATGACAAAACATGCTTCCTAATCTTCACCACCTTTCCTCTGGTGAAAGAAAACAAACCAGCCCTGCAGCTGCTTCTCCTGCCAAAGCCTCAAGAAAACCACTGGGAAAGGCACTGGGACAGAACTGTATTGGCTGCAGGGCTCAGAGGTGCTTCTGCCTCTCCTCTGAGGTCTGGGGTAAATTTGGTATTGAAACAGCAGGAAAACATCAAAAATCAAGTTCAGGAGTTGGGCTCACGTTTTGCTGTTTCATTAAGACCTGCATCAATCTTGTATGTTCAGATCAAGCAAAAGCACACACTGCTCACTGCCCACAGCAAAATCCCAGGCGAGGTGCACATTCAGACCCCATATGCATGGGCACCTCTCCTGCCAGCCAAAGCAACTCCACACACACTCAGCACTGCCCCTCACTGGGGCACAATCCCAGCTTATCGCTCTGCTGTCACACCTATTTCTGACCTGGCATCCCATGCTCATCTCAGAGATGTTTCCAACATTACCTCAAAGGTTGTTTCCATTTGTCCCCAGGCAGCCCTGCCCAGCTAGCACAGAGCAGCACCACACACAGCGTTCAGCTGCAGATGCAGAGCAGTGAGGCTCGCAGCTCACATGTAAGCACAGCCAGCAAGCAGGCACTGCATCCCTGGCTGTGGTGCATGCCTTTCCAGTGAGGGGATGGAGGACAGCTTTGAGGGAAAGGTCACCTCAAATTGCTGACGTGCTTCTATTGTTTGCTCTCCACTTTCAACAGATCCCTTCCCCCAGTCCCTGCCTTTAGGGTAAAAATCATCTACTAATCCTGCCAGAGGAGCACAAGCTGTCCCTAAGGGCCTCATACTCCTTGCAGACTGTTCTACTGTTCACCTGTGGACAAAAAGCCAGAAAGCTATTTGGCATGTGGGTCCCCACCAGCTATGCCACCTGTGCCCCCAGACCTCCTCATGCACAGCCACATCCCAAACCTCACCTTCTGCTCCTCCCACAATCACACAACTTCTGCAGCTTAGTCAATGCTGTCACTGACAAATTCTGTGTTGTCTGGCCCTCATTTCTTTCCCTTCTTCAGGGCATTTAAAGCTGTTTGTGACTGCGTGCCATAGTATTTTTCTCATTACTGGCGCTATGCCTTCAGTGCCTCCCTTGACAGCCATTTCATCAGGCAGCTCATTAAATCCCTGGGGTGAAATGGTTCATACTGGAATAGTGTCTAGGCTACCTGAATACTCCCTGGCCTCCTCTCTGACTACTCCAGGCCAAAGGTGCTGCCTTCCACTCGCAGTCACTGGCAGAGCCACAAGACCAGGCACAGCCTGCCTGGCTGCTACTGCTCACCTGGCCAGCAGGGTGTTAATGTAGTCAGGGGTTGTGGGATCTGGGCTTAGGGGGGGTGAAACCACAAACGCTGCAGCCTTGGCCCAGTTCTTGCTCCAGTAGTGTGTTCCATCAGTCCCCAGGCTGGCTGTGATGGGCTCACCGAACACCACGTTGCCTGGAAAAAAGAGCAGAGAGGACACAGGTTTGGTGATTACAGCAGTCTGATCCTTGTCTACCTGTTGTGGCCTCTAGAGCAGAGGGGAGGGACTGCTGGGCCAGAGACCTCTCTGCTATCACAGGAACTGTCCCAGTCCTTCAGCTCCAGTCACAGAGCATGATGGTGGTGCAGACCTGGAGGCACATCGTGCCATAGAGGCTGGGGATGTACCCAGCAGCTTCAACCACCTGCATGTGGATGGTGTGAGTTTCCCCAGAGAAAGCCCTTCACGGAAAGCTTTAGTCTCCAAGACCCTCTCTGACCCATGCCCACACCTTGATGCTACCTGATCCCCGCAGCCCTTTGCAAATCAGGTAAAACCTCAACCCCCCCTAGAAGAAGGGGTAGCTCTGGGCTGCTTAAAGAAGGGGTCTGAACCCAACAGCCAGGGCAACACCAAACCTAGCACTTCAGTGGCAACAGTGTGGATGCATACAGCATCAGCTCACCCTTTTTCCTGGCTTGTGAGATGAGGTCTGCAGCACTTCTGCTCATCACTTTAGTCACATAGAGAGGGCAGTTGGTCTGGCTGGCAATGATGATGGCTCGGAAGACAGCTTCTGCTTCCAGCTGGAAGAGAGAACAGTGTAGCTGCAGAGGAGCAAGCACAGCAGGTAAGGAGGGCTCACTGCTGGCTGTGCTCCCTCTGGTACCTGGGGAGGCTCCAGGGCCCAGCCTGCAAGTGGCAACTCTGCAGGGCTGCAGCATGGAGCTGGGCAGCCACTTGTTCCCCTGCCTGGCTCCAGTCCTGTCAGCAGCAAGAGGAGCTCAGGGCCAGCTGCCCACACCGGCAGCACGGCTGCAGCCAGCACAGGCAGACACAGCTCTGCTTCTCTAAGCTAGTTTAATCGGACATTGCCCTGCTGATGCCTGGGGTGCTGCAGGCTGTGCCCTGGTGGGCTGCTGGGGTCCAGCTGTTCCATGAACCAGCTGCTGAGTGTCCCGGCCAGCCTGCCGCTGCAGCAGGGCCCATTTCCACCAACACGGTTATCTTTGAACTATGACATCAGCCCTTGCTCAGCCTGAGCTCAGCTCCAGACGTTCTCTAAGTGTGAGCTCTGCAGCTTGGCTTCAACCCTTGGCCTGAGACAGTTCAAAACAGAAGCCTTAAAAAGACAATGTGCAAACCAGCCAGGAAAGGCAGGCACCGTGCCATTGCTGCCTGCAGCTGGCAGCTGCTCCATGCTCCCAGCAGCAGCGGGCCACTGCGCTCAGACAAACACACGAGTGCACCTCACACACTTCTGAGCACCATCCATCAGCACAGTGAAAACAGTTTTCTTCTTCTGCTTAAGAACTCTTTTGAAAACATAGCAGCACACTTACAGACTTGAGTGGGCTTTAACACATGGCCAGGGGCAAACAGCCATCACTGAACACCCTTCAAAATTGATCCAGTCTGGAGCACCATCCGGCACTACCGAATTCCAGCACCACCTGCTAGAAGAGCATGTCTTCAACGCCCACAGAGGTCCTTCCAGGACACAGCAGATCCTTGGACCCTGGGCCACCCTCCCAGTGCCTTGCCAACCGCCTGCAAGTCTTCAGGAGGGTAGCACATCACTTGCACACCACTGAATGTTTTCCCAGGTTGAAGATGTGCTGGAAGAACAACACTTTCTTTTCAAAGATAATGATATCTGGGATTGGCTGGACAGACTGAATCTAGAGCTTTCTTGCACTGCTCTCAGTTGCCTTAAGCTCTAATGGCATTTCAGGATCAAACACTCCATAATGCTTTATTGGCTTTGGACAAGAAGAACTGCAGCGTTGTCTTATGATAACAGGAGAGTTCTCAAATCCTGGCACAATATCCTGTAACTGCAGGTTAGCCTGCCAGCTAGTGGCATCAGGTCTAAGGCCATAAAGAAAAATAAGTGTACGTTTACACACAGAGGAACTATGATCTGTTTTTCACACTGAGTCTTTTCTCTTTATTGTCTCACACTTCAAAAACAGTAAGCACTGCATTACACTAGGCTCTGTCATTACCAGCTACCACACAGTCAACTTCTTACACTGTTAATTTAAGCCAATTGATTTTATTTCTGCAGACCCCAAAGTATGTATCTGTCACTGCTCCCTACTCGGTTCTGCTGTTGTTTTCATCTTTCACATGCCACAGAAAGTTAAAAGCAGCTCTCTGCAGGGAGCTATCTCATATCTAAATTTAATTTAGAAAACCTATCTAAAATTAGACACAACTCAGATTAACAGACCAAACAGAAAAATACCCTGCGAGCTAAAATTAGAAATAATCTAATTAGTGTCTTCACAATGACTTGTAACCAGGAAATTCCCCCTTTCCTCCCCTCCCACTCCTTCCACCAATGGTTTTGTCTGTCTGACTTTGAAACCCACATTAGACCCTAAGCAGAGATTAAGCAGGAAGAGGCTGGAATCTGTCTGTGCTCAGACACATGAACAGTGACCTTTCAGAGGGACTAAAACTTGCCTTTCTATTCTCCTCGGGCCTCTTACGCTCTGGAATCCCATAGAAAATGAATGCTGCCAAACCTGCCCCAAGTGCTGCTACAGCTGTACAGAATTTTTTGTTGATTACTTAATCTCTGAACAACTCAGAAGCCTTCATTTCTGCTAGGAGACTCCAGTTAGGTGGAAAAACGCTGGTCACAAAAGAGCATCTCACTCTTTCTTGAGCTGATAATGAACAAGACAGTATTATACGCACGTTTAGCCGTGTGCAGTACACCCTACCACAGCTCAGAAAAGCTCTGCCATGCACACTGCTCTTTGCCTTACCTCCTCAGGTCTGCTCAGCACATGGCCCTCTGGGCCGGTGATTCCCATCTCCAACATCCTGGCCTGCTCCTAGGACACAAAAAGGACAAAGGAGTGTTATCTTCCTCTCCCAGAGCCCCCCAGTGCCCTGGCTCCCCTCCCAGCAACAAAGAGCTCAAAGACAGGAACCACACCGGCCTCTCAGCAGGACGCAGCCAAGGGCACCAAACCAGAGAGCAGCTCAGCTGGTTCTCAGCACCGCTGGCACCTGCAGAGCAGCATTGGCACTCACTGCCATGTGGGACTGACACCCAGCACTCACCAACCCAAAGCCTTGGAAGAGGAAAACTGCAGCAGTTTCCAAAGGGCAGCCAGAAGGGAGTGATGGCAAGGGAATGGCAGTGACAGGCTGCTGCTGACAGCTCTGACACCCAGACAGGGCACACCGGTCCCAGAGCTCTCCCACTGCTCTGGGAAGGGCAAAGCAGCAGCTGGGATGAGACATCTCCTTACCAGGACTGTGGGTTCAGACCTCACTCACACCACTGACAAAAGCTTTGCAGTAATAAATTCCCCAGTTATCTGGTGGTCCTTTAAAATCCTGATGTTTTCCTGGAAAGTTCCACCCATTCCAAGTTTCTTTTAATTTTAGGAAGAAAAAAGAGCAGCTGGAATCTGCTTTCTTTCATCTATCAGCCTGTCTTTCTAATCCAGCAGGAAACCATCTACTTAACAAAACTTCGGCCAGCATGGGTTTTTTGTGTTGTTTTTTTTTTTTTTGCTTTAATGTCACAAATATTTTCACTGATTTTGTTTTAAAAAAATAATAATTTCGCAGTACCTGATATCCCTTTAAATTATCTGGGTTTTTATTATCTCTAGAAGATGACAATGCTTCCTGTAATAAGAGAATCATACACTTCAAAACATTTGTCCTTCTGATTCCTTGGTTTATCCGTCACGCCCATTTGAAATGGAGTTTTACCTACTGTTGTTCCTCAAAACATAGAAATACCACGAGGCAGTTCTATGCATCCCGAAGAACAATGCTGAAGGGTTTCACAAACTCTTTATTGCAGCTCCCACCAGGTACTTCACAGCAGAAAATCTCGGTAAATCTGATACTGCTGCTGAGCAGCAGAGATCACCTTGCAAAAGATGCCCACACAGCTTTAGTGTCACATTACAAACATCCCACGTCCAATCAGCCCAGGATAGATTTCCAGTCCCTGCACACCTGAGGAGTAGCTACCTGTGCAACTATATCCCCGTTTTCAGCATGAACTTGAGCTATGGCACCCAGCTCTCCCAGGCAGCTGAATATCTCATACAGCTGAAACAGAGACAAGAAGAAGAGATTACCGCGCAGACAGACACACTGCCCTGGCTTGCACACGACCATAAGTCTCCCGCGCTGTGCCCCCAGGAGAGCTGTGCAGGAACAGGGGCAGGCAGGACCCGGTATCAGCTGCACAGAGAACGGCCTCTGTGGTCGTACTGGCCGTGCCTTCAGGATGCTGCCGGCTCCCTGAGGCGCTCTCTGTCCTCTCCTGCCCACCCCCTCTGCCTGCCACTCTCTAACAGAGAGCCTGGCCACTGAGAAGCACCTCAGGGCTTGTGAGCGAGCAGTGCGGGGCTACCCGAGGGTCGCACCGCTCAAGGCAGCAAGGATGAGCAGTGAGCAGCATGGAAACCCCTGCAAAGCACCTCACGTCAGGCTGCGGAGCTATGACCACACAGCACTGCTGCTAGCACTGCAACCACACACAACCAAAGCCATAAAGGAGTTCCTACCTCAGTGTTTGACATCTGGTACAAGTCCTTGTAGGCCATGTAAACCATGAATGAGTTGACTCCTAGGGGAAGAGCAGAGAGGAAATTGAAGGAGAGCGAGCCAACAGTTTCCCATCCCCAGACACAGGGGAAGCACTGAGACCTGGGGAAAGGGCACAGGAGTGGGCTGGCAGGAGAATCTCTGCTTCAACTGGAGGTCCTGCCATTCATCCACAGAATGCCAACTCTCAGCTCAAGGCCAAGCAGGATCCCATCACGCTCACAGCCAGAGGAGCAGGGGTAGAGCATCCGCCACCTTCCCCTTTCTGCCAGGTCCCCCGCACCCAGCCAGGGCAAGGAAGAAAGGGCAGCAAACCTTTCTCCTGGACCATGGCATGCAGCTCCTGCCGGACGCGCTGGCTCCAGCGGGGGATGTCCACGTGCAGCGCATAGTCACAGCAGGCCTTCCCATCTGCCCACTCCCGCCACTTCTCAAATGCCTCCACCAGACTGGACTCGGGGTCAGGCACCACGTGGTCCACTGCAGGGTGACAAGGAGTCATCAACAAAGGCTCCTCCGCCAGACGTCCTGATGTGCACCCCTCCGTACCCCTGCATGCCACAAGGCATCTCTACCACCCCACACTTGTCTCCCAGCTGCTTCCGGACAGCCCTCAGCATCTCTATGACTTCCATCGTCCCCTTCAATTGCAGTTACTGGGGGGAAATGCACACAGCTTTTACTTAAGAGCTTCTGGCAAAGGACCATGGGCTTTTACAGGCTTCTGCTGAGAAATGAGCTGAGAGCTTCAGGGCCTCATTCCTCCTCACCCCCACTTCCACCTCATTAACACGGTCTCCTCCCACACTGCAACACTAATGCACCTATTACAGCCCACCACATAACTTTGAGCCTGCCACACCGTGATTTTTTTTGGCCCAAGGGAGAAGGAGAACTGGCAGCCCACTCCTTTACTGGAAGGATCAATAACTGCATCCCATGTATCCCATTTCCTGCATCCCATGAAAACCTGCAGTGCACACTGCTGTGGCCACTGCACAGCAGTAAAGCTTGGATCTGCAAGCACTGCATGCTCACGGTCTTTTCCTCTAAAGGATCTCAGAATGTCCTTTCCTTTTTCATTAGCACTGTTTATTTCTGAGCAGTGCAGGATGCCAGGACATTGCTCTGTTTCTCTGCTCAGCATCATCTGAGCATCACACTGCCCTTTTTTATTTAACCAGGCAGAAAAAAAAAAGCGTTCTTTATTTTTTTTGTTCCTTTTTGAGGTTCTTGTGGGCACCAGCAGCTGCAGATGTTGGAGCACTGCAGAACACAGGATCTGAAGCTGTGCAAAGGGCCCTGTGCACACTTTTATTCCCAGCACTAAGGGTCCCACAAATTCATGCTGCACTTCACAGCCTGCATTAACAGACAACGCAGAAAAGATGAGCACATAGTCATGGATCTTTAAAACAAAGAAGACCATGAAAAGCAAGCAGGAAAAGAAATAACTGGGCAACATTCCAAAAGTGAAGGAAAAACAAAACAAAAAAAAAAAGACTGAGCTTCACTTGGATTGAGGTTTTATTGCAAATGCCTTCCCCAGCTCAGAACAGGACCACGTCCAAAATGCTCTGCAAAAAAACGCTTGACTGGGGACATGGGAGGGAACTAACGAGAGCTGGTTCACATTCGCACAGCTATCCTGATATACACCCCCTTCACCCTCAGGGGCTGCACTCTGGTGAACTTGCCTCTCACTTTGGCCTCTCACTGCTCTGCCTCCCCAAGGCAGCTCAGAGGTGAGCTGTGCCATACCCTGTGCTTTACTGCTACCCTGCACTCATGCAGGAGAGCTCATGCTCTGAGAGGTTTCACACTGTAATACCCGAAGAGACCTTTCACCCACTGGTCAGAAAAAGTAATTTCCAAGGCCCTGTTAAACAAAAAGATCCCAGAACTCTGCTCTACTCAAACCTGCCCTGCCACAAGTTGCTGGTAGCAAAAGCTAGAGCTGCACACTTGGCTGCAGTTACTGTTCCACTCGCTTTTCCATTAGAGACGCCAGCAAGGCAGGGAGAAATGTGGGCTGGCCTGGCAAGGACAACAAACATCCTCAACTGAGTCTCTGAAAAACCATCGATGCCAAGATGGCTCTCTGGTCTCTGCCACTTTGCCTGCAAGTTTCTGAGCTCCCAGAGGGACTTCCCTTCCCAGTCCTCTCCCGTATTTTCCCAAGCATCAGATGCGTTTACGCTCCTAACTGCCTCTTCCAGAGGGCAACAATGACAGTGTTGCTCATCTTTCTCTTTCTCCAAAATTGCCCCTAAATCTTCCCTGTCAGCTGCCATCTCTGTCCATCTTTGCTGCCCTACATAGGAACTTCTGCACAGCCCTCTTTGTACATCCTCTGAACAACAACAACAACAAACAAATCTTCAGAAGTCATGGAAGTCAATATCAAACAGATCCCATGCAGTTACAGAACTAACACAGCAGTGCTTTAACTCCTCTCAAAAGCACAGAGCCTGCTGGGTGCTGTCACACAGGGACCTGCCTGCTGCACTCACTGATCATTGTAGTCCCACCAGCCAGAGCTGCTTTCGTCCCTTGGAAGAAATCATCCACTGCTGTCATCCCCTTGTACGGCATCTGCAGGTGAGTGTGGACGTCAATTCCTCCAGGGATCACCATCTTCCCATTGGCTTCTATGGTTTTGACCCCTCCAGGGACAATGAGATTGTCTCCAATCTGCCTGATGAGACCACATCAAGATGGTGAGCCACACACAGAGGAAAACAGGCACCATATAACGGATCAACAGGTCAGGAGGGGGCAGGCCAACCCCAGCCCAGCAGCAGTGCCTTGCTCCTTCCCAGGAACCAGAGGTGAGACCACCTCACTGAGCAGCCAACTGTGAGGTTGTCCGGCCTGCCCAAAATTGCAATCTGCATCGTCCTGGGAGGGCTGCCATCTGTCCACCTGCTTTAGCAGTGCCTATTGTGACACCAGCTGTCTGGGGCAGCCCCGGCTCAGGGTGGCCAGGAGCATGGCCTGATGAATACTCAGATCTCTGCACTGTTGGTGAGAAGCTGCCCAGGTCACCTCATGCCCCACTGACCAGGAGCCAGGCACCTGCAAGCATTCCCAGAGCAGCAGTCCCACCTGCTCAGCTGGGACTAGTGCTCCCCAAGCCCTGACACCAGCCCTGCCTCCAGTAAGCTGCACCCCTAATCTCCCCTCACCCCCGTCCTTCTGCCCACCTTAAGTAAGGCTCAAGTCTGAGGCTTACTTACAGAGAAAGATGATTTCTCACTGTAATGCCACAGCTGCTAGGCCAGCTCAGGCCTCGGCAGGGTCTGGCAACACTGCTCCAAGCACAAAACCCGGTGGAAAAAGGACAGACCCTCTCCCAGGACCTTCCTTCTCGCCTGCTGCCCTCGCTCATCCCAAAGGATGCTACCAGCAGGCCCACACGGTAGTGAAGGCAAGACCCGAGGTACACCAAAACACCTGAAAAGAACAAGCTTAAACCTCCACTATACATCCACTCAGAGCTCATACTGAGGGCCCTCAGGAGAACAACTGATATTCTCCTCCCTGGACACATCAGTTCTTCTGCCAGAGCACCTGAATGCGGGGACTCCCTTCACTCAGCCCCCACCCCCTCAATCCCTTTATCTGCCCATATGTAGCACTCAGCCTTCAAATCTCTTCTTTCAGAAATCCTATTTTCAACAAGCCTTCCACAGTCTTTCCAGATAAATCAAGATAAAAGAAACACCAGTTTTACTGGAAGACTTCTGATTTCCTTGACATGCTGGGGAGGCAATTGAGCAGCAAATTCCACTTTTGCATTTCATTCAACATATCCACTTTACAGTTTTTTTCTTTAGAATCCCGCAAGTTCTGCAGACAGAACTGCTTACTCCAGTGTCCTCGCGGCAATACATCAGCAGCTCTTCCCACCATTTTTTAAGATGAATCCCTCAGCAAAGGATTTAAACTGCTCACTGTATTTTAAACAGAATTCATTTGTTGGAGAGTTCCAGTTCCAAGGCAATGGAATTCTGCAGCCTTCAGGCTGCGGATGAGGCAAGGGATTTGCCCAGGAATATCCAGAAGATCTGTTCAACTGCAGGACCTGACGCTGGTACATGCCTAGGTATGTGCAGCAGTCAATCAAGACTGCTCTCCTCCTTGAGCTAAAAACAGCCTCACAGAAATACAGCCCCACTTCCTGAAAATTATTTATCTACTGCTAGATTTTTAAAAGATCAGTATTTTCCCCTTAGCATACAGCAAAAAAATGGCTTTTCAAGTCCCTCTGCTGCAAATTGTCGTGGTTCTTTCCGTTCACCCAGTGGAATGGTCCCCATGAAAAATTTGCTAATTTTGAACTGCAGCTTTTAGACAGCAGTTATCATTGCTCCTCTGTAACACATGAAGAAGCCAGAGGGACCCAGAGGTTTGGCATGCAGTTCCTGAAAACCTCAGGGAGGAAGATAACCTCCTGAACTCCTCATTAGTGCTAATGAATGGGATCTTGGGCGGGGTCCCTCATGCTAACACTGGTGACACAGGGGGACACAGGAGGCAGAGAAAAACTTTGTTCCTGATGCAATTAGATACAGCTTAGTTGTACAGTGGACACTGAGTCACCAGGTCACCAGTCCAGCTGCAATTCAGTCATTGGAGTCACTACATAACCACGTCCACTTATAGGTGGAGAGCTGAGCCTCCAACCAAAGTGACCTGTGACGTTTCAACAGCTGGCAAGCAGGATGCAGACTGCATCCACAAAAAGCCAATAACCATCTAACCGGAAGCTAATTTAAGGGGAGACAGAGTGGAACTGTGGAAGTCCCATACTTACTTTATGAGACCATCTTCCATGTAAATGTCAGCATAGAATGACTGATCATCATTGACTATTCTCCCTCCTTTAATAAGGAGACGATCACTCTGTGAAGAGAAAAACACAGCAGAAGTCAGCAGCAGGCAACACACATTTCTCAAGATACCAATGGACTGCTTCTCCTGGGTGCTCTCCTCCTGCATCACACAGCTCACTGCAACAGCAGATACTTCAGGAAGTTTGCATCTGCAATAACATTTGGAAAACAGAACAAGCACAAGGACTGAATGTCACCCAGACCAGAAATGCTCTTATGTTCCCTCCCGCATTCACACTTTTGGACCTGGGCAACCGAGAGAACAGAGACTGTGCTGCAGGGAACACCATATCCTGAGGAATATGAGCTCCATCTTCTACCTCCCTCTGCACAAGTCTGAGTGCTGGCTGCATGTGGTACCGGGGCTAACACCCTGGCCTCATACATGGGTTCCAGGTGTTCAGGTGACATTATCTGCTCCTGCTTTTCTAGAGGACATGCAGACTTCTTGATTGCTTGAAACACACCCAGCACCATTCCCAGCTTTCAGCCATCCCTTACTTCCCCCTTTGCTCCTGCAGATGCCTGCAGCCCCAGCTTCAGGGTGCGAACCCCCTTCTCTCCCCACCACCACCACAGCACAAGCCCACACCCAGCCGCTGACAGCCTCTGCAGTTTCACATGCAGAAGCATCTTGAGGAGCTTGCACCATTAATTCCTCTAAGGGAGCTGGGCTTGCTGCTCTGCGGGAGGGGGGGAAAAAAAAAGAAAAAAAAAAGAAAAAAAAAATCACTAATGCACGGTTATTCACAGCACAGAATCCCCTCACACCCCGCAGCGCACAGCCGCCAAAGAGCAAAGGCTGGTGCGCATTGCAAGGCAATCTCACTCGTGTGGCTCAGACAAAGAAACTGGGTGGGGAAGGCAGCACGCAGCACGGTGCTCTCAGCCGCTGCAGCTCAGCTTCCCTGGGCTTCTCCCTGGCAGCACTGACAGCCTTCAGCAGCCCGAGGCTCCACAGCTGAGATAAGGCCATCAGCAGCACAGGACCGGGACCCTCAGCAGCGCAGGCTGCAGCCATGCCTTACCCCTCATACACACAGTCCTCTCCGAGCAAAAGACCCAGCTCAGTTTTCCTCTCTCCTGACTGCAGGTGAAACACTGAGGTCTAACTGAGGTTTGCATGGAGATAGCCAGCAGGTCACTGCCTGCACACGGAGTTGCTACGTTGGCTGGTGGCATCAAGGTCACGGGCACCTCTCACTTCCATCTGTCTCTGCTGCAGCCCAGCCAGGCATGCTGACCAGAAGCACCCGGTCTGGGCCCACCCAGCTGCACACCTCAGGGGATGCCCAGGCTTGGGGCCATGGAGCTCAAACACAGACAATACTGCTAACAGATCACTGATCCTCCTCAGCACAGGGCACTTGTCCTCCCTTCTGCTTCTATACAAATGTCTTCTCACTAACAATACTGCAATTTTAAATTCAGAAAACACTAAAAGCGTGGGACCACAGACATATCACTATAGCCTGTCAGTCACAAGGGAAAACAGCTGAGCTGTGGCTCCTAGGGATGCAAAGGACTGGTATTTAAGTATCACTATGAGAAAGGCAGATAGCAATTACCATGCAGCAGTATCAGGCACAGGCTGTAAATCAGGGCTATGATCAGAAACACAACACTCCAGTTAACTCTATGTACAGTTTCTCCCATTTCCCCCATATGCCATGGCAGACCCTTGTTTGTTTTAGCTAGCCTGCTGGAAGAGAAAAGAGCCAACCTGCCCAAATCCAAAACCAGACTCCGGTATGTCACACCCATAGCCTTCGCACCTCCTGACTTCCCCTTCTGAAGTCCCGGGAGTCCATTCTTGCCAGCACGCAGAAGCAGCAGCACACACTGACGCTGGCCACCTCTTACTGCTCATCAGACAGAGGAAGGGCACACGGGCACTGGTGGTGTGGGAAGCAGAATGGAACACTTGACAACTGCTGAATAAACTGCTAATATAAAGTCAAAAAATACACCCACACACAAATGCAAACAGTCACTTTGTGACAGACATGAAGGGCTGCTCAGTACTCAGCTAGTTGCTAAATAAATAAGGTTGCTATACTCGCTACAGCTGCAGCACAAACAGGGCCTTTACTCAGGGGTCAGGCTCTGCCATGGGGCCTGCCCCATGCCTGCCCACCACAGCACCCCTGCGCACAGCAGGAGAAGGGCTGTGCTGGTACCCGCCTGATAACAAGGAGGAAGAATGCAACAAAGTAAAACAAGGAACATCCTGACACCCCATCTCCAGGCTCTGCATTACTCAGGGGAGCTCCCAGACATCGAGAAGACAGGAAAGCAGAAAGGAAGAGGATGAAACAGTTTGGAGGAAATGAATCTGAATTAATAGGCAACTTCTGCAGCACATGCATCCAGAGTGGCCCCAGATCACAATAAGCCCACTGTTCTCCCACCAGAGCTAGGCTGTGCCTCTCCACACCCACCACAGGCCACGTCACTGGCACTGCCAGCAGATGGGAGGCAGCCCCTCTCCTCCCGACCCACCAGCAGCACTGCCACGTGTGCCAGGGCCGGCAGGGCAGCAGGCAGCGGGCAGCAGCCTGGCTCTTACAAGGGCTGCGTGTGGTTGCAGCACAGGGCTGAGAGGTGCCCCAGGGCACACTGCCAGGCCCTCACTGGGATCTCTGCCACCCCACACCTCTGTCCTGCTGGGCAGCTCCATCTGTGTGCTGGACACTCTGTTGCAATGCCTGCTTGCATTCGGGATCAGTGTTAAGAAGCTTTCAAAACCATTACCCGTCTCCTCATGCCCACACTCTGCTCTTGATGCTCTTAAGCATCATCTGGCTATTTGAGATCCTGAAGTATCAGGAGACTTCTTAAAATCTCTTGGTGTGATGTGTAGCAGGGAGGGAGGCAGCTGCTTCCAGAGGGATGCTGGATCCAGCCAAGAGCACTGCTCACCTCACTAACTAAGCACAAGGGCATCGTTAGGGCAGCACAGAAGCAGGTGCATGGCTGTACTGCTCTTTACCTTGAAAAAGAATAGACACTAATTGCAAAGGTGTGACATCAGCAGCTAAATGTTTTCTTATTAAGGGACTACACGAGTGTTGAAAAGCCTCAGGCTGGAATGGCAGTGACAGCAGAGCTGTGAACTAACTCCTTTTTCCTCAACACTTATGGCCAGGTGTGGAACAGAACTGCCCAGTTGGTAACTGAGGCTTTTCTCCCCACGCAAGACGCCAACCAGCCCCATGCAAACCTCTTTATTTCCAGAGAGGCTACAGATGTCACAGAGATGTTGCCTGTGGGCTCCGATGAGATGGCTGAAAGGAGTGAGCACAGCCCATATCATGAGGAGATGTGGGAGCTCCCGACCGTCTGGGATAGAAAAGGCTTTTGTGACCAAAACAAAAAGACCAGAATATTTTGTTCCAACCAACAGTTCCACAGATAGCTATTCTGTGAAACTGTGGTAAGGCATTTCCCTTCTTTGAACCTCTACTTCTCTTTCCGCAGGGATAGGAAAATACTGTCAACAGAAGGAAAGGAAATATTTTGATTATGCCAGGGTGGGGGGAGCTAGCAAACATGCAGAAGGCTTGGGGTGACTCCTGAGCTCAGTGCCACAGCATTGGCACGCATCTGGACAGTAGCACAACATCTACTGGAGTCTGATGCACTGTGCACAGCGTGAGCTGCAGTGAAGAGCTCTAGAGCTGATGAAGCAGGCACTGAGAAAGCCAAAATATTTCATTAACCTCCCCCCTCCTCTCCATTTTTTACTCCACACCACCACCAACACACATGCCCAGACTTCCAAACCTCCTTTCAGTGGCCACTGTTTGCTTGTAACACTGTCACGTGTCACTTTGATCAGGCTCTTCCAATTCAGGTTGGGAATAATTTCACACCAATTCACCCCATGCAAACAAATGCACCCCTCACTTTTTCAAACTGATCCATCAGACAAACACTGTTTTTTCACAGATCGCTGTCAGAAAACAGCCTTCACTTGTGACAGCAACAGTGTTGAGTATAAGAAGAAATAGGATGGGAGCATCTGTGCATCTCCAGAACTGCCCAGGACAGTTTAAACATTAGCTGTCAGGAAGTAAAACCACTCTGATCTCCAATACCTGCAAAAAAGTCAAGTCTGCCTGTTCCAGGGGTGACAGGCAGTGAAGGCACTACTCTGCAGGTTCAGCAGTGCTATCAGTTTGAGACATACAGGTGGGCTACCACCAGCACAAGGCATTTCTAAGAGCTTTCAGCTGTGGAAAGGTCCCTGAGCTATCCCCCATCCTAATGGCACAACACAGCCTCTTCTAACAAGCACAGCTTAGCTGACGCTATGTGTCCTGACAGGCAATAACAGCCCCTGAAATGGAAGCATAGGGAAGAAGAACAAACAAGTGAAACCATGCCCGGGGGAGGCACAATCTGCATAAAGCAATGCAGTGCCTTTCTTCTAGAGAAGCCACCATAGCTGAGACATTCTTTACGCCACACTACTGAAAGAGAGAAGACCACCCCGTCCATGACTACTTCATTGCCTACCCTGCACCTCAAAGCACGTGTTCACGACCTAAGGCCACCTGACCCAAATTTCAGGGCAAGTGCCAGGGGGCCATCACCAAGATGCACGGGACACAGAAAAGAACTACCTGTGGTGTCAGCTTCAAAGACGCCATTCGCTCATAGCAATTCAAGCTTCAATAGGCTGAGGGAAGGATTTAACAGAGAGAAATAAAGCAAATTGTGAGGCTTTGTCACCACTGCAGTGAGAAAGTCCTTGCTGGATTCCAAGGGATCAGGAATCAGCCCCACATACCCACATATTGACACCTGTAAGGTGGACTGCACTTTCCTTGTGGAATGAACCCCAGAGAATGCAGGAAATCCCACCTGCAACAGCAAAGTTCTGGTCACTGCAGTCTGGGATACAGAAAAAAAGATTTGTGCAGAGATTTGTGAAAAGGCAATGTTGCTTGTTAAAGCAATTGGGTGGAGAACCTGCACTGACAAAAGAATTTCTCTTCATAGTAGCTGTGCTTCTTTGGGAGCAATTTGTTCACACCTGTACATAAAAAAGAATGAAGCTCTGCTCTCTCTATCCTTTTTCTTCAAGAAGCCAAAGCTCTCCTCAGGAGGAAAAACGGGCAATACAAAGTCAGCAGAAAGCCACAAATACAAGATGAAAGACCTTTTTGCTTCCCAAAAAGAAATCCCCACATGGCTCCTCTAAGGAGGGCAGGGGGGAAAGCAGCTGCACCCCACGGAGGAAAGCATGAGATGGATCAGAGCATGAAAACCTGACAGAGAAATCAGCACGGAGAGGCACCACAGCGACACTGGTGCAGCTGGACTGCCCGCAGCTTCGAAGGAAACATGTCAGCCGCCTCTTCTCGCTGGGTGGTGGCACAAACGTGCTGCGTTCATAATAGGTGCGGTCCCCTGCTCTACTGCACTAGCAGTGCGGACGCCGCACCTGACGCGGCGAGAAAGGAGATGGGCTCAGAATCCAGCGCACCGCCCGCCAGCACAGCGAGCATCCCGCAGACCACGGACGCGAACGCACCAGCCGTGCTGCGGCCCCGCCCGGTCTCTGCTCGCCCGCTCCACCTGCGCTCCGGCCGCGCACCGCCGGGGACAATGGGAACCGGCGCAGAGGGTCCGCGCTCACGGCCCGGCGGCGCTGCCGCTGCCAGGCGGGACCCCGCCGCGCTGCCCACGGGGAGCGGCCGCCCGCAGAGCCCGCGCCCGGCCGGCAGCTCCCGCGTCCGCATCCCCGCTCGGGAGGGAGCCGCGCCGAACGCGACGGCTGCGCCCGGACTTCTGGCCGCTCCCGCCCGGTGCCGCGATTCGAGCAGAGGACGGAGGCAGCTCCCGGGCTGCTGCCGGGCCGGACCCGCGGGCGCTGCCCGGGGAGCGGTCATCGCCACCGTCCGCCGCGGAGGCTCCACCAGAGCTGCGCTCGGCGCGGCCCTTCCTGGCGCGGACACCTGCGCGGGCGGCGGCTCTTTGTCTGCGCGCCGCCTCCCCGGCCCGAGGCGCGGGGCTCCCCCTTCCCCGCATCGCCCCCGCCGCCCGCGTCCCCGACAGCACAAAGGGACGACGGCACCGGAGGCGCCGAGGCGCTCAGCCCCACCGTGATACGCGGGATGTTCTTCTTGCCCTGGTAGGACATGGCGCCGCGCTGCCCGCCGCCGAGCGCTGCTCTCCGCTCCGCACAAAGGCAGCACCGCGCCGCGCCCACCGTGCCCGCCGCCACCGGGGACGGGAGACCGGCCCGCCCCGCCCCGCCCCGTGCCGCCCGCAGTGCCGCCAGGGGGCGCCCCCGTACCGGCACCGCTCACCGGGCACCCAGCGGCGCTCGCCGGGCACCGCCCGCCTGGAGCCGCGCACCAAACAGGGCTCCGCACGCCCGACGCCACTCGGCCGGCACAGGGCAACGCGCTGGGCTCAGCCCGGTCCCCCCTCCTGGGGAGGTCCCGAGGTTCGGGTCGCTGAGGTTGGGCGGCGCGGCCACTCTGCTCGATGCTAACTCCGTGCCCGGGTCCTGCCTGCAGAGACAGCAACCAACAAAGGTGGCCACGAATGGGGTTCCTTACGAGCTAAACATTCCCTTTGTAATAATAGTGAAGAGATTTCTAAAGAATAGCCTAGATGGTACAAATGGGGCACCAAAAATCACCTTATTTTTTTTTTCAAAAGCTCAAGAATCAAAAGCATTAAAACAAAAACAACAACAAACCCTACGATGCATTACACACACGACTCAAAGAACCAGGTGCCCACTGTAAACACTGCCAGTGCTGGCAGTACTATGGACCTCTGCGTTACGAAAACTGCCATCATTGTGAGGCTCTTACAGAGTCAGACTGGATATGTATTTCTTCTAAATCTGACAAACATTCACCTGCTTAAAGTGAGTCAGCAGCTTCTCCACAACTTACCATCACTACCACCATCTGCAACGTTCCCCAGGCTGCCCGGCTCAGCAGACCCACAGCTGGCCACTCACTGCCCCTGCCAGAGCAGCCCAGGGAGCACAGGGAGGGCTGAAAGCTTCCCCAACTCCCTGCTGCACCCATCTACTGCAGGAGTCTGCAGGTGCCAGAAAGGGAGTCGGAGCAGGGCTGGGCTGGAGCCTCTGTGACAGAGGAGAGAGCAGGGAAGGGACGTGGCAGCAGACCGCACCATTCCTGCTACAGTGCTGCAATGCTCCAAGAATTGGTCGTGGATTTTGGTGAGATAAGATTGGCTGGGCCTGCGGTATGAGGACACCCAATCCTTCTCATCAAACCTGCTGAAACTCCACACATTTATTTTCTAGAAAGTTGAAGAGCTGTCCCCCCACCGTGTGGTACCGTGGGACATGGTGTGCTGTCAGGGACAAAAAGAGCAGCAGTTCATCAGTCACTTACAGACAGATGAGACACAGACACGCACCGCTGCCTTCAGCACTCAGGCAGTTTCAGCCCCCTGGATGTTGGCCAACCACAGTGACCTCACAGCCTTCCTCTGAGGAGATGTGCAATGTGGCTGCTCCTGGTTGCTATGTGACACTTGCATAAATACACAGCCAAACACACCTCAGCAGGCCCCAGACATAGCACATGGGAAAAGATTTCACAGGGCCTTTTTCAGGTGCAGTCAGAGAAATGTTACTCTCAGGCTTCAAAGTATTCCCGACAAGAAGCACAGCCCACTGGTAAGGCACCTCAAAGTGGCAACACCCTTACAGCTCTCAACCTCCCCAGAACACCTTCAGGGAGAGACAACCACAGTTACATGTCAGTGTCCCACTGAGGTGGGTGAAAGGAGCGCAGCGAGGAGCAGCGGCAATGTGAGCAGAGCAGCGGCCATGCGCTACTGCAAGGACTTTGCCAGCAAAACAGACTCCATCTGACTGTGGCCTGTCAGTGCTCAGCTGCCAGGCTCAAAGAGTGTCACGAAGACAGGAAGCTGCTGATCTAACCCTTGTGCAAAGGATGAAAATAGGTTCAGCAGCCCTACGTGTCTTTGGTCAGTGACGCTCTCACGGAGGTTCAGTGAATATAACCACTCATGGAACAAATCAGACTCCAGCACTGCAGTGTTCAGCAGGCACGACAGGACAGCCCATCCCCACACACATCATCTCCTCCCTCCCACATTTGTTCTTTACATAAAACCATCCCTTCTTCTCTCGCAACGGTCAATTTCTCAGGGTCTGAACTACCTTGGGGTACCTCTGAGCACACCTGGCCACCTCTGGGGGGGATTCAGCTCCCAGCCATGAGCTCTCCTCAGTGTTTGATGACCGTGCTGTCAGTGCTGCTGGTTCCAGCCTTCCCAAACTCCAATGCTCAACTTTACAGCCAGGGGAAAGTGGGAAAAGAGCCTACTGGCTCTGTTACTGGAAAATACTCACTAGCTATCCCCATCATGCTAGCTTGCCCATCGTTCCCACCATTCACATCATCTCCCAGAGGCAACATGGAACTCTATAGACTTTCAAACTCTCACTCAGAAGCAGATACGAATGGGATGGAATCTGAAACTCAGATGCTTGCTCTGGACTTGCAAGGTCTGCCAGGAGGCAGCAGAAGAGCCTCCATGCTGTACAAGGCATGGGGGGACCATGACATTTTTTCCACAGTGGAGCAACTCAGCTTAGTTTTCTCCTGGCTGGATTATACACTGGGTTTTTGGCAATGGAAAGAAGGAGAGAATTTAACCAATGTTATGGCCTGAGACAAGCTACATTTCCAGGTCAGGAGCTGATGTTTTCAAGGAATTACCATATTAAAACCACCAGGTATTACTGCCACTGCACCCCAGCTCGATTACCATATGATTGCAATCACCTGTCCAAACTGACATTAAGTTCTCTGTAGTCCTGTCAAGGATGAGTAATTTCAAGACTGTTCTTTTTCCTTTGGACTGAGGTTACCAGTGGTGCCATTCACAAAAACCTCAAGAGCCAACTTCACGCCTGTTGGAGATGATGCTCTGCAGAATGCAATCAAGGCTCTGGAAAAGCAGAAGGTCTGGAGGGTCTGCCCCTGATCACCAGAACACAGGGATTCCAGCATGCCCATGGCACACACCAAGACACCGTCCCTGTTAAAACATTGGCTGTGGACACCCAGAGGTTTGTGAACTACCTTACACTCTTCACAGAGAGCCATTAAGAACAGCCTCGATGCCATTTGGCTTCAGCCAACCAGACAAGACTTCTGAACCTCCAGCTGAGCTGAAGTACAGCAGGGTCAGGAACAGAGGGAAGAAGGGAAACTAATATAAAAGCACTTTGAATTTCTATTAGATACTGGCAAAATTACATTTCAAAAATATTTAATGATGGTGGAATCTAACTGCTGTCTTCAAAAGTTGCAAGTGCATGAACTTACTTATGGGACTGCCTGTGGGAAACAAATGGTGAATCCCCCTAGGAGCCCTGCTGCCCTATTAGTGGGCCTGCTGTCAGCTGCCAGCTCGGACACTTGCTAACCCAATGGGATGCCACTGCTTTCACAAACATCTCCCAGGACCCCCCAACCCCAACAGGCATGCCAGGCCTCTGAGAAATGAATAGACCCCAGGCTGCAGAAGACAGACCCAGCCCTGCTTCACATCAGCAGGACCACACACCCCTGAGCAAACAGCATGCAGGGAAGGCATCAAGGGATGGGAAGATTATTTCTTCTCTTTGCCAGAAACAAATGAGGTTGAAATTAAACATGTCAAATAGAATATACCCCAATCTGTACATGAGTGACTGATGCTTTATAGCCAGCTACAACGCAATTACAGCCTGAACCTGCAGGGCAATGAGCTGGGTGACTCAGCGAATGCCCTCCCTTTTGTGGTGCACTCGAGGCGAGGGCAGGGCTGGGAAGGAGCCAGCAGCCCCGGGCTGGCCCAGCAGCTGTGTGACGAGGCACCATCCCCACTGTGCTGCCCAGTGCCACTGCCAGCAGCACCTCGCTTCAGAAACACGATAGAAACGAGGAGAGTGCAGCAGAGCGGCATTGGGTTTATGACAGATCACAAATATAACAGCTCTGACACAGCCGTGGCCTCCCAGGGCTTAGTGGCCAGAGCTGTCCCCATGTCCCCTCCCATACCTTCACATGGAGCGGACTGCTGGGACCCGGCGAGGAGCAGAATGACACGAGGTAAAAAGGGACGGGACAGAAGCACAGGAGCAAACAGGTGGCACCGGGTTTGCAGACACAAGTGCACACGGCACAACGCCTGCCTGTAAATGGCCTGGAGGGACGCAAGTGCTTGAAACCTGACTGCAGGAGTTCATTCCGGACAGAAGCAGCGATACAGCAAAGAATTCAGCATACAGCCACGTTTGCAGGGGAACAGTGCGGGTCGCCCAGGCTGAGACTTGGCTCTCGGCCAGAATTGCTCTTCTCCCGGCCCCCCGACTGCAGAGATGCCCGGCGCTGCTGCCGCTGGATGTCACCAGAGAGCGGGGCCGTCCCCTCGGAGCTCCGCTCCCCGTAGGCTGCAACCCGCGGGCCCCTCCTGCAGCTTGGTGAGCGCAGCGCTACCCGGAGGGCACTGCGGTACCCGCACAGCAGCCGCACACGGGCACGTTTCATCCGGCACTGAGCCGGGATGTGGAGGGCACCAAGGGGCACCGGGCGCTGGCCCAGGTTGCAGGTCGCCATCAAAGTCCTGCGCAGGGCACGGAACAGAATGAAGGCCCGGGTGCTCAGCTCAGCCTCGCTCCTGCTCGCCCTCAGCTAAACGGGAAGATCCACCGCTAGATCCAAACCTGCTTGCTGTAAAATGGCATTCGGCCATTCCCAGCAGAGCAATGAGAGCTGCTGGACTGAACCCACAGCCAGGACTCAGCCCAGCAGAGTGAGCCAAAGTACTGCTGTATTTTCCAGCTCCTCTGCCTCGTCTCCAGGAAGAATGCCGGCATGTTTGATTTTTGTTTCTTCCTCCTGTTTCCTCCAGTCATCATAGCAACTGCTTGTGAGCAGAAAAAGCAGCATTCCCCATCTCTCTGCATAGGTAACGATGGAGGAGTACACATAGGGAAAACTTGTGCTTGAAGCTAAACATCAGAAGAAGTACGGATCTAAGTGGTCTGCGTGGTGGTTCTCCTCGGGATTAGGGCTGCCAGCAACCAGCTCTGCACTCGCTCAGACCACTCCTGCAGAGCAGACCGCACTGATGAGATGCTCTTCCAGATCTCACACTGTTTCTGCTAGAAAGGGGGCTTGTCAGCTGCCCCAGGCCTGGAATTGTTCAAGGCCAGCTTAGATGGGGCTTCGGGCAACCTCATCTAGAACAAGTTGGCAATTGGTCATCTTTAGGTCCCTTCCAGCCCAAATCATTCTACAACTCTATTCCATGACTCTAAAAGCTGCTTGCTTTGATGCCGTTTGCAATGGCAAGGCAAGTTTGCCTAGGAAGCCAAGGACAGAAGGGCAGGAATGAGCAGTCGAAGAAGGGAGAAGCTCACATTCAGAGGGATCACGGTGAACCCTGTGGGTCTCACACACAACTGAGCCACCGCAGGCCTGGCTGGCCCAGCAGCCTTGGACAGTCAGGCTGAGCTGGATTCTCATAGAACCACAAAAATTAAAAAAAAAAAAAAAAAAAACGGAAAACCAAAACAAAAATCTCTTCTCTGCAATCCTGAGGGGGGTGATACAGAGGTTATGAATCAATGCCATAGAAGCGCTTTATGGTCCTCAGCATAAATGCAAGATTTTAAACTGTTCTGAATGGCTGTGCACAACCGCAATTTCTTGATCCCACTCAATTTGCCGGTAAGGAAAAGATTACTCCTGGATCGGTGTCTCTGCTATAAATACTGGCAGTGGAAACAAATTCTGGATGCTGAAGTCATAGCAAATGTTAAGAGTGTCAGAAAAAGAATAACTGAGAACAGAGTTAGCTTCTCTGCTAACTCAGCTTTGTTCTGCATCAGAAGCAGCCCTCCGCCTCACTCTGTGTTCTGTCACCTACAGTCAGAGCGGTGCCACACAACTGCAGGGCAGGGCCTGTCAGCTCCAGCTCAGCCAGGAAGAAGCCAGACCCTTCCTCGTGCTGGCCAGAGCAGCCTCAGCCTGTGGGGAAGCTGTAATCCCCAGTTTGTGGGCCCACAGCCAGTTGCCTTGGAAATGACAACTTCACTGCAGAACCACACAGCAGGATGGGATGAGAAGTCTGGGGTAAGCATAACAAACCAAATGCTCCCCGCCCATGTTACTGAGCAAAAGGGTGGAAGAGTAAGAGCCCTGTATGCCGAGCAGCAGGAAGGGCAGCGCATGCAGGGCGCTGCCACAGGCTGCTCTATACCATCCCAGGCACCAGGCACTGAGGAGATGCCATGCCTGTGAAGTTCAGTTCACCATCTCTCACAGCTGTGCTGCCCTGCAGGTGCCCAGCAGAGATGTGCAGGGTGCATTTATCTGTCATCAATGCCCAGGGAATGCCCTCACCACAGGAATTCAGAGGATGCTGTCTATGAGTTCCAGAGAAACTTTCTCTGACTTCATTATAGTAAAATACATGACACAATCCACACATGTAGATAAAAAGCATGGCAATACTTGAGAAAAACTGCATGGAACTTCACAAGGGTAGAGTCCACACAGAGTATTACTGATGGAAACCTGCACTGAGCTCAATTCCACTTCTTAACTAAGGTCCCTGCAATGCTCCAGAACAATGTACCGTTCCTCCAAAACTTGAGCATTCTGCAACAACAACCCCTGATGCAGCAGGTCCCAGATCTGGGGGAGGTCTCCTGACGTAGCAGAGAAAGCCCCAGGCACAGCTCTCACCCATCTGCACTGGGAGCAGGCGAGCCCAGAAAGCCATGCAGGTGCTCAGCAGCCTCTGCACCACTGCCCTGGCTCAGCCATCTCCAGCTTGGAGGAGTGCTCACCCTCACAGTCCCCACATCAACTAGCAGAGCTCAGATTCCCACTGATAAAGCAGTCAGGCACCTGGCTGCCTTTGCAGTAAATCAGTGGAATGATTTCACTGCCGCCTTCCCTCCTTCTCCAAGAATATGTTCACCGAAAAATTATCCGATACACCCCATCTGCTGCCCACTGCACAAGCGAGTCCTTCACCCTCAGCTTTTCTAACAAACAGTTACTTGGTCAAGGGTAGATCACTTAACCTTTCTTTCTGTTTCTTAATCTTGAAATTATTCAAAAAAGTTTAATTTATCTCAACAAAGGAGTCTTTGTGTGCTCTGAATCTGCAAAGAGTTCAACATAAGCAAACTCTTTGTGACTGCACAGACACACTAACCTGCCATAGCGGGGGGTCAGTGTGCCAGAGGGGCCCTTCCCATTGGGGCTGCTGTGCTCTGGGGCACTCCTGAACTTGGAAGTTGTAGGAAAAAGTCATACGATTCTTTCTGGCCGTGCAGTAACAAGAACATTTATATGTGAAGCTTCCCACCCTCTCAGACAAGAAGTGTAGATAAAAAGGGCCTGGTTTCTGATGCTTATCAAATGGAAGCCTTCAGAAGAAGAAATGTGGGAGCAGAAAACACCAGAAAGAGTTGTTGAAGGGAAGTATCAACTACAAAATTCTGGTAGAATGGTCTAAACAAGACCTTAAAAGGGAACGAGACTGCTCCAAATACTGGTACAGCTAATTAATGAAAAGCTTGGAGACAAGCCCGCAAACAGGCTACAGCAAATTTCTGCTTCTTTTTCAGCAAGCATCAGCTTAATGTTATTTCAGTGGTCTGATAATCAAACCATACCGACAAGGCTTGCACTGATAGGAGCAGCATCAAGTTTGCTCCTGACTCTGTACAAGGAGCAAACTGCAAGAGCAGGAACATCCAGTATGCCAGTAAGAAACCTGAAAGCAGAGACTGAAGAAATGAAAGCACAATGAAGAAAGCTCACAGCATCCAGCTGCCAAGCTAGAAGCTCGTACAGAACACAGCGGACCTTGAGAACAGCTTGATGTTTCTCCTGAACACCAATACAGGCCAAATCATTCACACCACTGCTTCTGCACCCACCGGGCTCCAGCTGAGCTCAGTACTCCAGATGAGCAGGGATCTTTGCCAGTGGTTGTGCTCTGGACACAAGATGGTGTTTCTGCAGAACCCCAACATCACCACATCACTTCTTCAGGCTAAGCTGCCCTCCTGCTGCTGAGTTTAGTGATTTTTGTTTCCAGTTTTAAAAACGGGCTTTATTTATTTGCTCTGTTAACCCTTGAAAAACAATGCCCTTAGGACCACTGTTTACTACAAATTTCACCCCCTAACTCACTGAGCAGCAGGCCGGCCTGCAGCCTTACTGCTTCACATATGTATGTGAGCACCAGATTCACTGAAATCCTAAATGACATGCTTACTCAACACCATTAACTTAAAAATCCTCCTGCTAAACTCACACTGATGTATACGGAATAAGAGCCAAAAAAGCAACCTCTATCTGAAGAATCCATGCTGCTAAGATAGAAGAGTATTTATTTGTTCATATGAATTTAGTACGAGTTTAGAAATGTTGTGCCTAATGCTGCCCTTCAGAAGTGCCACTTCCAGGTCAGCGTGAGGTCTCTGGCTTCTGTGTCACAGTGAGATCAGGGCTGGGCTGCAGTTACTCCAAAGAGTAACTCTAAAGCGTCTTTTTTGGGGGTGGGAGAAGAGGATGTCCATTCATTAAAGCATAAAAAGAGCAACGTAATAGAAAGAGTCAGCAAATCTAACGCTCAGCTTTACCATTCTTGGTAACGGGGTGTAGATCTTTTTATTATATTTCCAAAAATCACTGACATCCCAATTCGCAGAGAGGAGCGCTGCACGTTGGAAGATAACAGGAAAGCCTTCTTTCCTTCCCTTAAGGAAGACCGGGAGGAACTGCAGATCCTCCTCCTGGTAAACCAGAGAAAGCAACAGCCCGAGCCGCAGCAGCAGCTGAGTAACAAACTTTGCCTCGAGTTACCGCCGCCAGGACGGAGAAAAGCAGCGGCGCCTTCTGCCGCCCCGCCGCCGAGAAGAGCTCCCGCCCCGCACCGGGACAAGCGTCCGCCGACCGGCCCGTACCTTATCGTCGTCGGGGGACAGGTTCTGCAGCCGCTCCTTGTCCGCGGCGCCGCGGACCTCCCCGGGGTCGGGGTCCGGGACGGCGGCGGGGTCCGGTTCGGGGCGGGCGGCGGACGGCGTGGCACGGCGCTGCCCGACGCGCAGCGCGCCGAAGTCCAGAGTCTTGCTCTCGAAGGCGCCCTCGACGCTGCAGAAAAGGCCGCCGCGCTTCTGCCGGGGTACGGCCGCCGTGCCCGGCCGCGCCAGGTACACCGGCAGCTCGTCGCTACCGCGCCGCCCGCCAGCCGCCATGCCCGCCCGCCTCGCCGCCGGGGAAGGGGCCGGGGACTGGGCCGCGACCGGGGCGGGGGCTTCCCCGCGGGGCGGGGAACGGGCGGGAGCGGGGCGGCCCCAGGGGCAGGCGCGGGGGCCGCTCGACTGGGCGGGCCGGCTGTCGGCGTGTCGGGGCCGCGGTGCCGCCGCCCGCGGGGACGGGAGCGGAGAGCGGGGCCGTCGAGGCCGTCGGCGCGCTGGAGGTGCGGGCGGCCCCGGTGCGGCTTTCCTAGAGAGCGTTTGCCGAGCGGCGGGCGCTAAGCTGAAGCCGCGGAGCGGCGGGCGGCTGACGGGGCGCGTGCAGGCGCGCTGCCCGGCGATTCGTCCCGAGCGTCCGGTCCCGCCGCTGCCGCGCCGGTCAGGGCGCTGAGCGGCGCTGCGATGTGTCCGCGCGCGGGCGCATCTCCGGCCTCTGCGCAGCGATGGAACAGGGAATCCGAGGTGGAAGTTCGGTGCCCATCCCGCTGTGGTTTTGCTGGCAGTGTTCGCTAGGGCTCGCTGCCAACGAATAGGCTCGAGCGTAAGTGCGCGACTATCACAGATGGCGCTTTGGTGAGCTTCTGACTTTACGAAAAGTGGGTGCTGCCTGCAGGCGAGCTGTCACAGGCGCGAGGCAGTGTGGCATTGTGCTCACGTCCGCAGTCACTGCAGGAGCACGTTGTCGTTCATACCTTACAGATAGACGCAAGTGATATCTGCTGCAAAAACTGTCGTGCAAACACAGCCAGCATATAAGCTGCATGTTTTGGCTAATTTAAGCTTTGAGATTTCCCTTGCAACTTCATTTCAAAAGCACGGGAGATCTGAAAGACAGAGAGGCAAGGCTGAGTTTTAAATATGCAAACTGGTGTTTAATTGAGCCTATCAAATTCATTACACAGCAGCAAAACCAGAGTTGTTGACTTAAAATTATTTTTCCAAGTACTTATTTTTTGTTATACAGAACATTTGTACATCATACCTGGGCTTAATATCATTCAAAGTGATTTCTCACACCCCCTATTTGTGTTCTGTTGTTGACTAAGAGATGTCGTTTTCCAACATTTTCAAGAAAGAAAGCAGTACCGTTGTCTGCCGGTCCTCCGAAGGTTGGTGGTTCTCACACAGCAAAGTGTCCATGGAACCTGACCCCATCACAGAGAACAATGACCCCGCGTGATGGTAGGAGAGGCAGTTTGTGGCTGCTGGCTGACACAGGCCTGAAGTGAAGGGAAATGATTTGGGATTGTTTCCTTCCTTTTGCGCCCTGGGAAGTAGCCTGCATTTGTTTCTGGGTATATACCACAATAACTGACTGTCCCTTTTTTCCCCACCTAAGCAGAACAATTTTCAGGACCTTAAATTTTTAACTAATTATTCAGGTTCAGAGGGCTAGGAAAACAAAGGGCCCACTAGATATAAATATTTATAACCATTGTGTGTCAGTAAACTTGCACGAGTTACTTTTAACGAGTAGCAGAAGAAGGAAGCACCCGTCAGACATCTGAATGAGTTTGCTGCAGTTTCCTCGACTACAGCACAGGCTTTCCATTCGTAGCCAGCTGCTTACTGGGGAGACTGCTGGCACTGCTCAAACCACTGCATGGGAAGCGGCTGCTCAGTGGGTTTCTGCATGAATTTATCTTCTTTGTGCTGCAAGCAAGGTCTGCTGAGCACACGCTGAAAACTGGGCCAGCTTCTGCCCCAGCAGCGGGGGATGTGACACAACTGCTGCTCTCTCCTTGCAGAGCAGCTCCAGACAGCAGGCAGACCCCTGCCAGGTCAGAGCTCTTGAGGAAATGAGCCTTCCTTGGGACAGAATGGGTGTTCTCAGCCCCGTGCTCAGGAGTGGAAGTGTAAAGCCCTTGTTTGGGCAGGGACCCCTCCTATGGCTGTGTACAGAGAAGGAAAATTCCTTGGAACGGGGCCTGGCCTTTGTCTGATTCTAGAAATGTGCAAAAGTTTCTGCACTGTGCTTTAACAGAAATATTTATTTAAATCTTGGTTCTTATGTTTATTCTTCCTAGTACTTTGCAGCAGAAATTACTGCATTGAATTTGTTTGCTGGAAAAGGAGTATGGAGGCTGTTTGAAATAATGGAGGCCTTAAAATCCAACCGTTAATGGAAATTATTCACTGTATAAAAGCCAATTCTTTGTTTTATTTCTCTGCCTTCTACAGCAGAATCTTTAGATCAAGTTGCCATTCACTATTAAGGATCTTTTTGTTAGGTGTTATAAGACCATTTGTGCAAAACTACTATGAAAACTGAGGCTTGGGTTCAGTATCAATGCAATGGCGTTGCTTTTGAGCCCGGAAGAATGCGTATTTCTTTATTTGTATGTCTGCAGATCAGATTTGAAGCTTAACTGCACAATGACAGAATGTTTGTCCTCTGTAATTAAGCGTGATTTCTTCAAATCACATGTTTATATGCCAGCTGGCAAAGTGCTTTTCACGTAGTCATGAGTGGAATGTCTTCAAATCCTGCTGGCAAACCTGATCTCCCATTGTTTGTCTATGCAAAGTGCACAGGAGATACAGATCAAGGAGGGGATTCCATGACAAGGCTGCCGTCCCCGCCCGGCGCAGGAGGATGCAGATGGCAGCATCTGAACGCATGTCCTTGGGTGCTGCCACAGGACCTGCCAGAACCACGACATCAGCCCCACAGCGCATCTCTCTGGCTTCATGACTGCATTCATTTCCTGACATGGAACAAGATTCCCAGGAGTCTGACTGAGCCTTCCTGATGGTTGTTGATGATCATATCTTGAAATAAAAGAAATAGGATAATCTGATTTGGGGAACAGCATGTGTTTTATGGGGAATTATGTTTTGTGCTCAAACTTCTCAATTTATGTTCAATTACACTGTCCCTTTCTAGCTGAAGATGAACTGTTTCTGTTAAGCAGCACTCAGAAATGGAAATGAGTCGCAGCACAGGGTGAACCATACTAGTTATGAATGGGGGAGCAGTGCAGCCTTCTTGGAAACGTCCCTTAGCCAAATCCTTCTCCAGAAGGATTAGTTAATGCGATGGGACATAATCGCCCTGTCTGGGGTGTGCCTTGTACACCCAGCCTCCTTATAGATTTCCTTTGTTGTTACTCATGTGCTGCAAGAGCACCAGCTGGGTTTCCTGCTAGCACCTTGGCAGGGGATCACAGGCTTCTGCCCAACAACTGCCCAATCGCTGAACAGCCAGGGAGAGGCACCACACGTGGATGCAACTTTCACCAGCATTTTTTCAGTGAGGCTGCCCATATAGCAAGAGTTACCTGCTAAGTGTTTAAAAGGGAGTTTAAATTGTCCACTGAATCATTTGAACACCTGATTCCTGGTTTCCAGATGCACTACATGATGTGATTCTGTGTGTAGCAAAACCAGAAAGGAATTAAAAAGAAGTGAGGAATGTCCCATGTTGTGATTTCTTGCTCACATAATTCCTGTGCCCCTGGGAGCTGCTCAATGCACTGGGAGGTTCAGGTTATGCGGTGAAGGCGAGGCCCGCAGAGGCTCATGCCTCCCTTGTCTCACTAATATGATGGAGGTCATTGGCCCTCACTTTTGCATTAGACTTCTAGGGGAGCAGAGTCAAGAGCTAAGTAACAGAACTTCACAATATGTAATGCTTTGCTCTTTATTCTTGTTTCTTTTTTCTGGAATTACTCAGCCTGTTTAAAGAAAGAACCGCTGGTGGTGGGGGCGCATTTTGGGCTCTGTAGATATGACCACAATGCTCATTTGACTCAGGGAACGTTGTGTTACTGGAAGAAAATAGACTGTTGACTTCAGCTGACAATTGCCCCCTCTGTTGCCAATGCTCACAAGCTCAGGCAAAGGAGAACCATGTCGTGAGTGAAGACATTTCCTTCCTTCAGCAAGATAACACCAATGTCTCTATCTCACATGCTTCCCACAGGATTTTACAGGTTGCATTCCTTTGCTACACACATGACAAGTAACAATGAGATTATCTGAATTAACTGAGTTATCTTGTTTCGTGCTACTCTGCAGTCCTTATTTATTTATTCAAGTTTCAGAAGACTGCCAGATAAACAGGATTTCTTTGCTAATTCATTCTTGCAGCAATGTCAGGGCAACTTCCAGCACTGCGTTTCCTGTGCCTCAGGAAAACTGAGGCTGAGCACAGAATTAGTGAAGGAGCCAAACTTGACAAGAAAAGTCTGCTGTCCTGTTTAGATTTAGAGGCAGAGGTCAGAGATGACTGGCTTCTCCCATTTCCCAAGAAATGGCACACTTTTTGAGAGTAGGCTGTTACCATCATCAGTCAGGGAACGCAAGTGGATCATGCTTTATCTGCCAGTTCATACTGACATTTACAGATTGTGATCAAATGGTATGTAACCTTTTCTTTGACGTGACAAAGGTTGTGTTGTTGTCCTTGAGAAGAAACCACAGACAGTTTTCCAGTCTTTCTGCTATGATTGTGTCTGGAGGGATGGCAGTTTTTGGAAACGCAGGCAGCTAGAATTGATGACAGCATGGCAATAGTACAGCAATGTTAAATACATCCATATGTAGTCACGTTTGATATGTCTGTTGAGACATCAAAGAACTGGTGATAATTGTCTTTGCCACAGAGTCATGCTGGGAGCTGATGTTCAGCTGATTTAAAATCAGTTTTCCAGAACAGAGTTTACTCACAGGAATGTCTTTGTTCCCAAGCATATGAGTTTATGTGGGAGCCTATGAACGTGCCATTTATTTGACTGGGCCCAATCTGGGCACATCTGGTTTGGCAGTTGTGCTGCCCTACACACCTGTAGTTAAACAAGGCAATACAGACCCTGTCAGCTCTGCTTTGTGTTGGATATGCTACAGTGGACGAGATAAGTAAATGGGTGAGACTAGAAGGGCATACTTTGTGCTGCTGGAACCTGGCAAAGAAGGCAGGATGGGTATCTAATATGGAAGAGATATGAGGTGGGAAATAAGCCTTTACATCAGGTACTGGTGAAAGATTTCATCACAGGCACAGGCAGCATCTGACAAGCTGCTATTAAGTAGGGTGGCAATTTTAATGAAATATTTCAGCAAAGTCAAAGAAAAAACATTTGATTGTCAAAAGCCTATTCATCATTTCATGTTAAAGTCACAAGGGAAAGCGGGTTCATAGAACATTCATATCTGTTTCAGAATTCTGTTCTACTCCTAGAGTGTATTCCTTCTAACAACACATACAGATTGACTTCAGCATGCTCTCAGTCTCCACGCTGAGAACACTTACCTAATGTTAGAACAGATCTATAATCTTCTGTGCTGGGTTATTCCAAGAATACTTCTGAAATGGAGCAATGCCTTTTGCTTCCAGATTTGCTTAGTGCTGAACAAAATCTATAGGAAATTCTCTACACGTTGGATTTTTGTCCTGAAATGAGCTGATAGCCAAAAAGTTAGCAAATAACAATTGTGAAACAGGAGTTCAGAAAATTTCCCTTTGGGAAACCTGGCCTCTGCTTCTTTCTCCAGACCTGAAGTGGTCTCCCCTTCAATCTCCCTGCACACAGCCTTGTTCCTAGCCTCAGGAGAGCATACTGATGCTCTACAGCAAAAACAGGTGGTGTATCTAGAGATAATTAGTGATTATATGCCAGTGATTACATGCGTATAATTAGTAATTAGATGTTTACAGAGTAGAATTACAGTGGATTTAAAGGTACAATGTTTGTTTATATGGTTTCTTGCGATTGCAAAAATGCAAGCAGTGAAATATATTTTGACCTGGCTGGAGAAGTAGGCAGGACTTTCCCTGTGCACATTTTCTGTCACTGCCCTACACCTACTGGTACAGCCCAGGACATAAGCACCTTAACTGCATAAACACTGCAGGAACCAGACTGTAACTGAGAGATCACAGACTGCTTGGCTGTCCATCCAGCCACACAACGCATTTGCCATCACACTGAAGCAAAAACCTCTTCCCTAAACAGCAGTGAGCACCACCTCACAGGACCTGGAACCTGTGCTTGCTGTGGTCCTGACTACTTGCTGATTTTCACAAATACAGATGAAAGTAAGTGGGCTGGGAAAGCGTCATTATCTCAGGACATGTAAAATTGTGCTAACCTCATTTCACGATGCTTAATGTGACAAGAGAGGTGATTCCACTGCCAGCTGTCCTGCATCAGTCTTGGCTCAGCATCAGCCACCAGTGAAGCATTAGCAACAGCTGAGCAAAGCCTTGGCTCCAGCACTGCTTGCAGACTCTGCTTTTCCCCCAGTGAGTCATGACTTTATTGGGATGAACTGTAACTGGAAACAGAAATGACAGGCCAGTGACACAGTGCATGAGCAGCAGGCAGGCTGAGCAGGCTGCTGATGTCAGCGTGACAGGAACCAGCCTGCAAGGAGCAGAAAGAGGCCCTGGCCCAGGAGGGCTTGACAGTAGCAATGTCATTGCTCTGTGTAGAGCACAGGAGTGGGTCCTGGATGCTCAGAAAGGGGTGTGGGGCTCCCAGAGGCTAAATTCAGGTTCATTTGAAGTTGCAGGCAAAACTGTTGTCCGCTCAGCTTGTGATGCATTTGGTTTCCAGCATTGTCAGCACCACTGTTGCCTCACAGAGCAAATGTGTTACATTGCCTGGTTTATCACCTCAGACAGCACAGTGGGCTCATAAACCCAGCAGCTTCATAGGAGAGGCTAGGGAGACACTGAAACCACCTGCACTGAAACATAGAGACAATTGTTCCTATGGGCAGATCCCTGCTGTTGCTTTCCAAGAGGCAGGAAAGTCCACTCTGCCTCCAGCTCTCCTGTACAGATGCTTGCCTCTCACCAGGGCTCTGGCCCGCTCAGGATGGTTGATAGCAGCTGCTTTTACATCTTTCTATATCCTTGCCATGGTCTCTGCTCACACAGTTTGGGTTATAACCTTTTGTTTACCCCCCCTCTCAGCAGTGCAAAATACATGGCAAATGAAAAGCGAGATCCAGGTCTTGTCGTAGCAGATTACTACAGAGATTTGTACCGAGGTGACAGATGCTGAGCAAGGACAGAGCCACAGAGGTCAGAATACCACCAGTCCAGAGGAAGTCTGGAAGTATTTCTGCTTTCCACTCCATACCACAGAGCCATGTAGTAAACACTGAAGTCTTCCATCTGTTTGCAGGCAGAGGCAGGGAGAGAAATCATGACATAGAGATTTATTCCTGTTGGCCTGAGAATCAAAGTAAATCCTGGCTGAAATCCCTCTCTGTTGAAGGAAGTCGCTTCAGGAGAGAAGCATTCAAATGAAAAGATAAGTTCTAGAGATTTTATTTAAGCTAAAACAGTCCCCTTGAAGGTTTTATGCAAAGAACAGAGAAAAAGAGCCTAAACACCAAGATCACCCCAGCTCACAGGGACACTGCAGCCATCCAAGCTCAGCCTTGTGAAGGTAGCTGTTATCGCAGCCTGACATACGCACCAGAGAATTACCAGGTCTGATCCAGCCCAATAGTTGCAGCATTCTTCCCCCACCACCATTACAAAACGAGTTGGTGACTGGACCCACATTAGGCAGTTGTCTGTTTTTCTTGTGGTGCAGCCAAGACGGAAGGGGATGCTGACATTTCTCTTAGGGACTGACTTGCAAATGTGATTCGCATGAAAAATTTACCCATCCAAACTTTACTTGCATTTCTACTTCATAGTGGTTCCTGTTAAATGTATCCAAAATAGCGATGATGGTTTCATCTTGCTGTGTTCATCTTGGCTAGGAGAGTTGGTTTTATCACATCCTTATTTAAAAACATCGTCCCAGCTGAAACTAAAATATATAATAAAGTAAAAGTAAAGCTGGATTAACAGAAATGTGGCTCCATAGAGATAGATTTGTGCAAACCCAGTGCAGTTGAAATCACAATCAGGCTTGCTATGTTTTGTAACAGAGGTAAACATTTCCTCTTTTTTCATGGTGCTGGCAAACAAACCATGTCTGACTCCATTGGTCAGGCAAAGCAATTACGTCTCTGAGGTGCACTGAGAAGAGGCAGGCAAGAAATAAATATGTTCAAGGCAGTTCAACAAAGTCCTTGATGCTGACACTACTCATTGCTGTGCAGCAAAATTTTCCTATGGATAAAGAAGGAAAGCAAGACAGTAAAAAGAGGAATCTTTCAGCAGACCCGGGACCAGCAATTTTACGAGTAGTTTTGCTCAGTCTGTTTTCACTGCCCTACATAATTTCTCTTTGAAAGTACTGCCAAATTATCCTACAGCTGTTAAGGACTAGCAGGCTATCCCTTCAAGAGAAATGTTAAAATAGATCAAAACAGATAATGTCCATTTATGGAGTTTGCAAATTATACTGAAGACAAAAGTAAGCACAGCTTATGACAAAAACAAGTCATCTGTATTACCAAAATCTATCACCAGCACACATCCTGACCTTCAGTTCTTTGCACGTGGTCCTGGAATGAGCTGTTCCCTGAGCTCAATTCCAGTTCCTCACATCAAGCCCACATCTCTTTAAGAAGGCCAGAACCCAAACTCAGCTGCACTGGATGCACCTGGAAGAAGTGAATTAAAAAGGCAGACCTTGGCCAGAGTAAATCCCACCACGTTCACTCAGCCTTAGGCTTATGGTGCATCCAGAGAGAGGGGAGTTGAGCAAGTTGGTCCAATTTCAGACCACGTGGACTAGTCCTGTTTCCCAGCAAAATTCTTATCCAAATAGATTTTCTTCCTGACTGAAGTGTGATGTGCACAGCTGCTAAGGGTCTGCTCCGCTGGGCCGTGATAGGAGGTTGCTCTGCAGCAAACCTTCAAACATGCAAGACGTACTTGCAGGGTTATGCTCCTAGAGTGCTGTAACTTCTGTTTTTTCCTTCTATTTTCCTTCTCTGTGAAGACAGTAGAGACTTCAAGTACTAAACTGTCCCTGAATGCCATCCAGATTTAATTTCAGGACCCTGTCTCAGAAGCTGGAAGAGGAAGCTGCAGGTAAATCAGGATACTGTAATGTCTGCCTGGTTCTGCACTGCTTTCCTTTGCAGAAAGATGTGCAGAGCAGGCAGTGGAGGACTGTGCTCCATTCCACCCTCTGCTGAGCATAACTGCTCCCTGAAAGGGTGAGGCAGTAAAAGTCATGCTACTAAACCTCTAACACTTCTGGAAGAATAGTTTAGATAGAGGTAAAGTGCTACATGCCCTTACAGGATTACAGACACTATATTAACATTAAAGTTTTGTCTTTATATTATATGTTTAAATCCTCTTTTGTAAGGTCTGAAGGGGCTTTTCCTCATTTCCAGCGTGGTTCATTCATCTCAGTTGCCATGACTTCTAAGCCAGTGTCTCGTCTTCACATACCAGAGGCAGACAGCAGTGAAAAGAATCAGACAGACTCATCACACCACAGGCTCATTCCTGTGCTCCACAGCATACCACTGTGCTAAGCATCACCACTCTAAGAATTTTAGCAAACATGAAAAATACAGAGCAGAGAGAGATGATCAGATAAGACACGTTTCCTTGCCTGAGAGGCTAGAGCCCAAGGCCCAGATTGAAGCATTTTGATGGGGGCACTTTACAGAGCACCGACAAGTTATGAATGTCAAATGGCTGTGAGCTTTATTCATAAAGTGAAGTGCTTTGAAATGGAAAGTTGTAGAAAGCAGCATTCTGGTCATTTCCCTAGGAAAGCGTATGAGTATTGTACCCACTCATGATAAGCTTTGAATGTCTGAGTTTGCAATCAGTCTGCACCCCAGACACACTCATGCCTTGGTTGCAATATATCACAGGATGTCCTGGGTTAAAAAGGACGACGATCATCTAATTTCATCCCCTGCCATGTGCAGGGTTGCCAACCACCAGACCAGATTGCCCAGAGCCACATCCATAGCTTTCTTACATCCCACAAAACATCCCAAAAATATTTTAGGGATTTCAGCTCTGTTACTGCCAAACACACCATGCTTCAGAGCTTGCAAACCAAGAAGTTAAAATTCTTTCCTTTTTCCCCTCTATTTTCTCCTCTTACTACAGATTTCTGAGTCGAAGACGTGGATAACATGGCAGGTCACCTTTGGCACATGGTCTTTCTACTTCACTGTTTTTTCCTTCTACCTTTCTACTATTTCTGATATGCATGCTCTGACATAGAAGTGATTATTTGAGTGTGTGCAAGATGCTTGAGCAGCTTATGTCTATGGTGTGTTCTTGCACAGTGGCTGTCAACATCAGAATATTCAAATCCTTCGTTCAGTGCCTAAGATAACTGCTAAAAACCCAAGCAGCACTTACCATGGTGAACTCTGAAAGTTTCCACATGCTTTGTTGTGAAGGTAAAAATAAAGGCTTGTGTTTCTTGCTAAGCTGGAATGCTCAAATTCTTTTTACAGCCCACATCAGTTAAGCTACCTTAACTGTTCTGGCTGGTTTACCCAGGACAAAGAATAAAGCTTGGCAAACTGGTCACTGTTTCATATACAAAATAATCTAAATTATTGTAGCTTGTCTTTTTATTATGCTTGGTAGATACTGTTGTTCTTAGCAGCAAGATGTCCCAAAGGCTGTAGCCTGTGCTACCTGCCTGAATGCTCATGGAAGATTTCCTCAGGTTTCATTCATGAAAATACATATATTTCTAGATACCTCATGAAAGCAATCACATTCCTATGCATGGAATATTTCCAAATCTGCCAACTTCCCTTTTCCTTTTTCAGTGCATACTCTCCCTTAATTCAAAAAACCCATCCAGTTGTATTTTAATCATGCCTGGACAAAAGTTCAGATCCTTAACTTGGAAACTGCTGTTGAAAAACATTGCGTAGTGCCAGCTGAACTTCTGGAAGGGCAGGGAATTCCCCACTGAAAGGGAAAGGCACCGCTTTCAGACTTCCCCTATCTGCCTCTAGGAAGCAAAGCTCATTATGTTTCCCCTGGACTTCGCAAAGCAGAATAATAATAATCTTGTTTGGTAAAGTATGTTTTGTGTCAGGTTAACATTACTCAACTTCTGGGACAGGGAAAACACAGAGAATGTACAAAAGACTTTATGCTCCAGAAGCTTCTCCATTCAGATCTCTGAATGCACAGAACATAATCAGGGCTATTATAGGAAACTAAAAACTAACGAGTCACTTCTTTAATGTTAGTGCTGAATGTATGCTGCAGTTTGTTCATACAGGAAATAGCCTGCCCCAGACTGGAGCCATGAAGGAGCAGATGTAGTTCAGCCAAAGAGATGCTGACACACAAGCACAGTTTCTGTTGTGCCTGACTCAAGACTGTAACAACAGAACACACAGAGTCTGCTGTGCTTTTTAGCAATGGAGAGCAGCATCCTTCCCTGCAAGAAGTAATTGTGGGTGGCCTCAGCCACTCCACTGGGAATAGATCCTGGATACAGAACTGAATCATATTAGAGCTACACTGGCTCCTGCAAAGCACTGCAAGTCCTCCACACAAGGCAACTTTGGAACAGATGTCCCTTGTGGGTGCACATCAATCTGCACGTTTGCAGTTTAAAGGTGTTCTGTGGCAGTTAGATGATGTGTGTGGCTGACTGCAGGAAGGAGAGTTGTTCCACCATGAACTCACTCTCTTCACTGCTGTCTGACCGAAGTGTCAGCTGTGTAGCAGATGGAAGCTAACGCATATAGACTGGGGAAGTGTGAAAACGAGGAGAGCTCCCAGTGTCCCTAACTGGAGGCATGGCCCATCCCATTCAATGGTGAGACTGCTCCCTTTAGTTACTCTTTAAATGCTCAGGAAAGGCTTTTATTTAACTACTTTCAGTATTCACTATGCCACATTTCTTTATGGTACAAATTGAGCTCTATGTATAGAGAATTGTTAGGAAACCAATTCCAAGACGAGACTGAAATGCCATCTCATTGATAACTCGTCTGCACACTTCCAGAAGCCCAATATCAAAGCACTCAAGCTGGCATTTCACTTTTGGCTTCAGATGGGCCTAAGGGGAGTTCAATCACCAGATAATACACTTGTCCTGGGAAGCATTTCAGCATATGCCTGTTGGTTAAGTGCCAACAGAGTTATCTCCTGCTTGAGTTCCTGCTGAAAGCCTTCCTCGCTCTGCCTGCTGCTCGCTGCCACATTCCACCCTCTCTTACCCTCCTGGACCTCTCAGTGCACAGCCTGCAGGTCCACTGCCCTGGGTGAGCCATCTGCCCTCCTGCCCAGGACAGTGGTGAAGCGCTGCTCAGGGTGTGGTGAACAGACAGCTGTGTTTGGGGGCTTAGTAATATGATTTCGTGTTACACATCAAGCAAGAATGCAGTAATTCAGCAACTCTGTTTTATGCATCTAAAGGAAACCAGATGAAGCTACACAATTTTTTTGAATCTCCAGATTCTTTTTGCAAGTCACCTCATTTTGTAAGTATTCATTCTCCCCGAGTCCTCTGCAGATAAGAATTTATTAAGTACACATACTTGCTTGGTTTTTTGGTTTAGACTTCTCACAAGAGCTCCAGGTACCACTTACAAAGAGAGAAAACACCATCTTAGGAGCAGGGTGAGATTCACTTACAAAGCCCCAGCTTAATCCAGCTTGCCAAGATACATCTTCAGTAGTTACAGCATGCAATAACCTACAGTCAGTTATTCAGTGGCACAGGACCACAGAAGCCACAAATACTGCTGTAATGCTATAATGTGATGGAATGCACAGCAATAATAGCAGGGTGACAAAGTCTCCAGCTACAGCAAAAGAGGACAAGCCCAAATACAGCAGCCACAATCACAACAGCATAAGAAGAAACTCTGCTTACCTTTAGAAAGCTTCAGATATGCAGGGACCTCCAGGAAGATACCCTTTCCTCCACTGCCAACCCTTAAATGAGGTCTGGGCAGGAATGGATCCTGGCTGCAGCCCTTCCATCACACAGAACATTGCACACAGCTGAGCTCCCCTGGGTTGGCCCTGTCTTCCCACCAGGTGCTCCATCACTGCTTCAAGCTCTGACTTAGCATTTCTACTACAGCTACACTCTTGGAGAACTCATGACTGCTGACCTTCACTTCAGCAGATGAGTTAGTGGACCTCAAATGCTTATTTCATACAGCCAAGCAAGTGCTGTAATACATTCAAGTTAATACTTAAATATACCTCCTACTTCATGTCTTGCTTTTTATATTTTATATATTTATATAACTGCATCTCAGTTAGGACTTCTGGACTTAAAGCACTGCTCAATTTCATATGTGCTAAAACTTTTTGTAATCCCTGCTACTATCAGGTGGTTAAGAAATTGAAGATGATGAAGAACTCAGTTTGTTATCTGTTCTTACACGCTGACCTGTTTATACTGAGAAATGTGTGCATGATTTATGTCTAACTCTTGAGGAGGTATCTGTCACTGAGGGCTGGGTACAGCTGTAGGCCATGCCTTTGATCGCACATGCAGATTTTTCTGGGCCCTTCCCAGCTCTGCTATCCTTGTTTTCAACATCTGCAGTGGCACAGAACTGCATGCAGCATTCAGAAGCACAAACGTGTAAAAGGTTGACATGGTGACAACATCTGATTCCGTCCCCAGTTATCCCTAACACTGCATTCTGTGTCGAATGCTGATTTGCAAGATTCCTCCCTGGGCTGGCAATTCCACTCAGAAATGTAAGTGTCAGTCTGTAATTAGGGACTCTGTAATCCATAGATTAGTGGCTCCATACTCCGAAGTCTCCATCTGTTGTGCACACCGGAATCACTGTATGTCTGGTCTCAGACCTGCTTCAGGCTTGAACGTTTTTTTGCAGGATTTTCTTTGTTGTGCAAAGCGGCCCATTTGTGCCCGACACTCGGGGCCCGCACGCTGCGGCAGGCACTGAACGGCGCCTCGCGTCAGGCTGCGGGCTCCTCTGTCCAAGCACGGATGGGGCTTTGCAGCCTATTTTTTCTGCCATGCTCAGAAACTGAGCCCCCCTCAGCAGAGCACACAACACGGTTCCAGCCGTGAGGGTTTCGGTACGTTCGGACAGTGCCACGCAATCGGAAACCGCTGCTCTCCAAATGGTGCAGAGAGAAGACAGACCCTTCGATGCGCACGCAGTCGCACTCAGAGAAGCGGTGAGCGTCGGCCGTGCTGCCCAAAGCTGCAGCTGCGGCACAGCGCGGTTCCTCACTCACCAAAGGCTGTTTTACGTAAAGGCTGCACAACACGCGCGGCTCGGCTGAGTGGCACAACTGGAACAAACTTCCTTCTGCGCGCAGGAGTCACACTGAGCTCTGTGCGGCCACTTGGGCGTCTTTCTGAACAAGGTAGAGCCTCGTAAGAAGCATGACCTGAAAAGTTAAATGTATGTGGTGCACCAGGATGGCAGTGGAGAACATTGGCACCTCAGGAAGATGAAGCCTGGCAAAATGACAACTTGTTCTCCGTCATTTTCGTTGCATCTTTATTTTTTTCAACCCGCAATCAGCTCAGTCCTCTTCCCACGCGGTTTGTTCGCACGGTATCGCAGCTTGCCTTCCAGCGCTATTTGCGTCCACCTGCACGGAGCCCCCCCAGTTCTCTGACTTCAATGCCGAAGTTCTCCGCGTACAAACGGACCTCGCGCCATTACCGCCCCCACAGCCGCGGCGCTGCCCGTCCCGCCCAGAGCGGCACGGCGCGCGCATCGCGGGCCCGGGGAGCGGCCGAGAACGGCGGCGCAGAGGGCGGCAGCGCCACCTGCCGGCCGGCGGCTCTCTCTGCGTCCCGCGGAGTCGCGCGCAGCGCTCGCGCAGTGCTGGGGAGCCCGTGGTAACGCAGAGAACGGAACGGCGCTCGGCGCAGGGCGCTCTGCCGCACTGACCGACAGGGCTGTGCATCACCTGCGTACCGCGCGGCCTCTCCGCAGCAGTTAACTGAGCCCCATTCTTTTTTACAGGCTGCTGTAGGAAGTCAGCTCTCAGCAGCTCAGAGCATTGGTGTGTGAAGAGTTTGTAAAATGAATTCTGATGTCTTTTTCCCAAAGTGAGGCAGAGCCCAATAAGGGCTCCCCATCTACCTGAGCCACACAAAAGAGGCAGCATCTTCTCTTTATTTTTTCCCCTCGGTACACAGGTGTAGCACAAAGTCAGTAATGCAAAGATGGGCTCACGCTGGGAGAGCTGCCTGCCCTCCTCCCGCCAACCAACCCGCTCAGCACAGCCTCTGCAGCTCTCCCTGCGCCTGCGCTCCCGACTGTGCTGCGCTATGCCCCCCCGGGCCCTTCCACTCTCCCTGGAAGCTGTAAGCAATCAGAGCAGAGGAGGCCAGGAAGGTGCGTTCCGTATGTCTTAGTTGTTCAGCCTCGACACAGTCACAGAGCCACGGCAGTTGGAAGGGACCTCCAGGGCTCCCCTGGCCCAACCCCACACAGCAGGCTGCACAGGAACACGTCCGGGAGGGTCTGGATTCCTCCAGAGAAGGAGACTCCCCACCTCTCAGCAGCTGGGCTGGGGCTCTGCCACCCGCACCACCGAACAGATTCCGGACAGACACTAAACATCTCTGTGAATGTAAAGTGAGATTTTTTTTTTAAAAATGCTGCTGTTTTATTTTTTCTTTATACAAACTAAAACACCAGAGGTCATTGAATCCTATATTAAATACATAAATTAAAAAATAACCATTCATAAAACTTTACATACAGTAAGGATTCTCTTCTACACATTAATACATATAATACAGATACGTGTCCAGTGGTTTATCAAAGGGTCTTTCTGCCAAATCATTAACACTTCTGTTCTGGAGTAAACACCAAAAAAAAAAAAAGAACAAAATTATATCTAAAAACAGGTGCTGATGTGAAAAAGGGCAGGGAAAAACAAACAGAAACAAAAAAAAAAAAAAACTTTCAGTCACCAGCCACTGTATGGCTGTTCATTGAACCTCACCCTAATGAGAAGAAGCCTGGCCTATCCAGTTCTCATGGAATGCCAGGAAACTGAAAGCTTTGGAGTTTCAGAGGGTATTCCCCACTGAGATGACAGCAGGGAGTTGGAAAATGAAGAATGTGTGCAAAAAAAAAAAAAACAAACAAAAAATAAAATTTACATGGGTTTGCAGGCACACCAGTGAGAATAGAGCTGTGAGCCAGGCTGGTAATATGGCAAGAAGCCCTATTTCTTTCTCAAACCAAACTGCCTAAATTCGTCTCACCAATTACATCTTTGTCTGAAGTGCTTGAATTGAAATGTCTTTGAACTCTCCTGATTTGGTGGAAGAAGGGGAGAAAAAGTGGCAAGTTTGATTTTTGTTCAGCTGACTTCCATCATGTGTGTGCCTCATCTCCCGCTGTGGTGGTGTGGAAGCAGTGGAGTGCTGTGGTCCTGCTCTAGTACAAACAGGAGGAATCAGGGCTATGTTTACCATCCTCAAGGACTGAATAAATTGCTGTGGGTTTGCTGGCTGATTTGAGGGAGGGCTGCAGAGACTCATTTGAGAGGACTCTTAATACCTTGTCTCAGAGAATATCAGGAAAAACAGAAAGCCTTGGATGACAGCTTCAGGATAAAGAATGGTGGAGAGAAAAAGAAAAAAAAGAGAAAGCAAAGTAAGGAAAAACAGAACCACAAAAGAAGTACCACATAAGATGTAAAACTAAACCATGAGCGCAGCAGTTGCTGTAGCTAAACAAGTCTAGATTGAGTTCCCCATACCTAGGTTGGAAATACATTTTCATAACCTATAGCAATGATTTCCTATATACAATAGTGACCAGACAGATAGATGTGCATATATACTTATATGTATGTATCTATATAATATAGATACATATGTATATATAGCCAAACATTTTGTATCAAACTCATTTTTGTCAGGCAGAGAGGAGGAAACTTGTATTTTACCAGCAAGTGTGTTTTAGGCATGGCTCATGTAATGCTGCAAGGAGAACAAAGCAGCTGTTGTTCAGTTCTCTGGAGGGACTCTAGCAATCTTTCTGAAGTTTGCAACCTTTTACGTGTCACACCACAGTACCCTGTGGATGCTCTGCCACCTCCCACCCCTCCCTCAGCCCTTGGAAATACAGCACCTACATGCATATAACAAGAAAGAGTACAGGAGGGGAAAATCAGGCAAGAGAAATGAGCACAAGATGTGCGTAGCGCAGGTCATAGGGCCTAAATAATGAAGCCTGTCACAAAATCAGCAAGGTATGTTCTAAAACCAAACAGTGTTATCTGCTATGCTTCTGCCCTGTGATTGTCTGTAACAAACATTTCCAGTTTTTATTTTTTTTAAAACTAAAGCAGAGATGGAAGTTACTGCACCACCATGGAAAACACATGCTGTACTCATGCTTCTTAAAGACGAGCCTGGCATTATAACATCTAAGGAAAAGTTTCCAGGCTGCATTTACTTCCCACATACTACTGCAGCCAAGTACGAAACAAACTTGTGCTCCAGCAAGGGAGAAAGAATGGTGGAAAGGGGAAGAAGGAACAACCAGACAGGAAAAAACAACTTTTTGCACTTAACAAGAAATCGCGAAGTGATCCCCATGTGTCACAAGTGTGGGAGGAGGCTCTCAAAGGGCCTGACTCCAAAGTTTCATGATGAATTGGCAGCAGCACCCTTGGAAAGCACAGGTGATAGGTTTGGGCCAACCTTATCCATAGATTCTTCTGCAACACAGAGCATGCAAACATACCAGCATTCATGTAACATACCTGCCTACAAGCCTGTTACAAAAAAAAAAAAAAGTAAAATGGGGCCAAACAACATATAGCTAGTGCAGAATTCAGTAAACCCCTTGACTAAAACGGACTGCTTCACGCAGCTCCATTCATTTCGCAATTTAAATTAATTGTAAGGAGCAGAAAGTTGCTGGTAGCTGCTAACCTTTAATGGAGGGCTCAACAGAACTTCCAGACATGCATGAAATGAGGATCTTCTCAGTCTCTGACAAACAGAACCCAGTGTTGGACATTAATGAGTAAAATCTATTCCAGCTCCAAAACATTTGAGGGGCAGGCATCCTCTGCACTAGATGAACTTCATTCCTGCTACAGCCGAGGAATAGCTTCTGCCCTACTGAGTTGTTGTGCAAGTTACTTCACTGCTTTGTGCCTCAGTTGCTTCATCTGTGAAAATGAACAAGCAAGCAAAGGCAAGATTCTTTGTAAAGCACTTTTAAAGCTTCTAGTATGCAGAGTCTGCGCACATAAAATTTGGAACACGTGAGCCCTCTTTCGAAGGTTTAAGTAACGCACAGGCTGTCTTCTACACTGTTACATGGAAATCCATTTTTTTTTTTCCCAGCTGAAATTAAGGCGCCGCTGTGGAAGACACAGCTCAAATAAGCTTTGCCACAGGAACCTGAAGTCTGCACAGGCAAGACCCTGTTTCCAGGGAAATAAAAACAGGCAGAGAAGTGCACTGCTGTGCCTAGCTCATACAGCACACCATGAAGAAAGGAAAGATGGAAGCAAAGGTGCATCCAACAGACACAGAAGCTTGGCAGGGTTTGTTGCAGGTGCCAGCTCTCCTTGGGGTTTGCTTTTTACCAACTAAAGGGACATGCAGCTGCAAGGGCACTGCTTGCCTTAGGGAGACAGCAGGACTGGGTTCCAGACTTGGTCGAGAAAGAGATACATAATGCTTTGAAATGGAAATGACTTCTAGTTATTATGGTAATATCTAAATGGACTAATGACACTACTTCTCATATCTAGTAAAGATGCCTTCACATGGCTTTCCCCACTATTTGGTAAACGCATTCTTGGTCAAGAAGCCAGCTAACAAAATCCATTTGACAAGCCAAACCAAAATATTTATAAGGGCTTCTTATGCTCAGTAGGATCAAGGCTGGAACAAAATATCTGAAAGCTGATGCTCTGAGGATCATACAACATAGACACTGGGGACTGCTTTCTTTCCTTTCCCCTTGAACACATCTTCTCAGAAGCCACACTGTAAGTTCAATCCAGTGCTCCTCAGCATATTATTCTTTTAATGAAACCAAATATGGAAGTCTGAGAAGTATCTGACAAAGGACAGGCTTTTCTTCATGCATGGAGTATGAAGAGATAAGACAACTCTGCCAGAAATATTCCTTATGCCCCACATCTGATTCTTCCCTTCCTCTGCCATGTACAATGGCGCCTTATAATGACCTCAAATACAAAACATGGTGGTTTGTCCTGCCCACAGTGCAATAAGCCAGAATACATTTCTCCTTTTTTTTTTGCCCCCACATTGCAGCTGTCATTGTTCCTGAGGTGAACACCAAAGGGAGAGAGAAAGAGTCTCCCTGCAGTGAGAAAGTCCGACAGTTCGAACAGAACACCTTATGGTCAGCATCTCTCTGCACAGCCTAAGCGTTTCTCCTGCTCTTTCCTCTTATTTATCTGTTTGTGGGATATCAGATTTAAACAACTGCCCTGCACAGCAGGGATAGATTTTTCTGTTGTAACTTTGGTTCCATGCCCAAGACACACTCTGACTCAATCAGCTGGAAGCGGATCCTTGCTGATTCCATTTAAGTTTTTCTTTAGCAAAGTAGGTTGACAGTTTATATTTCTTCCCCTTTTGTAATTTCAACATATAGAACTTCATTAGATGCAGCATATATCATAGCTTTAGACAGGAACTGTCCGTTAACGAATCTTGAGTGATGGCTTTAAAATACAAGGTGGTTGTGGTCTTGGCTACAGGTTGTTCATTTGTTTTTTTGTTTTTCTTAAACAGATGTAAACAAGGTTCTCTTCATTGGGGGGTTGGAAGCATTTGCTTTTCTAGGGACAAATCTGTGTGGCCGGGTGCTCTAAAAGTATAAGAAAAAGAACATCTGTATCAGATAAGTGATAAGTTCGCTGCCTACCTATCCAGCTGACAAACAGAATCTATCAGAAAGGTGAAAGGATTTTTTTCTTATATTACCAGCTAACTTGGCAGACTGTTTCTGCTCCCCATCTATTGGACACTACAGAGTACAGCCTTCTGGTCAACAGAAGTTCCCACAGGTATCCTCAGGCAAATAGTTACACATCAGTCCATGGAAAACTGTCAGTGTCAGTAACTCTTGTACCAAAGTTGCCTAAAATTTACCAGATATGACAGCAGGTGATACATTTGTGGTTTTACCCCAAATCTAGGACTTTGGCTGATTCAGTAATGAGTCAAATGCAGACTACTTCTGGTTCAAGGAAATCTTTCCTGTAATATGGAAAAGAATTCCGGGTTTCAGATTTGAAGTGTGGGAGAAAACAGCTTAGTTTTTCTTTGCTTCCTCAGCGTTAAAATCCACATGGTAAAACTCACTGAGTGTGAGACTGAGGTAGACCAGACTTTATGCAATCGCAAGTGAAAATGTACATACACAAGCACCAAAAAAATGCAGATAGTAAACTCCCAGAAGGAGCAAGAGAATTCTGGTCTGGATGCTAAATATGCTGCATACGGCTTCATTCACACACATTGCATTCTGAACTTGTTTCAAATGCTTGTCCATCCTAATCTCAAAAGAACAGCAATGAGCTGTGCCTAATCCTGTCAGAAAAAGAATCCAGAAGGAATCATCTGCAATTGTATCAGTTTGCTCTAAGAGTTGAGAGACTGTTAAAGGACAAACTGGAGCAGCGCTCCAACAAAACCAAAGTTTTCTCATTATCGGATTGTTCCTTATGTCTATTTCAAGGAGGTGCTGTAAGTTTTTGTTGTTGTTTTATTATAGATCTGTTTGAAGTCTCCTGTAAGGTTAATAAAGTCAACATACATCCAGTGAAAGTCAAGCACTTTTGCAAAGATCACCCTAATGGTATTCATCTTGGTAATTCTAAGAACCAGAAACTGAGATGGCACAGTGAATTTTACCTGCTGTTCTCTTAATTATTTGATATTATGAAATTCCTGTTGGCTTTAGTTTTTGCAATTACAAATGGCGTAGTATAATTAGCAAGCTTTGTCAGTTCATTTACAAGAATGTTGGACAGTGTTGGTCTGGCTGCAACGCCATCTGTTAGATCAGCAGTGATCACTCTCCACAATGAACTTACAAATTACAAATTGACAACAACTTCCCAGATTCCTGACTCTGAACGTGCACAGAACACACAAAGTCTGATCCTCAGCACAGCGCAAGAAGTACCAGATTTGAGGAGAAAAATAACATAGTCTTACCTTTTCAAGAGGCACATTGACATCAAGGCCAAAGAATAAAGGCAAGAGAGAAGAACAAGAATAGAAATAGAAACTGCAGAAGAAAAAGACAGCATAAAAATAAGAAGTCATGGCATTGTAAGCACCAGGATTAGTTATTTTTGCACTCTGAAGGACAAGTAAAGTAATTCTATGTTCAGAATAGACTGTATTTCCCTAGTTACATCTCAAAGTGCCACATTACAAACAGATGTGATTTATTTTGGTGGCAAACTAGAATTTGCACCATATTGAAAGCCTGAGATACAGCTGTCACTGTAAGCCACTGTGGAATGATGGAAGACACAAAGCTGGACATCAAAACTAGCATGAGCAGTATTTTAAAGTAGGTTAAAAAAAAAAAACAGTGCCTGTCATTTATGCTGGAAATAACCTGCAACTGTAAGTATACACAGTGTTATACAATATCAAAACCTAACCATTATACTTTGAAAAAATTGGATGTGTCATTTTAATCATGAATGATCTCCTGGAATGTGAATTTTTATGAATAAAAAATTCTGTGGAATACTGACACTAAAGAGTCTCGTACTCAAGGTCTCCATATGACCACTGCATAAATTTTATTTTTGTTTTGATTTTCATTACAGATTATGAAATATTTCCATGTTGTATACTCAAGAAAGACAGACACCGAGTTCTTGTGTCATGAAAATACTGACAGAAAAGTGGAAGGAATTACGTATATCAAGTTTTACACTGAACTCATTTGTTTCACTTAAGGAACATAATACAAACTGGGGGGGCTCATTGGCACTACAGTCACTGTACTGATAAAGCCATGGTTATAGCTCACATATGTACTTTGATCTTCACTAATACGACTACATGGGCAAAACTCTCACTGGAGATACATCTTACATCAGTACAGCATTCCTAGAAAATACATCAATGGTAAGATTATGATGCGCCCACACTGATCTTTCTTCAGCAATCCTATCTAACCTATCAAGAATTAAGACAAGTTAATGTGACAAAGAAAAAAGCAGCACAGCTCTGTATATATTTATGTGTATCTTTGTGTATATATAGGGAGAATGTAGATATGCAACTTGACAGGTCGGCCAGGAGCAAGATTCTGGTACTGCATTCATATTGCATAATCAATTGCAAACTTCAGTAAACAAGACAGCATTAGAACCTGAGTTCCCAAAGGACAGTCTCTGTACCTTCACTGAGCTTCATTTGCTCCTTCCTGCTCACTACCATCACCCTGCCTTAATGGATGTACTGCTTGGAGACCAAGACAGCCTCTCACCACCAAATAAAGGTTTCAACATTTGGCCCAGTATCATTCACCATAATTAAAAAGTGTTCAGAATTTATTTCCTAAAATGAAACAATCTGTTGTGGAAGAGACTCTAAGATTAAAGTCAGAATACACTAAAAGGCAAAAACTGAGAAAAGGCATAGTAGAAAAGCACTAAAATGTACAGCCGATTAGGTATAAAAAGAAATCCATGTAGTTCAAAAGAATTAGGTCATTACTTTCAAAACAAGCCTGCTTCAGAAACAAAACAAAACCAACCTTTTCCTCCAAGTCCTTAATTTGTCTCTTTTGGATGTCAGTTTTGTCTTCTAAATCTCGGATCCTCTGGAAATTAGAAAAGAAAGCAACTAGACTCAGTAGCTCTGCTCAGCTGAAAGCAACCGAACATCTGAAGTGACAAAAGCCCAGAAATTAACGAGTTCACTTCTCTGGCAGGTATGAACTTATGGAGCAGCACGATTCTAGCCACTAGCCCTGCCTAACAGTGACTTTACCTCACGTATGACCACTCAAAACATGATGTTGTGTGTATTTTACTGCATCCTCAAAACACTGGGAATTAGCATCAACAGTGGATGTTTGATAGTATTGATTTTACTAATCCTGTGGTAAAGATATGGAAAGTGTACAGTTGTGATTATACTGTTAGAAATATATCAAAATTAAGATTTCTCACAGTATGATGTATTAAAAAAGGACTAAAATGTTATCAGATGTGAAGTGTTAAATGTTTATGGCTAACACTAATTCTGTGGTTAGCTGGGTGTGCTAAACTCATACTCAATGTGGTTTTAACAGAGATAGATACTTCTACAAAAACTGCGTAATACAACTTAGAAGTTTAGCACAATGGGAAGAATGATCCCACAGAGTTACAGACTACAAAAATGAGACCTTGAGTCTTTGTGACTTTTTTCTACTTAGCCAGAGCCTATGACAGATGGCCAGTAACCAGGAGAAACCCAGAAGTAGCAGGAAAAAGATACTTCTCCTACGCGACATGCACCAGTACAATTTATGCAGTTCCTACTGAGACAAGTCCAATAACTACGGCAGCCACTTTTAAGGATGAAAACTGCTTGGATTAGAATTTTAAGACTCAAAATACTTCTAAAGACCACTCCATGAGCTAATATTAAGGGTTTATGTGCACAGTAAAGACATGAAGTATAAAACAACTCAGGAAACTAGATGTCAGGCATGCCTGTGACCTGGAGCCTGCCCAGATTTGGCCTCAGTTTTTACTCTTACACTGCAAAACTGCATAGATACACATGTGCTTTTTTCTTTTTACCTGATGAGCCTGCTGGAGCAGCTCCATCCTCTCCTGAAGAATCTGGCAATCATATTCTCTGCTTTTCCTCAGCATCTGGCGTCTTAGCTTTTCTACTGCTGTCCTGAGCTCTTCCTGCTGTTTTTCAGTGAGCAGTTCTCCAAACTTTATCACCGTTTCTTGCTGCAAAGCATTGTACAAGGTGGCCTCAAGCTCCTGGATCCTCTGGTCGATGCAATACCAAAAGTCAGTTAGAGACAGAACTTTTTTTTTTTTTAAAAAAGGGAGGACAGGGAGTTGTGGCAGATTGAGGCACCTGCATGATGGCCCCTGTGCTCAAACATGCAGGAGTGTGACAAGCAGAACTTACAGAAGGGCCCAATGCTTAAACCAAAAAAGCGCGCACTTTTATTTGCATGGTATTCTAATACTGTCACTGACATCTCTTGGTGACTTTTTTTTTTTAAGTGGTTATAGTGATGATCAGGAGTTGGACAAAACTTTCATATGTATGTTATAATTGCAATTAAAAAGATGAATATTTCACCAACTCTAAAGCTGACCCACTGCACTAGAAATAAGTCTTAAAACAAGACAGACTGAAAGTCAGTGCTAGACTAATTTTGCTCTTAACGCTGCTAGTCATGAGTATTGCCATTAACTGACAAACCAAATATGCTGAACTTGTGTGGCTGGTTACCAGACCTACGTATCAGAATTTGGTACAGCAGTGTTTTACAGCAGGAAATCTCGCTCTTTGCGGCACATCATCTTCTTGCTATGGCATACACAAAATGGGCCCTCTAAGATTCCAGATCTGAGTTCTAGTTGATTGCACTGACTCCATTTGGACATGTTGACATTAATGAGCAACATCTGCCTTCAGATGACAGAAGAGTTTTGGACTTCAGGAGCTCTGCCTTTTTATGATGTGCCAGCAAATCCTAGGCGCCCCTTTGAAGTGTTGCAGATGCATGGGTAGTGTGTCAGATAAAAGATACCAAGAGGAAAGCAAAAACCTCTCTTCTTGATCCAGATGGAGCCTGTGTCGCACTACAGTGCGAACCAATGTATGCTGTAGCACTTCCTTTGTACATACCATGTATGCCTGGTCAAGAGCTTGCTTCCTGTAGTCTAGTTCTTCCTCCAAATAACCTTTTATTTTGCAAAATTGCTCCTACAACAAAGGATCATTTGGACAGAAAAATGAGTTAGTTACTCAAAATGCTTGGGAAGTTTTATTAAATCAACAGATATCTGACTTAGGTAGGACTAGAAGACTGATCTACAGCTGACACTGCAGGGTTATTCGTATTTGGCTATCTCAGATAGAAGAGTAGGAACAAAAACAGCTGTGTTTGCTTTTCATGATAATACATCTCCTACATAAAGCTAAATCTATAATCTCTTTTCTTAGTGGTGCTGCTTAGCATTTCAGTAGTAGCATTTCAGTTTTTGTGCAGACAGCAGCTCTGGAGGCATGGACAACACCTTCTGTTGATCTTCTTATTTTGGAATAAGTGTGAGAGTGCAATCAGCTGAACAGGAACTGAATCAGGCATTTTCATGACCATGTTATTTGGAGAAAGATGCTGCGTTTAAGTCCTCAACTTAAGCTTAATCAACTTAAGTATGGACATGCCAACTCATGCTGGTAGGCTAATTTTAAAAGACTTCCACTAACTAGAATAAGAGTAGTATAAAAGTACTGTAGCAAGTTGATCTGTGAGTGTTTTACCTTAAAGATTATATAGGCTTAAAGCACAATGAAATAAAACAGCATGAAAATTATTTCCCACTTATCTATAGAGAATAAAATGCAGTACCACTACTAACTTTTAAACTTTAATTGTTTAAGTTTAACATTAAGGCAAAGAGTATGGTCACTTACATCTCTGAAAATCACCAAGCAGCATCTGAGTCTTTGTATTTTTTAATAAACAGTTATCTTAATAAAAAAAGTTCTCAAATGTCAACTATTTCTCTTTCCTTTATTCTGCTGTTGCACATGAAACAGAAACTTTATGGATTCACTAATAATCACAGAAAGCCTCCATACGTGTTTTGCCAAAAGACCAGTTTTTAATAGCTTGTGGCACGTCAAGTGTGACATATTTCTAAGAAGTCATTCAAAGAAAGTCTGCCTACCATATCGCTCTCCAGTTCCATCATCTTCTGGTGCAGAGCAGCCTCAGCTCCCTCAATCTGCTGAATCCACTGCAGGCAAAAGAATGAGAGCTGTAACCTGCTGTGTTTTCTAGGCAAGTAATGTTTTATTTTACTTTGTATTTCCAGCTATTCTGACCACATTGCTCGTGTCTGGTAAATCTAACATCTCTGCCACTTTAGCAAGGTGTTTGAGACTGTGATTACATTTACATTAAGGTATTCCTATCCTTGCAAAATCTCTAGTTGATGCACACTAATATAAAATACTGCTAGCAGGGTTTTCTTTTTCCAAGAAATTGCCTCCTATACTAGAAAGTTTGATTATATTTCCAACAACAGAGCTGAAAATTGACAGCATTATATGAGTCATTAGATAAGACTTGAGAAAAGCAAGCACACATTTTACCTTTTCTGCCAAAGACAACACAGTGGAAGCCTGAATTATAGCCACTTGCTCCTCATTTCTTAAATTCTGTGAAGAGAAGGAATAAAAATTAGTCCTAGTTTCCTACATGGATACAGATTATCCATGCTATACACACTAGGTCTACATCAAAATGTCCCGGGTCTGCTAACATAAAAGAAAGAAGAATGCTTTATTTCTTTGCAAGCTATGGACTATGTTTTCACACTGCTGCACCTCAGGAGAAATCTAAAGTTAGACCCATTTGCCTTTGGGGTAGTTTCTCTAAACCAAATTTCCATAACTTCTTGAAAAACAATTAAGCTAAAGCTCATCTGTTTCAGTACACACAGAGATAATCACGATCCTTCTTTTACTACTTCTTATGCACTCTTAAGGCATATCTAATGTTGACCACAGATAGAGGATATTCTCTTTCACAAGGATGATTAAAGTGGGCAATGTCTGCTTAGAAAGCCACACAGCGTTTGGTATTTCTTGCCTATTTATGAAACTTCTTTCAGAGAAATCCTAGACATGATGAAGATGTGGTGGGCTTATACTGCCAAACTAATTCATCACAAGTTTTTGCTGAGTGCCTGGATTGCAGTCAGGCCTGGTTCCAGATGTCATTTGGCCTCTGGACACGCATTCTTCCCAGTCTACTAAACCAGTTGTTAAAGCTACTGCTTTGTTACAAATCCTCTGATTATAGAGGTCCAACAAAAGCTAAAGTTAAAGGTATATGTTCTCTAGAGGAACAATTCCAATATTACATGATTTAACAAATACCTTAGAAAACAGTCAGTTACAGGTTTCACTTATCCTCTGTACAGAATGTAGCTTGTAAAGAGAAAATATCTCCCTCTTAACTTACCCCATTATCACCTAGGATGTCTAATTGTTTTATGAGGTCTGGGATGCTGACATCCTGCAAACAGAAAATAAGATAAAGGCAAGGCATGCACATTTTTATCATGTCTGCATTATTTGTCCTTCCTATGAAAAACGTTGAGATAAAACATGGAAATGCAACACACACTGATTTCAATTGCTTTTGCACCAGGTTTTGTAATCATACTGAAAACTACAACTACAACTCCATATGTCAAACAAGTTTCATTAGACTGATTAAACCTGAAAATTTACTGGAGTTATTTGCAGAGATCAATGTAAGTGATTACACGGACAGCATCAGCCACTCCTGTAGTGAGCCCTGCCCAATGAAACTGACTTACCTTCACCCCTTCCTTCATGCAGTATATCTGTAGAGCACTCACACCGTCTGAGAATGGGTGAATTTGAAGATTAAATGGTGGGGACCGTCTCTCTCTTTCCTGAATATTCATGAAGACAACACCAGAGAGCATGTTAGCATGAATGAGATGCGTAGAGAACTCAGCAAATGCCACGGCTACTGTTTATATCATGCTCCACAAACTTAGTCTCCTCACAGTAAGAGAAAAGCGTTACATCAGCATTTGACAACTGCTGGTAACATCTAATGGCAGGACTCCAGGCTAAGAATAGAGTGCAGAGTAGCATAGGATCCTAAATTCCAATTAATTATTTTATGGCACGTTATTTATTTGATGAATTACGTATGTTTGCAAGTTGTCTGTCGTCAGCTAAGACTGTCATTTAAAGTGATTTGCTCAGTAAAGTGTTGAAAAAAAAACTATACACTGCTGATAGTACTACCTTTACGAGCAAATATTTTACTTAAGACTACAAGGATACTTGGATTACATCCTTGCCCATCCTCACATCACATGTTCTACTACTCATGGAAAGCAGTAGGTTCAAGGAAATTGATAAACATAGCTGTTTATACACCTTTACTGCCTAAAACCTACAAACACCTATTTTAAAAGGCCAAAGAAAAATAAAAATCTGAAGATGTTATTTCACATTCCTTTTCTTAGTCAGGCAAGCACACAAGATTAAATTTCACCTTGAAATACACTTCTGGCTTGTGAGCATTTAATTCAATTCTTCATTTCCATGAGAAAATAAACAAACAAGCTCACAAACAAAAAAACCCACAACTGGATATCAGCAGCAATTTTGGCTGCCAACTAGGATGCAGCCCTAAGTAAAGTACATGAGGATGGAGTTTAAATCTTGTTCACTGGGTCATTTCAATCCAATTCATTTCTGTTAATTGTAATAGATTCTGGCCAGCACTGTGCATATATCCTCCAGGCCAGCAATAAGGACAAAGCATGCTGACAACAGACCGCTCTGAAGTATTAGAAGAAAACATACCTACAAGTATGATAACTTTGCACAGCCACACCAAAGTTAATCAGCTAAGATTAGCCTTGCTTACTAGGCATCTGGCTCGGACCAAAATGAGTCAAGTACGGAGCTTACTGTTTCCAGGACACTAGAGCCCACATATTCCCACAAACTGCAAATAAACGTGCTTGCACTGATTAGTTTCTCAATCATATCATTACAGTGTTGGTGTAAACAGTCAAAGTTGGTGTCCAGTGTGAGTGAATTGGTTTCATCTGCTACCAGCTCTACTGCAAGCAGAACATCACTACCTCCAGCTCCAGGTTGCGGAACTCCAGCAGCTCATTCTGGTCCCGGGCATCCTGTAGCTCCTGTTGCAGACGGTTGTTTTCTGCTTCCAGTTTTTCTATCTAATAGATATACATAAATTCATTATCTGCATGACTGTTACATGAGACACTGAGTATTTGTCACGTAACAGTTCGGACAGCATAGGCAGTGTAAAATCCAAACCTCTAGAGATGATTCTCTAGCTGCCACGTTAACTCAGAGTTTATAATTTACAGGTGAACTTCTGCTCACCTTGCTAAACATCATAAAATGCTCACATTGAAGGTTTTCCTAAAGCAATCCAATCCTAGCGAACATCAGTGGGAAGGCTGATGGAAACATCAAGCTAGCTATTAGATTAGTCTGTATTAACTATAATGTGCATTGCTCTCATGGTAAAGCACTGGAATAGATGGTTTGGAGGGGAACTGTACAGACTTAGAGGACTCTGCAAACAGCTTGGATAAGCACCTATCAGGAACACCTGGTCCTGCCTTGGAGGAGGTCCTGGGCTTTCGGCACACAAGGACAACTGTCTCTGGATGCAGTTACTTGAGCAGCTATCCTATCTCATTCGAGCACTCCTCAAGAACAGTTCTGTCAATTAGCAAATAGATGTGAATAACATGCACTGGCCAATTAGATACAACTTCATTGCTCTGGACAGTTCCACCACTGATCCCCTATAGCCTGCTCCCTTCCACAAGTCTCTGGCCAGTGCCAGGATCCATATTTTGCAATGAGGTTTCCCGAGTGGAGCCAATACCAGGACAGTTGATCTGTATCAACCTGCTCCCAAATGAGCCCCCTTGGGTCAATTCATCTGGCTGGGGAAGTATGACACAGGACTGGAGACTTATAAGACTTGTTTATGGAAGGGAAGAAACACAGCTAGGATGCCCTATCTAGAGAGGTGAAAGAAGTTAGGAGATCCATTGCTGGGTGTTAACGGCCTCATGCTGATGGCAGTCATACGTACAGCCACTGCTGTAACTGTTGGTGATACGCAAGCAATGCTAAGGTCCTTCATGGGCTTATATTGCATGACTAAAAATGCATACATACAAATATATGGATATACATATGCACACGTAAATGCTCCAAGTAAAAGAGCAGTTCAAGTTCACAGGACCTAGGGGTGACTCAAGCCCTTAAAAAAACAAACAAACAAACATACGGACTATACTGAGACCAGGAGTACAGAAGTCCTGATGTTAGAGGATGACTTCATTTCTGCTGCCATTTCATATCAAGAAGCTCAGCTCTGATTGTCCTGTTGAGGCAGCATCAGCAAACTCTTTGAAACAATGCTGCAACAGCACAATGTTAACAGCAGAGCTGTAATGCTGAGCAAAACTTCCAAGTCTTAGACTAGGATCATCAAGAACTACTACCAACAGTGTCTTATCAGTGCTGGAGAGGCCATATCTATCTACATCACTCTATCTGTATATCCTGTTCATATTCAAATACACTGTGCTATCCATACACTATTCTTGTAAACACTAGAGTAAACATCCAAAAGGTGTATTTTAGGATCAAGATTACACTACAGAGTGAACACAATCATCACCAAGGTTGGATAAGACCTCCACGATCATCCAGTCCAACTGTCCACCTATCATCAGTATTTCTCACTAAACCATGTCCCTCAGTCCAACATCTGAACATTTCTTGAACACTCCCAGTCAGTAACTCCCTGGACAGGCCATAGCAGCACCTGATCAGTCTGTTGGAGAAGTACCTTTTCCTAACATCCTAACCTCAATCTCTCCTGGCACAGCTTGAGGCCATTCCCTCTATCTATATCACTAGCTACATTGGAGAAGAGGCCAACCCCAACCTTACTGTAACCTTCCTTCAGGTAGCCATAGAGAGCAATAACATAACCTCCCCTGAGTCTCCAGACATGCAAAACTCAGGAACGTACCTTGTCTAAAAGCTCTTGGTTCCTCTTAATGAAAAGCTGTTTGTCTTCCACCCAATGGGAATCCTGTTGAATGAAGCAGTTCTGTTACAGAATAATCAAACCTCACAAGGCTGAAAATTGGAACCACAATACTCAGGTTTTAAAATCCTACATAAACAAATCATGGATCACAAAACAACAGCATATTAGTTTAGCAAGCTTTAGCAAGGCTTCTAAGCACACTATACCTGCCTGCTTATTAGCAGAGACATTACATCTTGGGGAAGTCTATAATTAAATTGTGCTAGGTGTATTCTAAACAGAGTGAAGATACAAAACAGGAAAAACAAAATATACAAGAGGTGCTTACCTGTCCTTTTTGTGCTAAAGTTTTCTCCAAATCTTCTATTTTGGCTTTGTATCTCTGGACTTCTGCCTGGAGCTGCTCCTGAGCCTGTCGAAGTCAAACACAGCATTCAGCAACAACCAAAACAGCAATGTAACTGACATAAAAAAATGAAAAACAAAATAGTCTGGATCTACACCATTATTTCTACGGAATGAGTAATCACTACAAAGCTCTGTAATATTTGTGTCACCTTACATATGCATACAGATGGCAAAAGGGGACAGAGCAGCAGTTCCACTCAAGTCTGTTAATAAACATGTCTTAAACTGGAGCAGAGCAATGGAAGGCCAGATATTCAGTGTGAAGCTCTACTCAAAGACCCTAGTAAGAGCCTGTAACACTACAATGCAATGGAAAGTATAGCAGCAATAGCAGGATGGCAAAGACTTCAGCTGCAACAAGTGAGGACAAGCCCAAACGCAGCAGCCACAGATACAGAAAAGAAGAAAAGGGGAAAAAAAGCTGCATTCAGGTGGGTATTTCTAAAGTTGGTGCAATTTATGCCTTTATGGAAAAACATAGGCCTCCATTCACACACACAAATCCAAACCCTTCACACCTGGGCAAAACAGGAGACCATTCCTGTGACTCTGTGCCAAACTACAGAAGCGGCTGCTTTGACACGTCTGTCTAAACGCAAGGGTTTGAAACAGCCAGGGAACAGACCCTAGTAAACAAAGCAATTGTGTCCATCTTCAGTCATCACTCTCTTGAAATATACTTGCCAATGAGTGAAATGCAACAGATAGACGGCCATGAATATTTATCTCCTTTTCCTTGCATGCCACTATGAGAAATCAAAACATTCTGATAGTAATGAAACGCTTTGCCTCTCAGACCGCTACTGACCTTGGCTTCTCTTTCAGCATCTATGACGCCTCCTGTTTGCTCTTGCAGTAGTGCATAAGCTCTCTGCAGGGCCTGATATTCCTTTGTCAACTGTCGAAACCGCAGCTCTGATTCTTCTGCAGCTAAACTCTGAGGAAAGAGAAAGGACACGCCTAAGCACTAGACTGCACAGCACTACCAAAGCAAAGAATGCAAGTGTAAGATATTAAACACATTAGTTGGTTTACAGATCTTGATTTAGAACAGCTTTTATGGTGATCCTGCTGTAATGAGAAGTGATAAGGATGTAGAATTAATTGAATTATGTGTCTTTAAGCTAAAAAGAAGCGTGACAAGTTCATTTTCTTGGGAGATGAGAGGGAAGAAGTCACCTCAGACTGCAATGAAGTCATAGCTGTAGAGTCTATGGACTAGACTTTGAGAGAACTTCCCAGTATTTGAGTATATGAAAATGAGGCCGAATTTAATGAAGAACTTGCCATCCAATATGCAGCAATAAAACCCAGGTCACTTGCTTTGGAAGTCAGAATCATTTGAAGATTTGTCCTTGCCTATGGAAATCGAGTCAGATCTTACCTCATCCAGATCATCATCCGGAGTTGCTGGTGTTCTGTCTGTTCTGTATGAGGCCACTGAGGATGTTTCAGAGTCCATAGAATCATCATCATACCCCAAAACTGTGTCTATCACGTGTCTCTAAAGAAGGAAAAACATGGTTTCTGAAACTGCCTGGAAATGGCCAGTATGGGTTTCTAATTTGGAGAAGGATTAGTTTCAAGCCCTATTACCAGTAAAAGGAATCTGAATCCAACAAAAAAAAAACAAAAAACCACAAGAACAGAAGATGCCAATCAACTTTTACATATCTTTTTTTAATTCATAATTTTTCCTCTTACCTTAATTGGCTTTGAACTCCTTTTACTCCTTCTGCGACGAATGAGTTTTTCCCTGTCCTAGAAAGTGAGATTGAAAAGTTATTGGACTCAATTTTTACCTCTATCTTCTTTTGTTTGCAGCCCCAGAACGTTAGACCTACAGATGAGATAAGTCACTGCTTTTCCACTGACTGCTATATTTTTCAGAAGCAATATGATTCCAGGTAGAAGGGAAGATTCATACCTAAATCTGTCTGCCAGCTGAAAATCACTTGATGAAGAGGGAATAGCAGAAAAGCAGCCCCTGCTGTTGTGTAGCTGCCTTGGCAGGCGGCTGTCAGACCACAGACACTGATCAATTTCCTGTGAAAGTCACCAGGAGGCTTTCACAGGGCACCCATTTGGGTTCATAATGGGAAGCAAACTGCCTTCACTGCAAAGGTGGTGCTTCCTCTGTCTCAGAGTTATTAAGAGATACACATGTTGATTTCACCACTTCTAGCAATGGTGCCTTAGGAGAAGAAACAGCCTGCTTTGGAGTATCTTTCTCCTTCCCTCAACAAAATGCAAAGTTATCTGAAAAAGGGATTGTCAGTGTTAAAGGATACAACATAAGAACTAGAGAACCACTAGCACCATGCTCTTTCCCAGCACACAAAGGGCACTGCGTTGTGTGCATGCGTTTTTCTTCTCCAAGAAGATTTTAATAGCAGCATGGTTACCTCATACGCCAGCTTGTCACAGCCCTGCCTTGCAAACGTGTGTGTATGTTCCTGAGCTCCACTGTTCAGTCTGTTCATTTCTACAGCTCAGTTCACACATAAATGTCACATTTTCAAGTTGCAGAGACAACATCCCATTAAAAAAGCAGTTAATCCACACCAACACACTCTGACTTCTAAAGCTACATAGGTGTTAAGAGCAAGGAAGATATGAAACCTCAGAACTCTATTCATAATATGAAATACTAGTGGCAGTTAACTTTGTACAGGAATTCCTGCTAATTTCCTGGTGTTCTGGACGTACCCTTGTTAACTCATCAATTATGTTCTGCTGTTCTATGACCTGAAGCTTTAAAAATTCTGTTTCTTGTTCTTCATTAGCCTGATCCAGGTCATTGAGAGATTTTAGTTTCTTTAGTGGAGGATGCGATGTCATTTTTTCTCTCTGTGGTAAGAAGACATAGATAAAATAAGATCCAGCAATTAAACAAGAAAAACAAACATTCAGTTATAAATTAAGTGGAGCTTTTCATTTAGAATGTACCATCATATTAATATGCTTCTGCTAAATAATTTGTATAACTTGTAATTTTATAATTCATAGTATCAGCTATACAAGTTTTATAAACCACAAGCAGTTCTTAACAACAAAGCAGCACAGAAAGGCTGAGTTCTGCTTGAAGAACAATACGGACTTATATCTATTTATTTTGTGGTAATCTAGCTTCTACCCCTTAAAAGTCACATGCATTCAGAGGCCCACCGCATGGCAAATACATTTATCTCCTGTCCAGGGGACATCCCAGTAGTATCTGCTCCATGTCCCCACGCATTTGCTGATACCCCTCAACTGACCATATACAGTGAGCAACTGGACATTTCAGCTTTGTGAAAAACTCGTATCCTGCCAAAAGAAGAGGAAGGGGAAATAATGAGGCACCATAACTATTTTAACTAGAACACTGTGTGCTGCCTGCTCTGAGCACGTGTGGAAAACACCTATAGCCCAAGAATATTATTCCAGCCACCCACAGCCGGCTAACTTGCATAATTTGTGCATCTACACTACTAAAAACAGATGGCAACTCTTGATAGCGGAGCTAAGTTGCCATGCGCACCCATATGCACTGGTGGTGCTGTCCCCTGATGTCTAATGCATGATCACTAAAGTCTCTCCTGCTTGCTGTGAGAGAGGCCAAGGGGCTGTGATTTGCCATCCACGACTGCCATGGAAAAAGAATTCTAATTTGTAATGTCTGCAATAAGTGTACCTGTCTTCCAGGCATGGGTGAATTGCAGAGTCTTAAAATTGATTAGCCCTGTAGAGTAGAACATAACTCAATACAACTTCTAATTCAGCCTCAAATATAGTTTTCAGGATATTAAAGACTGATTTTATGTGTTCACTCAAAAATACTGCACACAAGCATAATAGACAACATTATGTAAGGCTATTATGCACAAACCTAACCATTGCTGTATCTTGTCCATAGTAGTACACACACATGTATGCACTCACCATGCAAACGTTTCCACCAGAACAGACATATATCATGCAGTAATATGCAATTTTCTCTTCAATACTGACCATTTCTATGTTTTCTTTAGTGACTGCTTTGAGTTTATCTTCTATGCGCTGCAAAGACTGCATCAGTTCATCATTTCTCTTTGTGAGGCACTTGTTCTTCTCCAGGAGAGGTTTACATTGTTTTTCAGCTTCTCGGACACGCTTCAGCTGAATTGATAACAATTGATTTGTAGCAATTAATAATGGTAAGTAGTCCAAATAAGAGCTATAGTTCTCTTTTGTGAGAAATATTTTTTGTTAATCTTCCCTATAGGACTCCCGTCACACTAAAACACCAAGCAAAGTGATTACTGGAACTGGCAAAGCTACCCTAGCAATGCTTATGTTTTTGCTGATAGTTCTATCAACTGGAAAACTCACTTATAGAGATGAAGAAAACTGACACACTATCAGATAACTGCAAAGCTGCTGCAAGAACTGTAAATGAAACCAAGACCCGTGTTTTATCTTCAAGAAACTCATGGACTTTCTCATCAAAAGACAGATTTACGTAGGAACTTATGCATATGCACAATGAATGTTTGAGTGAACAAATATTGACTAAAAGTCATTTAAACTACAAAGTAAGCAAAGTATCTTATGGCATCTTTGGAAGTCCCAGTATTAATACAGCTAGAGTCTCAACCAAGTTCTTTTCCTCCACAAAATTAGCTCTGTCTGGTAAAACCCAGTGTTAATACACAACGTTTCTTTTCCTAAGGAAGGATAAAGAAGATGATGTGTGCTCAGATTATCTACTTAATGAATGCAAGAATCAGCTCTGTATTACCATTTATCACTAGGAAGTTCCTGCCTGATGCAGTTCTGCCCTAAAAAAAACTGAGAGAGTTCCCTGTAGCTGTTAAGGAGTTAAGCACGTTTCCTTTTATCATCATATCATCTTACCCATTGATTTTGCTTGAAGCTAGCAAGTGCCTGAAGACCCCTTCTGCTAACAGGAAAGGGAGGAGCTGGTAGGAGGTGGTTACATCTTCCAACAGCATCACTGTTGGCAAAACTACCTGCCTTACCCTACGAATGAAGAAAGCTATTGCCAGTCTGATTGTATCTCAAAGCACACGTGCTACAATCAGAAAGATTAACGTGGTAGAAGGGGATATAGGAGTGTAAGAGCAAAGGGACAAGCATGGATGGAACCACATTACAAAGGAAAGGTGCTCACCATCTCCAAAGACCTAGGCAAACAGGAAAGACTTCACAAGGGAGGGAACTCCAACCAGAGATCCTGGCTCACTGGCAGTCAGCCCTTAAGTGAGATCTAAGAGAGGAGCAGCCAGGCTCCACCCCTTCCTGTCCCACAGGTAAATTGCTGCACCTGTGCTCACAGGGCTGACCGGTCCTTTCCCAGGTGCTCCATCAGTGGTTCAGGCTGTGACTCACCTTACAACATGGTATTTCCAACAGTTCCTGCCCACATTTAGTATGTATTCTTTATAGTCACATTATGCAAGATAGAATTTTGAAGCCTTTTTTTTAAAAAAAAGTTTTTTTCTGTGAAAAAATAGGCTGAAGATTTAATGGCATGAGACAGCTACAAACTATTCAGTATTGCAGAAATCTGAGAGCTTTTCCTAATTGAAGAGAGGCATGTGAACACATTTCTACTGTTACTACAAACTTGTTATTTTGAAAATATTAATTTAAAAATATTGAGGAGGCTCAAGCCAGCCATACTGATATGAAAGGAGTGCACCGAGACTCCTATCTGAAGAACAAAATAAATAAAATATCAGAATCGAATTTCAGCACCCTCATTCTTAATCATGGAAGTAAAAACACTGAGTGATCAAATCACCACCTAAGAGTAAATCAGATACAGAAATCAGTTTACCGTTGTCCATTCTATCTATAGCTGATTCTTGTCTCTTCTCAAGTATAGGACTACAGGCATCATGTGATTTACATCACCATATACTGTTGTATGCTCCTGAACTCTTGAGAAGGTCAAGGAAGGAACGCAGTCACACAGAAACCAACAAGACTCTTCCATTGTGATTTTCGCCCTGATATAACTTTACTGAGATTACTCAGTAATTCTGGAGTGAAAAGCCACCCCAAGTGCCCTAGGAGACAATCCCAATGGATAGAAAAGGCACATTTACCACATGCTTGGAGAATCCTCTCCTCATCTGCCCTACAGTTCCTGGCCTCCCCTATCTGACGGCACAAAGCTCACATACCAGTTCATTTCGTTCATCAACCAATAACGTGTTCCTGTCTTCCAGTTTCCGGATTGTTGCATTCAACTCAGCTATCCTCTTCTGGTTCCTGCGCAAGTCCTGTTCATCAGTAACAACATAACACAATTACTGATTCTTCAAAACACATTTGGGAAAACAATCACCCAAAGCTACATACCAGTCAACACAACCAACAAATTGTACTTGTTATTTGTTTTTAGAAGATCACACATCTTGGCAAAAATGAGTTTTTGGGAGAAGAAAACATCTACTTTTGGGAAAATTTTAAGATTAAAAAATTTTACTTCTAAAAAATAGTAAAAAGATCCTGATGCTTTTTTTTTTTTTTTTTTAACTATTATTACAGGGGGGGAAAAAACCCCAAAGCTGAAATATTCTAGTCTCAATTGATTTTTCCTATACACTGCTGGGCCACTAAGTGAGGCAAAAAAGTAAGGACACCCCTTACAGTATCAACTTTCTTTACCTTCTTCTTCCTCATTCACGTATATGTAAAAACGCGCATGCATACACACTTATTGGGTAAATACTGTGCTTAGTCACAAGGAGCTGCATTCCTTGTTGTAATGCTGTAACGTGATGGGAAGTGCAGAATAGCAGGGTGACAAAGACTTCGGCTGCAGCAAACAAGGACAAGAACAAAGACAGCAGCCACGGACACAAAAAAAAGAAAAAAAAATAAAATAAAAGGCTGCTTATCATTGGAAGGCCTCATATGCAGGGCTCTCCAGTGAGATCCCCTCACCTCCACTGCCAACCCTTAAATGAGGTCTGGGAAGGGGTGGATCCTGGTTTCACCACTTCCACCCAATCAGGCACATTGCATACACCTGAACTCCCCTGGGTTGGCCATGCCTTCCCACCACATGTTCCATCACTATTTCGGGCCATGAATTTGCATATCTGCTACACTTGTGAATGACAGCAATAGCTGCACATGCATAAAGCAAGACAGAAATAGGAGGTACTCTCCAAATCTCCTAGGTTCCCCACAGCCTTCTCTCTGCCCATCTTCCCAATTTGTTTGTTTTTGAGGATGCAGGCTATCCGGATAGTTATGTTCATCAATCAATACTTTCAAAGCAGTACTGATTTTTTAAACGTTTTCCCAGGGGCCAAGACAACATTTAAGCAAGAGAAACGTTGTGTAGAAGTCAGTAAAACCTGCATACAGGGCTGCTGCAGTGCTCTGAGCCATCTCCGGCCCTTCCTGGGATCTCCCTCTTGGGACTGCTCATGTTACACTCTGCCTCTTTCACCAGGAAAAGCTGTTCATCCAGAGCTTCTTTCTGCAGCTGCAGCTTCTGCACATAGCCTGTTTGTGTCTCCAGTTCTTTCTCCAAGGAAAATATGATCCTATCTTTAGCCTTGATCTCATCCATCTGATGAGAAAAGCACAAGAGCAACAATGTTAAGTGTGTAAAAACAAAAGCACTTCAGCCTCAGTGAATATAGTACAATAGGATTTACTAGTGTTCACCACTTAAATCTGCTAAGTCTTACCACCCAGGCTTGAAAATAATATACTCCAAGGTGTCAGCCGCACTGTACACCATTGCAGTAACAGCTTTGATAGCCTTACACAAAGCAAAACTGAGCACAATGTGATGTGCAAAATGGGAGGGGACACAGCCAGGACGGCTGACTCAAACTGGCCAAAGGGATACCCATACCATGTTGACACTGTGCTCAACAGTAAAACTAGGAAGACTAAGCTGGGGCTGCCATGCCTTAATGACTGAACGGGCATTGGTCAGCCAGAGGTGAGCAACTGTGTTTTGCATCATTTGCATTTCTTCTTCTTGGTTTTTAGAATTTTATTTATTTATTTATTTTTAATCTTTTCCTCTTTTACTTCTTAAACTCTCCTTACCTCAATGTTTTTTATAACTTGTTACTATACGATTATTTCTACCCCCTCACTGTGGGAGCAGAGGAGAGGTGAATGTGTGAGTGGGGGGTGCATAGCTCCCTATCAGTGTTCAACCACAATGCTTTAAAATCAAAAATACCACTCCTGACAGTATTTACATCACTGTTTCCTTCTACTGAACTGTCAGTTTTCATGCCAAATGTTCCAATATTGCAAGCAGGCCCAGTTCCCTAGCTATACAAAAAACACAGCCACTTGCGCTACTACTGGTATAGGTTCTTTTTACCCATTCTCATTAGTATGAATTCACTGAATGCTATGGTAAGACCAAAGCAAAAGGTCTCTTCCCTCTTGCCATGATTTGATGTGTTTAAGACACTAACATAAGGGTTAAAGAAACTAATAACTTCAAGTGCAGATGTATTTTCTAATATTTTGCATGGCAGATATATTAGGATCTTGGCAAGCCAAGGTCTTGATGAAATCAATCACCATTACTCTGTGGTATTAGCTGCCCACCCAGTGGTTGCTCTAACTGACTCACTGTGAGCTATCAGCCACAGAGATACAGCAACATGAGGTTTTCGTTACTTCTTCAGACTGAGCTGCTTTGCAGAGTTCTAAGATTCACCAAAAAATTGAAAAGCAAAGGAGACAATCTCACTACAGAATAAAATACATGAGATGTTTTGGTGCAGGGAAGGGTTACTAACCAGGCGGCGAATATCCCTCTCACTCTCCCACTTGATCTTAGAAATGGCTTCCTGGTGAGACTGGTGCTCACTTCGAAGATCACCTGCTTTGATCTTGTCAGCTTGGATCATATTGTTCAAGGCCTCATCTACCTGCTTTTTGGCAGACTTAAGTTCAGTAATTTCCTGCAGAAGCTTAAGGCGCTCAGAGTCAAACTGTTTTCTGGCCTCTTCACGAGCCTCAATAGTCAGGGCTGTCCTTACTTTATCGCTGCTGCCATCCCGCAGGGCACACAACGCTGACTTGAGACGCTGGATTTCACTGTCTCGGACTTTCACCATTCGTGTCATCTCCTGCTCATGCTGTTTGATGAGGTTCTCCCTCACAGCCTGCAGCTCTTTCATTTTCTCCTCATGGAGTTTGGCTTTTAGCTCTGTGATTTGCACAGTTTGCTTGCGCTGCTCCACTTCACGGATACGCTTTGTTTCTTGAGTCTTCTCTCTTTCAAGTTTAGCAATCTAAGTTGAAATAAAATGAGAGTCAACTGCTACCAAGATACTGCTACCAAAACAAGCTCACTTGGACACACAGCCATGTCAGAATAAGAAAGGGCTTCCGGCAGACCCCAGTTGTTCCTCCATCCTCCTCCAACAAAATACAGGCCAACTCCTGAAGTCTTCACTTAGATACTGCAATGTCTTTACTGAAGATAAATACTTCAGCTTTTCCTTAAGAAATAAGTCCTTGTATAGACATTTGACTAACAGCTTTCTAACTCAACTGTTAATTTCAACCAAATTCCTCAGAGAAGTAGAAGGCTTGGCAATAGCAAGATTCATACAGATTTCATGTGATTCATGACTGTAGGAAGTCAGATGAAAGTGCGTGCTGCAAATCTGAACATCCAGAAAACATCTAGTCTTTTGTAGATGTTCTTAATCATAAGTGAAACTTTAAGGTAGTCAGCTCTTGGACATGAAACTAAAGAAAAGTGTGCTTCACTGGTCGTTACAAGGATTGTTCTTTGTTGCTATTTAATATAAACAACTTTTAAGTTATTTGTCCATATGTTTGGAATCAAAGTTACAGAGCAGCCTTCAATACATTTACACTAATATATGTCTAAGCCCAACTAGAGACCTCTGAGCACTTTTACAGCACAATCCTACGTGCACCTACACATAATACTCAGTTGATTTTTAAGGAAGTTTAGATATCATACTGAAAAGCTGGCAGATCACTGGTACCTGAACAAGCCTGAAACAATGCATACATACCTTAGTGCACATGACAGAGTTGGTCTGTACTGCAGAAGGATTACAAAGGTCCATATGGACTTTCATGCTGTACACTTAAGGACTACTTCACTCAACTTTGAAATAGAGATATATTTTACTGAAATAAGCAGTCATTCAAAACAGCAACACTATACAACTTCTAGGCACTGGAATTTTTTAAAAACAGTATACTTAGAAACAATTTGAGCAGATAAGATGAAAAAAATCACTAATTGGAACACGGGCAAAGATGTTACAAAAGGCATAATGCTTCACTGTAAGGCCCGAGGCTGCTTGAATTTGTACCTCAGTAAAAAGAAATCTTTTCCAGTGAAGGAACATCAAACTGTTGTTCAAGAGAAGAGTTTTGCTGCATCTCTTGATTTCTGTTCTACTGTTTTCCCCACATTTCTTTCCTTCAGTGCAGACACTTATTTAAAACCAAACCCTCACTCACCTTAGATTTCTCCTGATGCAGCTCAATTTGGATGTCCGTTAGCTTGGTCCTGAGTTCCTCATTGGCAGCCTGTAGGGCTACAATCAGTGCCTCAGGCTTTTCGCCTTTGCTACGTCCTTTTTTGGACATGATTTCTTATCAGTGAGAGTCCGTATGTTTAATTATTTCAAATACAGACTGCCATCTTTTTTGATCCTCTCTGTGCCAGTTTGTTTAGCACTTACTGCATGGCATTCCTTAAGGTTCTGTCCTCAGCTGCTTTGGAAGCCCTGCAAGAAATTAGACATACTATTATTTGCCAGTGGACGTTGCAGCATGACAGTTCACATGGTTACAGAACACAGGATAGCTCATTTCTCAAAACACTGCAGTCTTTGTCTGAAAACCTACAAGGGAGATGCCAGCACAACCAGGCTTCTGCATGCAAGTCTGACATACTAGTAGAGATTTCGTACATACTCTTTCCCTTTTCTCATAAAGGCACAGCATGCAAAGAAGATACAAATTTGTTTACAATAAGGATTAAAGCTATCGAGACTACAGAACTGGAGAGGACAGGTCATTTAATTCGAGCCTTACAGTTTGGGATCATGATGGAACAGGCATTTTAGTCCAAAGGTTCTATCAACAATCTCTTCCTCTTGCCCTTCCCAATCCCTTGCAATCTTCAAGCCTCCCAAATTCAGGCTTTCACGCAACAATTCTACAAACTGCTACAGGAAGAGAAAAGCACTGACATTCTCACCACCATTCGAGTTTCCTTAGAAGCAGAGAAAAAAAATGATATGCAAAACCCCCAGCCAGGCTAGAATTTGTCTCCTTTGCCATTTTGCAAAGGAGACTCCATCAACAGTGTCCCTCAGCCAAATTTTGGAGAAAATTCCAACCTTAGCCAAACTGATGCAGTAAGTTTAAACACAATCACATCAGTAAGATATGCAGATTGGGAAGCTTCGTGAACAGCACACTAAAACACAGATGAGCTGGTAGGTCTAGAACATTTTGAAGGCGTCCCTGCTCCACTGTAGGAGCATTCCCTGCATCAGCCAAGGGTCTGGCAACACCACATATCCCGCCCATCGATACACAGACCAAATGAGCACCTTTAGGGTTGCTTTAACATGCTAAGCACAGGCAGAGTCTTCAAAGTCACTCTCCGGCCATCTCTGAGTCTGCACTTATAGACTTAAAAAAACGGAAAGAAACTCAACGTGGTTGAGTTTCCAGGAACAGTACCTATCACACAGTGTAACCCTCGCTGTCAGATCTGTCAGTTGTTTGCACACCTTGCCTCTTCAAGTGGCCTAATTCCCTCCTTGCTAAGCTGCTTCCAAGAATCTTGGAATGCAGTCTGACACAGATTGATACTCTTTTCCAGCTTGAGTTATGCCTACTGATTTACAAAGAGTTGCTTTTATGTCACAGAAAGAAGTGTGTATGCTGTTGGATTCAAGCATACAGATCTGTAGGGAGACTGTAATAAGGGTCCTTTATTAATCTAGTTTGAGGTTTGGGCCCTTGAGATCTGCTCCAGACCACTCTAGGAAAATGGGTGGAAATACGTATTGAACATATGTTGCGGACCACACTGTGGTGAGACTGGCTGTCTGCAGCAGCACTTAAGAAACCCTGCTGTAATGCAATGTGAGCTGGAAGCTGTTCTGGAACACAGTGTGATCTTATGGGTAGAGAAGACACCAAGGCGCACAACTTCCAGGTTCTTTTTCCTACCCCTTCCACTCACTGTTTTGGTTTGTAACTTTGGCTATTCTGCTTAAGACAGTGACTTACTTTGCAAATCTGTAATAATCATCTCACTTAGGTGGGTTCATAATTAATGAAGAGAACTCTGTAATCAGTGTAACTTTCACGTTCTTTCAGCACATCCTTTATATTATTAATGAAGGGCTAGATTTTTGCTTTCGTTATTTCTTGAATTAATCACAGCAAACCATTACTGCAGTTAAACCATTACCGGCAGTTTTTCACCTAGGAACAGAAGAACTAGTCCTTACTAAATTGAGGTCCCACATTGTAACCCTGGCAGAACTAGAGCACAGAGGGGCTGGTCCACAAAGTCCTGTAGGCAGAAGCTGCACTCCTGACAGAGCACAAACCTTTCAGTTTATAAGAGCAAAACAGATGATCGGCAAGAGCTGGGCTCTATCAACACTCCAGCACAAGGAGAGGTAGCAGCACAGATTCCCACTGCAGGTCAATACTACTGTTATTTTCTGCTGAAGCAGCAGGATCTACTTGCCAAGGAGGTCAGAGAAGATTTCTTTCTAAGTGGCATCTCTACCTTAAGTCTACGTGCACCCTTCACAAATTATTCTGGCACAGTAAGGGCCTATGTTAAGATTTGCATTTCTTTTTAGTAATCAAAACCTTCACTAGTGTAAAACTACCCTTCACAGAGGAAACTGTTGTTATTGGTCATTTAGGAGATCTGCTGGACATCTTGTAAGTACTGCACACACAGTCATGAAATACATAGATGGCCTCCACTTGCAGTAAGCATTCTCCTCACACACATTACTTTTGAAGAGAAAAAGGAAAATATATGGCCCCTTCAGCAGGCTGCATCCTCCAGGAGATCTAAGCGACATATGGTATCCAAAAAAACATCTGTCTGTACAGAAAGAGACAAACGGCCTTAGCAGCTATTCACTGTGCTTCCTTGGCATCCCTTAATGGTTAATGCATCTCAAACACGCGCAGCATAAATGACTTCATGCCAAATATCCTTCTCCTAGGACTTCCCATCACCCCATGTCCACAAGAGTTAGAAACGTATTCTTTATTGACTAGAAAGTACACCAGCTACCATAAGGGTAACAAATTTGGACATCTCTGTGCGTTTGCATGTTAAAAAAAAAGTTGAGCAGATCCTCCACATGTAATAGCTCCACTGAAATAGAAGTTATTTTTAAGTACTTGCAGAAGATATAAGTACTGAGTAAGCTAGAAGTAAGAACACAAAATGCTGACCAAAAGATAAGCGTTCATTTCTTTATGCACTAAAAATACACATGGAAGACTGGTATCACATTTACTGAAATGCAGTAAAACACACACAATATATTGCAATACTGTTAAAAGCAAAAGTAATGAGAAACATTAGGCTTATATTATTCTAAATCTATCATCTCTATGCTTTACTTTTTGGGTAACATTATTTCCCTGTTTCTCCCTGAAATTGCAGTACCATCAGTATAGAAAATCTTATTTGAAAAATAAATCAAGATATTCATAGAGCCACATAACTTCACAATATCAACCTATTAACTAGCAGGCTGTCACTATCCCTAAAGTTGTATTTACTCTTATGAGAGTGAGAACATTAAATTCTAGACCAGTTCGTGATTAATACTGGAAGACAAATCCCCTCTGTGCAACTTCTAAATCTCTTCCCCTTCTCAGCATTAAAAAAAAATTAAAACTCCTGCAAGGACGGGGGAGGGGGTAAAGGGGCCAAGTCTAAGTAGATTTCAATGCAATCTCTAAGTCTAGAGCTGGTTAAGAAAAATATATCTCAAAATTTATGCAGTGTGGAAAACCCTGAAAATTAAGAGTATCCTTCAGAACAGAAAAGAAATGGAAACTATTATTACTATCTGGGAAATACTGAAACCATCTTACTGCATTGCTTTGCTATTATGAAATCAATATATAATTATTGAGATTGCTTTTTTGATTAGTATACCTGTCATGGTCTTATGATTTTTGTCACTGGTATTCCACACCATGTAGTGAACTGGGAGTTAAAAGGTTAATCACAGAATGGACTGGGTTGCAAAGGCCCACAGTGCTCATCCAGTCCCAACCCCCTGCTGTGTGCAGGTCGCCAACCAGTAGCCCAGGCTGCCCAGAGCCACATCCAGCCTGGCCTTGAATGCCTGCAGGGATGGGGCATCCACAGCCTCCTTGGGCAACCTGTGCCAGTGCCTCACCGCCCTCTGCAGGAAAAGCTTCTTCCTAATATCCAACCTAAACCTCCCCGTCTCACTTTATGACCATTCCCCCTTGTCCCATCACTACCCATCCTTGTAAGCAGCCACTCCCCCTCCTGTTTATATACTCCCCTCAAGTACTGGAAGGCCAGCGCACCAGCTGTGAGGATTGCTGGCATTCCCAGCAGACTGCCACTGTTCCCTTTCTGTTTTCCTGCTCACCAGTCACAAGACAGTCCTTCTTTTGCTGCTCATCTCTGCAGTGCTCCCCAGCCATCTGTCTTCAGCTTTAGTGTCCAAAAGTGAAGGCCTTACTCTATCTCTCATTTTGATTTATTAGTTTCAACTCCAGTGATACTGTATTTTACTGTGCAATCTCACATTCCACTATCACATTTCGTAAATTAGTTTTCTCCCTCCGTTCATTGCCACTGTTTTATTTCAGGCCCATCTCCCTGCCTCTTCCCTTTGTACCCTTCCTGCTGAACCCGGCACACTGGGCCAGAGCTGCTGACAGTACTACATAACGATCATGAAACACCTCTGTCAAAACCAGATGGCTCTATAACAAAACACTAAGAAAACTGTTATGAAATCTGTAGCAAAAGGTTGCTTTGGCTCACAAAGCTCTGAGCTTTGTAAAGATTTATATACCAAATCTGATGTTAAGTAGTTGTCCTACAGAATGGGTTTTACAGCACAGAAAAAAAATCTCAATAGACAGCAGCCTATTCTCTGCTATTCTCAAGCTGTTCTGCAGAGTTGTAAGAGGACTTGCTTCCTTCATGGATAACCGAACAGGGTGAAGGAGCTGCAAACCCTCATTAACTTGGATTCTAATGTGTATTATCACAAAATGTGCATTTTGTAACAAAATCACGGCATGCTAACCTCACAAAGGACACTGCCTGTACAAATTATAGTCAGGCCACTCCTCTGCTAGGTTTTGATTTTGTGGTCTCACTGAAACTAGGCTGCTGTTCAGAGTTTCATTTGTATTACTACAAATTCCATACACTCCCTCACAGTGTATGGTGTTTGATACGGTTTATTTCCCATAATAGTAAACTTGATTCTGCGATGCTTATTAAAAAGTAAGCAAAGTATGAGGGACTCCTCTTTTGTGATACTGTCCCAGTGTCAGAGCAGATGTTGGCAGTACAGCAGCAGATGTTGAACCTTCCTGTCATTATTGCATTACATTTTGTTGCCATGTGACGGCAGAGCAGCTAATGAAAGATGGACAGCATGGACCATGCTTCCTTGTAGTGACACCACCACAGCAGCTGTGAAACAGCAAGTCACTGGCAAGTTGTCACGTTCCTCGTCACCACTGGTGGTGCAGGCTCCTCGTCACCACTGGTGAAAATGTGTAACTAACTGCAGTGACTGTGTTGAAAAATAGTGTTTTGTAGCTAAGAGTTTGTCCTATCGATTAGCATTATTGCACTCTATGTATCTGTTTGCATTTCCATGAAAATAAATAGGAGGCATTATTTTCAGAGCAACCTAGGTAACAACAGGTTCCGAGGCCTCAACTCCTCTCTGCATGAAAGGCCAATGGAAACATGAGCAACCACCACACAGCTGACAGTCACCATTCAGCCGTATTTAAAAAGTATTAGCTCAGTGACCTGTTAATTGTAATCAGGTCCATTGGCAGCAAGAAACACTGCACCCACAATCAAGTTTCATTACTCCGAGTAGTTCAGAGCTAAATTCACCTTTCTTAGAAGCCTCTACCAAAAAGGAAAAAGTGTTTTTAAAAGGATGTTGTTATAAGCAATAACTCATATCCTCTGTCCATTTCAAGGGATCAACTGTCTATAAAAGAGCAGATGGATCGACTTTCCATTCTCTGAAATACACCAGGGCCTGGAGGAAATTTCTGGGGATAACAGCATCTAAAACAACGGAGAGAGAATAACGGGAATTCTTAGACTGCATAATTTGTTTGCTCTTATGTGTTTTACTAAGTTGCAGTTAAAAGAACTGAGCTTTATTCTTCCTCACAGCAGAAGGGTCTCACCCCATCAGAGCTCGCTCTAAGGGCCATACTTAAATTACAGTTATACTCCAGTTTTCTGCTTTCTCAGGGCAGCAGATGGTAGCCACCACAAGTCTCTCACACTTCCAAAGCCCTGCTCCACTAAAGGAGGTGACATTTGTTTCACTGAGAGGTGGTTCTAACAGTATGAGAAAACAGAAGCTATTGAGCCTAAACTGACTATCCTTCAGTATTTCAATTCTGGCCAGAAAACAATTCACATGCTAATTCAGCCTACTCTCCACCTGAGAAGGATGCCAGGACAGGTCAGCCTACCCCATCTCAGTTTTTTCCTGACTCTTGACCCAAGCATTCTGGCTATCGATTCCAATATTCAAGAAATCCATAGCACTCCATTCTTTGTGTTATGTCACACAATGGAAAAAAAATGATTAATGGAAACTGCAATTAGAAGAGTGGTCTGCGTTATTTTTGTATGAAATCACAGTTCAGCATCCCAAGGCCAACCCAAAGTCTTAAATCAGACATACTGTAAATGCTTGCATGCCTTCACACAATTCTATTCCATACTTCTTTTTATAGTGAGGACATGGCAAACTTCACACGCTAGCAGCTAACATGTTTTACTTCACCAAATGGTGACAAACAGCTCTTCAGAAAAAAATCTGAAGCAACTCAGCTTTTAACAGAAAAAAAATTCATAGTCTAATAGTTACATATTTAATCAATGCCACAGCAATTTTCAATAATACTGAAATTCCTCCAGGACTACACACAAAATACCCCTCAGATTCAGGCTCAATATAAGGAACACAGCACAAATCTGGTGCTTCTAGGCTGCTAAAACTACCATTGGCCCTTGCTCTATAAAGTGAGCCAAACATTTCTACCCAAGTTGCTGGCAGCACCATGGAAACAGTCAAAAAGGGACAGAAGCATTATTGTTATCTGCAGCAAAGCTGAGAGATATATTAAACCAAAATTCTAGTATCCTGTGGCTAAAATACCATCTGTCTCCTTTTCACAAAGTTCTTTTCCTAGAAGTTAGCACAACACAGTGCTCACCAAGAACACTACCGGTAAAAACACAAGATTATTCCCTATTCTGAAGGGAAATCAAAGAGTGAAAGATACATGGACGTAGATCAGACGTGGTAGCAATTAGACAGATAATACGATGGAAAAAGGTGGTGCAACAGAGGTGTAAAAACCAGAAGGATGAGCACACTAGAAAGGTGCTGTAAGGGAAGGGAAGAAGATTGCTTACCCACATCAGAAGATTCCAGGCTCACAGAGAAAAGCCCCACCGAAGAGGGATCTCCAACCAGAGATCCTTCCTTGCTGGCAGCCAGCCCTTAAGTGAGGTCTAAGAGAGGAGCAGCCAGGCTCCACCCCTTCCTGTCACACAGGTAAATTGCTGCAGCTGTGCTCCCAGGGCTGACCGGCCCTTTCTCAACAGTTCCCATACAGACGTTCAATTTAAGAACAGCAGAACTGTCAGAAAAGGGATGAAGTCCAGCAGCCGTCCAGCTCACTGCAAGGCGGTGGTCTAGAAGACGTTTTGGCGGTCATGTGCTTCCAACATTACTCCAGGCCCACCCGTGGTTTACCAAGAAAGCTGTTTTGTAAAGGAATGTTATGCAAGTAGGATCACAGTCAAATCCCATCAGAGAAACACACGGAGCCTGAAAGACAAATACTGCAATTTCCACGATTTATATTATCAGGCCCTTCTTTTGATTTTGATTTTAATAAGCCAGCAAATACATATTTTATTTAATCAAAATGCATATAAGCAAGAAAACAAAACATTCACCACTAAAAGCTGTCAGATATTTAAATACTACTTCTATTAAAAGTGGAGTTAGCCTGTAAGAATTTCTGCCACCTTTGTATAACCAAGATGTTATAATCACAATATAATTGTGTATAATCAATAGATATCAAGATGTTATAATCGCAATATAATCAAGAGAGTAAGGCAAAGCAGACAATGATCACAAAAAGAGAATAAGTGGAAGAGCTTACCCTTGGGTTGAGCTCACCAGAAGACACCAAAAGAGGGGATCTCCAGAAAAGATCCTCCCCCTCTGGTAGCCAGCTCTTAAATAGGTCTAGGAGGAGTGGAGCCTGGCTCCACCCCTTTTGGCAGCACAGGAGAATTGCCTTCACCTGTGCTCCTCTGGCTGACTCATGGCTCACCTCAGGTGATTAATCAGAGGCTCAGGCCGTGACTCAGCAGTTCCCATACACACCTTTAGCTAAATTCTTCCTGCAGTTGATGAAAGGGGATTTACATAAGATGTCAGAGTGAATAAGAAAACTCTGTGTTCTAATCTCCCTTCCCCACTTCTAACAATGTAGATCTCTCTGATGACTTTTCCTTCTTTGGACATCTTGCTTCTGACCGGATCACTTCATTCCTACAGTTCATTGTAAGTTCAATATATCTTCAAAACATGTATGATTGTGTGATTCCGTGGGTTTTTTTCTTCTCTCTGCATCGCTGTCAGTGCCCTTCAGAACCTGATGAACATATCTTTCTAACTTCCCATGTCCTGTATCTCACTTAAGTTGCCTGGGATAAGACTCTGCATGTTCCCATTACCACAGGCTATACTCCAAGCTGTACAAATCTAAGCCAATGTGCATTACAGTTTGTCTCTTCAGATCAGCTTTCCAGCAGAAATACAAGTGTGTATGTGAACGTCCTCTTATCCGTTTCAACACACCTTCGAGTCAAAATGCCTTTCTTTAGAAACAGCAGTGCTAGAAACAGAATTCACTAGAAACACACAGATTATTCACTTAGAGATACAATATTACCAGAGTTGCTCTTTTTCATTTCTGATTGTTGTGATTTTTACCCTTCTATCGTACGTTGAAGGATAGATGCACCAGTCTACAAGCCCTCAAGAGCCCTACAGTCTGCTTTCAAGAACAATGCTTACACCTTCACTGACTTCATCCTACGCAGGTTACCATGCAGATCACTGACACTGACCACATATTTCAAGGAAAGGGCAACATGTGTGTCATTCTGTGACCCACAAAACACGCAAAGCAATACGGAAGTGATCTGCTAACACAGACCTTTGCAAAAACAGGCCAGTCCGTTCAGCCAGTAATGCTTACCACTGAATATACGTGGATGCTGATTTGCAGTTAGTTGTGCCTCTAAAGCACACTCTCGTCTTACAGCTTAATTCCTTAAAGCATTTCCAAATTAATTAATACAACCATTCATTCAGTTACAAGCTATCAAATAGTAATCCACACAATTGTTCTTTCAGCTGTAAATTTACTACATGTACTTCAAGTGCAATGGTCTACAAACACCCTTTGTTTGTCTGAGAGTGATTATAACTGATTACAATTTCTATTCAGGGAGGGGAGATGGAAAGTGAATATTACTAAGGGCCCTATGAAACTGCAGCAAATTCTCTGAGCTGATTCTGCAAAAGTGACTGCATCTCATTTTCCTCCTCATTGATACAGGCAGAAAACATCAGCTCACAGAACCTTGAATATTAAATACAAAAAAGCATAGTGTAAAAAAAAAAAAAAAAGACTTATCTATTAATAACAGAACTTCAGGAACAAAAAAGCGTTTATGTTCACTGAACTATAATAAAATGTTATGGATTAATGCAATTCCAGGTCTTTTGAATACTATTCAGTACCTTATTTGTACACCAATCCTACATCAAAGACATACAAAACAATTGAGTACTGGTTATAATTAATTTCAAACACCTGTAACATTAAGAGTTACATGGATTTTGCATACACTGCACAAATGAATAATGAAAAATATTTATGCATCAATTAAAAAAAAAGTCTGCTTACTGAATTTTAACAAACCAGTGCTAATAGAAGAAAAACATGCTCAGAAAACCTGCAATTACCATTTCTCCCACCTTTACATGTTCACTCATTACTGATTACTCTCATCTACTCTGGACACTCCACGCAAGTTTTAACTGCATTTCTTCTTCTTTTCAATTTTAATTTCCACATTTGTTGGACATTTAGTTGAGCTTATTTACTGATATCAGTGGTTATCAGTTAATTCAAATCAGTCATTTTGCTGTATTGTGTAAAAATAAATTTAATCTGATTGTTTTATTGTTCATCACAGAATTATATTTCATCTGAAGATAGAACTGTGGTATACTGGCTCTTCGGGTGTATTCATTACTTGCTGGCTGCTGTTACACAGTTCACTGAGAGTATTCTCATACTGTAGTCATGTACTTAAATACTTTCTGCATTCATTTGCCTGTTTCTCACGTAACTGCGAGGCAGATGGGCACACAACTCAGTTCACCTTGCTTTTATTCTGACAGCAGTGAAGGGAAGTGGCTGCAATGTCCAAACATGATCTTCCAGGAAAAAGCCCACACAGGCCCTAAGGTTTCAGGATGTGCCACAGTTTGTCAGCAACCCACCATGATCCAAATTGAGAGCCTGCATCCAGAAAAGCACTTGCTTATCTCTATTTTTTCCTTTCAAGTTCATCGGATACTTCACAGTGCAATCTGCAGCTTTTCTGTCATTTACCACAAAGTTGCTAAATACGCTCGTTGCAACTTCATGTCAGCAACATGCTGATAAACTTGCTATACAGGTCCCCAACTCCTGCAACAAGTAAATTAGACTGGAGGGGAGGGGGGGGCATTTTGGATTTTCAGTCCTGATGTTTTAAAGGAAAAATTCAAATAGACCGTAAAGATACCAAAACAAGTAATAAAGATTCTGGATCTTGAAAGCTGATGGCAGAGTTGCACTGATGCCCTGCACAGACGTAGATGATGACTAAAAAGAAGGCAGCAGAGAATCTGTCTCTGAAGATGGGAAAACACGACTGTTATAATCCAGTCAAGAGCAGATGTTGAAGTGATACAGATCTATACAGGAACTTTGAAAAGCTTCCTGCCTGGGAATTAGAGCAGTCTAGTTCTTATAGAAACATCCACTGCAAACATACTGTCGTAAAATCAATTAAAGCAATTATTTTAATCATTTATTTTGCAGTAACCAAACATTGCGATGCTATGATGCACAGGGGTTGCAGAGAAACCTGGCTGAACATAGAAGATATGGAGCATGACAGACCACGTGATCCAAATTTCAGGTAGCTGATGAGAATTATTTTGCTGTTTCACAACTTCACAAAGAAAATAGAAAGCATAAATACTGACCACAGTGCAAAGCAACCCCCACTCACATTAGTGAAAAATTTCACAGTAATAAAAAATGAGTTCACAGCATGGTCAGTCCCAAAGTTCATTCAAAAAGGTAAAAAGAAAAAAGTTGTAATTTACAAACTACTTGGATTTCAACACCTGTACACCAGCCTTATGACAGTAGAATCCATTACCATATCTTTTTTCACAAGTTGGGGGGCTATTATTATACAATTTTTAAACCACAGTATCAGTAATATCAACTGGATGAATAGAAAACAAAACTGAAAATTACTCTGAGCACCGTTCTGACAGTTGTGTTTCAACAGTATTTTCCTGACTTGAACACCCAAGGGCTACTTATCCATTGTAATGACAGAGAAATTATGCAGCATTTTCCAGCAACTTGATAATAAAATGTCTCACAGACCCTACCGCACATTTACAAATGGCAACAGACAACTTTCTTCTTAACACCCCACCACGATGCAGCTGTACTTTGTGTTCATTTCCTAGTAAGGCGGACACAGAGGCTCTCACTCATAAGACATATTTGGGAATGGCCAGTGGAAGAAGAGAAATTGTCAAAAACCACCAAAATATGACAAGGACAAGGTTATCAAACACTCTGCCTAGGAGACTGGGCACAGAAAGCCCGGATTACTAAACAGGGCATGGTATACGCACACACACAGAATCTGACCCAAAAGACGAAAGAGACTGAGAATAAGAACCCAAGGCATCACCTTACTGTAATGCACAGGGCAGGCTCAGAACGCAAAGGTTTCAACAACACGCGTCGTTATTTTTTTCCTTACAAGAGTTCAAATTACAATTTTGAAGAAGACACATCTCTATGTTCCCAACCTACAGGGCATGCTCAGCATCTTTTTTATATGTATATTCAGAAAAGAAAACAGAAACAGTCTACAAATGAGCGTTCAGTGCCATAAACCAGCCCAAATGCATGATGCTGTCCTAAGCAGCCATCATGAAGCTGAGGGGCAGCAATTCCATGACCTAAGAGTAAATTGTGCATCAGCCTAATTGGCGCATTCCATCACCTAACAGCTGTCCAATAATAACAGAAAAAAGATGTGTTGCGCGTACAAAGGGGCGAATCTCGCGGGTTCTCACACACATCCACAAACCCACCAGCTCTGAGACTCCGAGACACGTACAGGTGCGTTTCCAAAAAAACCACACAGAAATAAACCTCGTGCAACGCTGAACAGGCAAAGATGCTCCACAAGTAAAAATAAACCAGGGGAGTTCCATCACAGCTGCTCCTGCTCAGCTGCGCCAGCGCCCAGCTCAGTGCCATCTCACCGAGGCCCATCGCAGCCGCGCCGCTCCGCGCATCGAATTCAGCTCCGTAAAAATTCCTTCTGCCGCAGGCAGCGATTTGCAGCACCGCGTGCCGTGGCGAGGACGAGACAATGACGGACCTGGAGCACAATGGTGCGGGATGGAGGCTGAGGCGGGTTCCGACACGGCTGCGGGCTGCATCCTTGCCACACCTCTCCCTCCATCGCCGTCGCCATCATCACCTGCATCCCTGCCTCCTCTCCTCTCCTCACTCCCATCTGCTTCCCCTCCGCCTCCTCGGCCTCCATCTCAGTGCCATCGCTCGCCCTCCACGCCGCCGCCGCCCCGGCCCCGCTCCCCGCTCCCGTCCCGGTCCCCCGCCGTCATTGTTGCGGCGCGGTGGGAGCAGGCAGCCCCCGCCTCTTACCGTGCCGCGGACAGGGGACGATGCTGAGCGGCGAAGGACAGGTGCGGCGCTCCCATCTTCCCGCTGCCGCGGCGGCTCCAGCGCGCAGCCCCGGCCGCTGCCGGCCTCCTGCGCGCCGACGCTGAGGGCGGGCGCCCGCCCCGCCGCCTCCCCGCGGCGGAGGCCTGCGCTGCCGGGCCGGGGTCTGCGGCAGGCGCCGCCCCACCGACGCTGCCGCCGCAGCGCCGCAGCCATGGCAACGCCGCGGCGGAGGGGGCGCGGGGCTGCCGGCTGGTAGCGGTGCCGGGGTCGGGGAACCGTGGCAGCGCCCGTCGTAGCCCAGCCGCCCTGCGCCAGCGGCGGGGCGAGAAATCCGGGACCCCCGAGGGCGCGGGCCGCTCCAGCGGAGAGGCCCGTCAGGGCGGAGCCGCGACGCGCCGCTCCCAGCGGGCGAAAGGAGCGCCTTTCCACAGGACGGCTCCCCAGCTGAAAGCCCTGCCGAAAGGAGCGAGAAGGCCGCAGAGCCGGCCGGAGGGCGCTGACCTTTACGGCAAGGCGTCCTTTAACGTGCCAGTTCAATCCCACACGGACGCAGTGGGAACTAGCCGTAGATCTAAATAAACTGCAGTGCAATAAGACTTCTTAGGTGTAAGCCAAGCCCAATGAGAGCCACGGCCACAAAAGACCCTGCTCTTGGGTTCCTCAGAAGCATCCTCATCTCTAAACGCTCAGAGATGCAGTGTGCCAGCCCATGAACACATCCACCATTCTGTCTTTCTTCTACTGCTTTACAGGGGAGAAAAACCTGAACCTCCTCAGGTAAGGAGTTTGTTCTGCAAAAGTAAACTCTTCTGCTTACAGAAAATCTGAAGACATACACATTTTATTCTTTGTTGTTACCCGGTGTTGGCTTTTGCTAAGCATTGCAACACAGAGGAAACAAACCATTTTAAGAAACAGATCAAAGCTGGTGAGGGGTCATAGGCCATATGAGAGGCTGAAGGAGCTGGGAATGTTCAGCCTGGAGAAGAGGAGGCTCAGGGGAGACCTCATTGCTCTCTATAACTTCCTGAAGGGAGGTTGTAGTGAGCTGGGGGTCGGCCTCTTCTCTTGTGTCATTAGTGATAGGACCAGAGGAAATGGTTTCAAGCTACGGTAGGGGAGATTCAGGCTGGACATGAGGAAGTATTACTTTTCAGAAAGGGTGGTCACGCACTGGAATGGATGCACAGGGAGGTGGTGGAGTCACCGACCCTGGGGGTGTTCAAGGAAAGGCTGGATGTTGTGTTGAGGGACATGGTTTAGTGGGAGCTGTTGGTAAGAGGTGAACGGTTGGACTGGATGATCTTTTAGGTCTTTTCCAACCTTGGTGATTCTATGAGTTCTGGATTTGTACTCATCTATGCTACTGTCTACTTCTGCTGGAGGTTTATTATGTGGTAACTCGTATACTCCATCCATGTATTTGCTCCACACTGACAGCTTAATGGCAGCAGTGCTTATTCCAGGTCAGTCTTTGCCCAATAAAACTTCCTGACACTAGAGTACAACATAGTTACCCAGTCACTGACTCCGCATACATTAAGAGCTGTTTGTAGTTAGGATTCACAAGCTGGCAAAGGAGAGTTGAATTTTCTGAGACACTGACCACTAAGAGTAATACAGAGACAATGTGAAAAAGTGTTATAACTCACATATAACCAAGGCACAGAACTTAAGATCTAAGACATGCAGGAAGGGCCTCTCCCATGCTGGCTGTAGAGAGCAGCCCCTGGGAACACTCCAGGCTGGCACCTTCTCCCAGGGTCTGAAACTGAACCAGGCTCACCTGTGGGTATTACAAGGCAGCCCCTATGCAGACCCCCACCTGCCAGCTCCCAGCCAGGGTGAACACAGCCCTGCAGCTGGCATGCACCAGTCCAAGTGGGCAGCTAGCAGCACCACAACTAAGCCCAGCATGGGACAGGCTGCTGTGACTGCCACATGGCTGTATCTACCTCTACTGTCATCTGCTATAGCACCCATGAAAGCTACACTATGAAGGAGTCCGAGGACAGTAACTTAATCATTTTATTTTTTTGAAGCTGTGCTATCCTACTGGCTGCCTTTCTACTCAGTCAAAATATCTGCTGTTTTACCTGTGGTTCTAACAAACAGCTGTCCTTCGTGGTTGTCTGAAATTCCTAACACTTTTCAGTCCTTTGACATAGGCATGGAAACTGTCTTTATGTGTCTTATACTGCTTCATCATCTCTGTAACTCAAGACAGTCAAAAATTCTTAAGCAGCCAGGCAGACAGAAGGTTATCCAGAGAAGTTCAGAGAAGGACCAGAGGCACACAAACTCATGAAGTCAGTCTCCTGCCATGATCTATTAGCAGACCCATGTATTGGAACATGTCTGCTCTCTCGACCGCAATAACTTGGTGAAAAGTAGAGCATGTTCTCACATATAAGAGTAGGCACTTTCAAGCAGGCTGCACGTTTGCCTATTTGGGCAACCCGTCTTCAGCTGTGGGCTCCAGTCGCTCTTTACCCTCCTTCCTTACCCATGAAGGCAACACTGAACATAAAAATTTCACTGGAAAACACTAGGTGGTTGCAAGTCCCATCCACAACATCACATTCAACACACAGGTGAGAGGTACCAGCATCGCTCATGGTGTAACAGAAGACAGATTGAGCGGGGAGACACGACGTGTGGGAGTGCTATTGGCTGACAAGGATGCTGGGAGGAAAAAGGGAGTAGCAATCTCTGTGGAGGAGGTCTCTCCTTGGTTGCGAAGCTGTAAGATTTGCCGCAGCAGCGCCTTTCCTTCTTCTCTAGTCTGAAAACAATTTGTAAAAAACAAAAACTGCACACTGATGGATGAGTGCTTTCTGTGTCAAATTCAATATACAATCTGTCTAAATGTTAGTAATTTGTCACTCTATAAGGCCATCATTCTGGAAGATATTTAAGAATGCCCTCAGAACGTTAAGGTATGTCAGACTTTTTAACAATAATCCTCCCTCTTTTCACCTTATTTGCATATTACTTGGGTATTTCAGACACTGGTACCATCAACTACTGCAGCCATCCAAATATTCCATTTAGAAGTAGACTGGAGAAGCTTCAAATAAGCTAAATTCAAGTTCTTTTGAGTTCCAGACAACTCAGATAAGAGCCGGGCACAAACCCCGCAGCAGCCTTTGTTGGTGGCTCTCATAGGTTGGAATTTTAAAAAGTCCAGAATTTTCTACTTACAGGCTGCAGAAAATCTCAGAATATGAAGTCACTTACAAAACTCAAGCTTTTTGTCCCCACTTTCTACATTTACAAGATGGGCAACAAGAAGCCACGTGAGTAACCCCACTGTAGCATGGGGCATTCTAAACTTTTAACCACCTCCCCACCAAGATTTTCAGCAGCCTTAAGGCTGCCATCTGCAGCCTCAAATTCTTTTATTTAGTGAACACCAAAGTAATGAGACTTGATCCAGTTTTACTTATCTATGCCATATTCCCTGACTTGAGTCTATCACAAAAACATTCAGGATGAAATTGTTCATCTACGCAGCAGATAGCTCTCATTCATTCAGTGAAAGATTGGTCTACTCATAGGATAGCCAAGATTAAAGTCAGTTATTCCCCTAGTAAGACCCCAGGAATCATGCAACTACTCACATCATTGAATGAGCAGCATTTCTGAGCACAAGCTGAGGCTTCATCCCAGAGCTTACACTTGAAGTAGTACTGGGCAAGGTAACGGAAGGCAGTGCTAACCTCCAGATGCTCCACTATCTCCTACAGTGAAGAGGGTAAAAACAGCCTGAGTGTTTTCCAAGGTAGTTCTACACCGTGTTTACTTTTCCTTTGCTCTCCAAGAGATAGTCTTACCCCACAGGAATAGATATCCTGGATGTATTTGATATAGCACTGAGCAGCCTGTTCAGATTCATTCAGCTGTTCATGCAGCCTAGAAAAATACATAAATAAATGATATGAAATAGCCACTGGAACAAGATCACCTTGTCAGACTTCACTGGTCTATGAGAACCTATGAGAAGTCTGACCTTAACTAGAGCCACTTTTTTTTTCCTTAAGAATTTGCAAAACATGCATGTACTGTCCTCATAGAAAGAAATGATCCAGCCTGAGAACAGCTACATTATCAGGAAGGAAGTCAGTCAGGTGTCACCTGCTAGAAGCAGTGCAGATACAATTAAAGCAGGAACCTTTGTCTGTTCTCTTACATTCCAAGTCTGTAATAGAGTTTTTACATCCTACTCTTCCAGAGTTTGTTCTTTCTCCATGTTCCAAAAAAATCTTTATACAGCAGTTCCATCTTTTACCTGCCCATTTCTTGTGTGGGGGGTACGTGGGCTAAGGTGGTGTTGGTTACAGGGGTGGTCCTGGGTGGCACTTAACGGGTCACGGCTTCACGGGGCGGTCGCGTGTCACAGCATACAGGCAGTTGTTGCGCAGCATTAAATTGGCACTTGAGCTGCACCCCATGGAGTGCGTCTCTCGTTTCCCTGTGCTGGGTAGGGGTGCAGAGTGCCGGGTGCTGATAAGGTGTTGTGGACTGGGCTGGAATTGCGTGGAGGTTTGCAACAATTTCCTTCCCCTTCACTTTTTCCCCCCCCCTTGCATGTATTTTTTTCCCAATCAAAAGTTGGTGTTAACATCACTGTTCACATTTATTTCACATTAGATCCTATGCTAAATGTCACATTCGTATATCAGGAGAAAAAAAGGGTGGAAGGAAAAGGAGATGGGGATGAAATAATCCATCTATGATTTTATAAAGCATTAGCACCATGAATTGGTTTAAATTTCACTCTAACACTGACAGCACTGAAATCATCCCATGATTTGTAAGTCCCTTGTAATGCATCCCACAGTTTCTTCTCTATTTGCCCTGACAGAAACTTAAAGCTAAAGCTGGATAACAGTTTGTAGTCTCCGCAGACCTTCTAAAGGTGACATTTATTACACATCTCCAGAAGCAATACTATCTACCAGCAGCTGCACTTGTTTTCCATCTACCATTTTATCACTAGGTATCAAAGTGCTTTTTAAACACAATATTGACAATTCAGTGCTAATACATACTCACTTTGCTAGTTTCACCAATGCCATTTTCTCCACATCTCCCACAGCATAAGCCCTCCAATAGCACTATCAAGGAAGAAGAGTTAGTCAAGCACACAAGAAAAATGACTCTACATCATGATGCACGCGAGCAAGACAGAAACAGAAAACTACATGGCTTTAAAGCAAAAGGTCACGTATCAGCTGCATGCAATTCTCTCTGCTACTCTATTTATAGAATTTCCCATTTTAACTGCAACAAACGTTTTCAGTAAGCTCCTAACGTGCTATATACATTTCCAGTAGCACAAGCCGCACTATTTAACTGCAACTCCACCTAGTGTCTACAAGTGTCTCACTTACCTTCTTAGCTTCCACCAACTGATTGAGTTTCTCATAGCACTCTCCTAGAGCAACCAGCATACGAGAATCATTGGGTCTGTAAAAAAAAAAAAAATAAAAATTCCTAACTGTAGTTTAATGGACAGCCAGCTGATATTGCAGGGGGGAGACAAGAGGGGAAGCAAACCCGCATCTGGCAGTGTCCATCATCTTCTCTTACATAAAATTTCACTTATTAACCTCAGGCATCAGAACAGGCTCCCAAGCAAAATGCTCACACCACCAAGCCTGACAGAATTCAAAAAGCATTTGGACAATACTCTCAAACATACAGTTTGATATGTTAACAGCTAATTAGCATAACTAAGAGTTTGGAATAGTAACACTGCAAACCAAATAGTGCTGATACTCTTCTTTCTACCCCTGTATAGCTCCTGTATACAAATTCCTCAACAAGCAGACATCAGATGGTAAGACAGCCTACCAGGGGAATCGCCTGCTAGCTAGATGTTTACAAATAACAACCTATGGAAGATGTGGAGGTCAGAAGCTGTCATGCACACAGCAAATGCAAAATGATAGAGTTATCTATCCTTGGTGAAATCAGGAGAGAGGTTGGATTACATGATGTTAGCAGTCTCTTTCAACTTCAGTGATTATATGAGCGAATGCCCATTGACATGGCTACGTTTCCCACTCTACCTGAGCTGGTGGGCCCGTCGGTAATAATAGAGACAGTAAAACGGCATTTTAAGGATTTCATAGGTTTGCCCCAAACCATACCAGGCTCTGTAATCCCTTTTGTTCACCTCTATTGCATGCCTGCCAAAGAGAAAAAAACAACGTAGTCAGAAAGCAGTCAGGATCAGAGTTGGGCAAAAGACTAAGTACCATTTTTTTTTCCTTAATTCACCCCAAATATATACAAATAATGTTGTGTGCAGCATGATTGATACCTATAAGCCTGGATAGCTGCAGATGTGTTCTTCATTTCCATATATTCATGTCCCATAAGCGTCCAGGCTCCCAGATAACGAGGATTCAGTTTCAAGGCTCTCTGGAAATACAGTGCTGCTTTTTCATGCTGGCTACGTAAGCTATAATAATTTCCTAAAGCAAAAAGTCACAATATTTAAATAAATAGAAAACAATTGCAGAACTAAAAAAGAAACAAAAAACAGATGGAAGAGGTATAACCTAAGTTAGGAGGTACGTAATGCTATAATGTGATGGAAAGTTCAGCAATAATAGCAGAGTGGCAAAGTCCCAGGCTGCAGCAAACAACGATAAACCCAAATGCAGCAGCCATGGACACAAAAATGAATAAAATTTGCTTACCTTTGGGAAGGGATACCCTCACCTCCACTGTCAACCCTTAAATGAGGTCTGGGATCCTGGCTCCACCCCTTCTGGTCACTCAGGTACACTGCATGCACCTGAGCTCGCTGGGTTGGCCCTGCTTTCCCACCAGGTACTCAATCACTGCTTCGTGCTCTGCCTTAGCATTTCTGCTACAGAGGCAGTAGGTAATTTGAGCAGGATATATTACAGGCAGATGTGCCTGAAACCTCAAGAGTCCTAGTAGTTGTATCTTCTCCAGTGTTCTCACCAACTCCTTTACCAGCTGCACCTATCAGTTAAGATCCCATCATCTGCTCAGAAACTCACGGTCTGATCTAAAAAAATTTACTTCCCAGACTTGACGCACAACTGTTTCTGCTGGAGTTTGAGGACTAAAGGGAATTATCAGCTGCATGGGCCTTCATAATGTTTTCTTAACTACTTTCAGCTCTAACAGTATTACAGCAGCTCTTTCAAAGCTGAATGTGGGAAAGGTGGTACTCCCATCTGCTCTACTTTTTAGGCTGCCTGAAATCACATTCACCAAATGTTTTTGATGGCTCTGCCGGGTCATCATTTTCACAGCTATTACTAAAATTGCTTCCCAAGCCTGGAGACGGCGCAATAAGAACACATAAAAGGGTTGGCTCTCACCAATTACACAACAGGTCTCAACACGATACTTGTCTATCTCACAGAGATTGTGAGCCAGGTAGCTCAGCTCAGGCTTCATGCTCTAGTGAAACAAAGAAGTGAAGGTGATGAGTAAAGGATCATATTACAGTTTCAGACAAAGAAGACCTAGGCAGTGGACAATGCACACATTTCTGCTTTGCAACTCCACAAAACGGATGCAAACAGAAGCTGAGAGCTTATGTTCAGAGAAACTAGGTAACAGCAATTGCTTTGCCAGCGTTTAACTTACCTCTGAAAATAGTATCATCATGGACAAACAACAGAAAGGGTGCTTACCCTGACATACAGCAAGTTGGAGAAAGTGTCCATATTTTCTATTCTGTAAGGATCTTGTTTCCTTAGCTCATTAAAGATAGATAAAGCTTTGTCAATATCTGAAGAAAGAAGAGAAGATGTGAGAACAAGAACAACAAAGGCTAAGTTTGCATTAAAAGGCTTACTCCTATTAGTAAATATCACTGACCTCGTATATTGTGGTAGGCAACTGCAATCTGAGAGATGATATATGTGCTTTTAGAAAATCCTGCATCAATGAGGCTCTGATACTTCTGCAGAGCCTCCTCTATCAGCTGGAGCTCTGTATAAATGTGTGCAAGAAAGAACTCTTTCATCCATGTATCTGGCAAGGACAGGAACTTCAACTAGCAAGAACCAAAGAAGAGGAGGAAGAGATGACAATCAGTAGTATTCTAAGAGCCACCTGTGGCAAAGAATCCATTATCTTCCCTCCCATGAGCTAGTAGACAGTCTTGAGGCAGAAGACTTTCCTGTAAGCGCTTTCTTAGGCCATAACACCAGCTATGAAAGAACAGTATTAGGACCAAAAATTAATATTGAGCTCTTCCACAGTGGAGGCTAAAAAACGTCTAGAAATTAAGAACACTGGAAAATGAAAAAGAGCATCGAGATGCCTATTCTAAGAGGTATTACAGTATGGACTACATAATTCCATTTAGTCACTCCCAATCTACTCCATTGACTTGAAATAAAAAAACTGATGATTTTTCATTTGGTCAATTGGTGAAGAAATGATTGTTTTCAAAGATGATGGCACCAGCTTTCTCCTTCAGCTACTGGCTTAATTTTTACATTAAATTCAAGACTCCTTTAAAAGACTATTTTCTTCCCATCACTATTACACACATGAGGTTTTTTGTCTTTTTTTTTCCTTGTAATAAGCTACATGTAGAGAATAATCTAAATAATCTCACAAAAATTAATTTCCTGTTCTTCAAAAGATCAGTAAGGTTCTCTTCTGCACCCTCTTTACTTTCCAAAAATATACCTATCAGCCAGAATTGACTGAAGAATTACAGGAGTGGTCTCATAAACCCCATGCATAAAGACAAAAATCACCTTTTACATGAAAGTTCAATTCTTCGATACAGTTCATCTCACAGAGATTTTGTATTTGACAAAGGAATATCTACATTAGTGTTTTAGCCTGAATCAGTTTTGCTCTTCTGAAATGAATTTCTCAGTGATGATCCCCAGAAGCACATTTTATTTCACATCATGGAGCTGTATCAGAGTATCTTAGATTCTCTCAGGATAAGACTAAATTCAAGAGACACACTCCCATTACTAATAGGCATCTAAGCCACAAAACCCTATCAGAGGACATTCAAAGTAATCTCCCCAAATCACATACAGTATGAACATCAGGTCTTGTAAGTCGTTTCCTATTACAGATCCAAGCTTTCTGTGCTTTACTTGGTAAGTAACAAAGTAATTGACTTATTAAAGGCTTATCTTGTTCAGTGGTGCCTGCTGCTCCCATATCATTGCAAATAATTTGCACGATTGTAACTGACAGGAAAAGCACAAATTTCCAGTCATTAAAAAAAAAAACTGCAAACAGTGATTCTACACACATACCCTCAATTCACAAAAAACTTCGTAGGAACTGCAGAACTAGAATGCTCTTCTCCCCCTCTCCCCCGCCCAAAAAAAAACCAACAACACACAAACTACAAGCACACACACACACACACACAAAACAAAACAAAAACCCAAACAAACAAACAAACAAAAAAACCACAACCAACCTCAGGATGAACTCATTCATGTCACAAGTGGCTTTAACAATATAATTTACAATCCTGGGTTGCCCTGTCTGAGAGTCTCACAGAATACAGCAGTGGGCAACACTAGTCTTCTGACAACTGAATCAGGCTAAACTCTGTAACTTGTTATAACCACTTGACATCACCCAAGTTTTACCATCTCTTTATCTGTAATCAAGTTGCAAAGTTCCAGCCAAGCTCCCCAGTGCAAAGGTAAGACATGAGTAGCTTCAACAAATACATCTATTGCTTCTTTAGACAGGTCCAGCTTTCGCAGCACAACACCATACCTGTAAAGCAAATTAATCACTCATAAAACTGCACGTCCACATCAGTGTAGACAAATACATTAAGAACATGTGCAGACACTTACAGATAAAGGCCAAATCCATCCAGTTCCTGTGCTTTGTGCTTCTTACTGAGCTCAACTCTAAGCTCTCGTAAAGCTTCATTTTTCACCTGTCCTTTTTCCAGTGGTCCTGCATGTGAAGAAAGTCAAACACCCAGCTTTCATTCAGGAGTCTCAGTACGTTAACTGTGAAGCCAAGGGTACATTCAGAATCATCACCAACACGACCAGAAAGCTTCTGAGTCCGTGACTATTCTTCTGTTACAAAAATAAAATCTCCTAGTCCAATGACTAGCAGTTTAATAGAATAAGTAAGAAAAGAAATTCTGTAAACTGTATTAAGCCAATCAACTGAGAGAAAACGAAAGCAAATTATGTTACAGCCCACTATTACTCAAACATCAATGGAAAAGTCATAAAACCAAAATGATTTACATGAAGATGTGTTATTGGAAGTTTCATCATATCATCTCACGTTCCTTGACCGTAGAGCCTTACCCAAACTATCCACTGTCTCATCATCCTTCTTCTTTTCCCCTGACTGTAGAGAACAGAGGAAAATCAAAATTATTCTACAACAGCATATATAAGGCATGGTACATTCTACATGCGGAAAGGAAGCAAAGCCAAGGAATTCAGTGCTTAAAGGCAACTTCTTCTATCTTACCAGATATCTAGAGTACATATACAAGAAATAAGCTTTCTGACTCTTGCAGCCCCGTAAGAAATATGCAGCTCTGTCATATTCCTTTAGATCAAAATAAGATTTGGCTAATGTGTAGGCATCCAGATCCCGAGCATCCTCCTGCAAGAACAAAGAAGAGTTAAATACCTTAGAAATTCTGACATCAGGTAGGAAAATCACCCACTTACCATTTACAAGCATATCAATGAAGCTGCCTGGAAAGTTAAGAGAAAAAACTGCACAAAAATGCAACCACAAAACTGGCTTTTTGTTCACATTTGAGTTGAGTACTGTCAGAAAGCTCTCTTCACTCCTTCACACCATTGGAACTCATGGGAGAACAAGGATTCTGACAGGCTGGAAACATTTGAAATAAACAGTTAGGTTCCAAAAGATAAACTGTGGCAAGTCGCCAGAAGGCAAGAATTAGCTGTTCAAGTAAAATGATAACAAATAAGAAAAGTACTCAAGAATTTCACATCCAACAATATTAACCTGCTCATTTAAACACCAACATTTCCTTGGTATCTATGCCTTGAACAATTTATTGACAGAAAAGAACCTGGGAGTCTTGGGGGATACCAAATTGTACACAAGCCAGCTTGCCACAAGGAAGGACAAGGGTATCCTGGGCTGAACTATGTAAAACGTTGTCAGCAGGTCAGGGTAGGTAATCCTCCCCCCACCACTCAGCACTGACGAGGCCACATCTGGAATATTGTGTCCACTTCTGAGCTCATCAGTACAGAAATGACAGACATACAGGAGAGAGTTCAGCAAAGGACCATGAAAATGAAATGACTAAAGCATTTCAAATATGAGAAAATTTGGAGAGTTGTGACTGGTTCAGAGGAAAGTTGTGGGAGGGAAGGTGCGGGGGGGATCTCATCAATGTACATAGATACCTGAAGGAAAGCTACAAAGAGGAATGAGCAAAGCCCTTCTAAGTGCAGTCCAGTGACAGGACGAGAGGAAACAGGTACAAACTGAAACAAAGCAGTCTCTGTAAACATCAGGGAGCACTTTCGTACTGTGTGGGTGACAAAGCACTGTCACCAGGGCTTCTGGTGTCTCCCCCCCTGAGAACCTCAAAGAACACCCAGACATGGTCCTGAGCAACCTGCTGTGAGTTGTCCTGCTGGAGTAAGGAGAGGGGGACTAGATGGACCTCAAACGTTTTTGTGAAATGCATTTATGACATGTTACACTGCAATAACTTAAGGAGTATTACACCTACAAGTCCTACAGTATGTCTATGGCGGTGTTGATTACGACACAACTCACTTTTCCTGTGTCCTAAAGAGCACAACTTTACTGACAGAAAATAATTTAGACCGCAGTAACTTTTAAACCTTAGCTAAAAACCCTTAGCTAAGATGAATGCTACGTGGTGTGATTTCAAATTTAACTTACAAATTTCTCATTTAAGACACAGCAAAACGGCTTCATCTGGGAAGTACACTCAGGTCTGTCCACCTTCCCGGAAAAAATATACAACAAAAAGGAACTTAACAGCGCTGTAAAGAGACCAGCACTCAGAAACGTCTCCTGCACAGCAGCTGTTAAGAATACCGCTATCGCACTTCTCCGTAGCAGGTTTGGAGACAGGTTGGAGCAGTAGGTCGCGGCTCTGCCAACGGGAAGCTCTGCACAACCCCCTGCACGCCCCAGCCATCCCGCACCGACGAACGCAGTCGGGCTCGGCCCCGCCCCGCGCTGACGCTCGCTAACGGCGCGGCAGGCGGCCGAGCCACTCCGCCCGGTGCTTACCTCCGTGAGCGCAGACGGCGGCGGCAGCTCGCTCAGCAGCAGCGGCTCCAGGGCGAACGCCAGCTCGGAGGCCCTATGCGGAGAGACGGCCGTTAGCACGGTGCCCACCGGGGCGCGCCCGCCCGGTCCGTGGCGCTCACCACTTCCCGCTGTGCTGCAAACCGCGCTCACGGCTGCGCTCCGCCACGCTCAGCAGCTGCTTCTTGATCTCCCGCAGGTCCGAGAAGTCAGCGCTCCCCAACCCCGCCGCCGCTCCCACGGCCGCCATCCCGCCAGCGCGCCCTACAGCCAATCACGGCTTCGTGTACTGAGTTCCCCTCCGCTCTGTAGACGCAGTCTTCTCATTGGGCGAGTTCGAAGTCTCGTTCCCAATCACAGAAGATGCGCTGAGGTTTTCATGTCTGATTGGTCAGCCGGCGCGGGGGCGGCATCCCACCGCCCTGCGGCCGGAGCGCGTGTTCCTGCGGGCGCCGAGGCGCGGTGTCTGGCTTTAGCAGGCCGCTGTCCTGGAGCGCGGGAGAAAGCAGGAGACAACGGAGGCAGCCCTTCCAGAGAGCTCTGGAGAAGGGTTGGTGCGTATAGAGGGCTTTTTGAGTGGTCTTCCCCAACTTAGCAGCAGCTGAAAATCTCACTTACTACTGATTTTCCAGCAACACCTTTGATACTGTTTCTCACAACGTCCTTCTGACAAAGATAAATATATACTATGGTCAGTAACCGGATGGCTGAGCCCAAAGGGCTTTGGTCCATCTGCACGACGGCCAGATGCTAATGGGACCCCACAGGGCTCCAAGTTGTTGTCAGTGTTATTGAAATGATCGGGGTGCAGGACTCAAATGCATGCTGTATAAGTTTGCAGGTGATACTGCATTAAGGGGAGATGTTGACTCCTTCCTGCCTTGCAGAGAGATTCTAATAAATTAGGCTGGGCAGTCACCAACCGTGTTAAAAATCAGCACAATCAACTGCTGCGCTCTGCACCTAAAACAGAGTAGGCCTGGCTCTGTGTACAGGATGGAGAATAGGAGGCTGAAGTGCAGCCCCTCATGAAGCTCAAGTGACAGCAAATTGAATTTGAGATGGCAGCTCCTCTGGCAGCCCAAAGGGCCACCTGTGACCTGCAGTGCCCCAGGCCCAGCACTGCCAGCTGGGCCATGGGATTGTCCTGCTGTGCTTGGTGTGACCTCACCTCAAGCATTGGGTGCACATTTACATGCCACAATATCAGGAGGACATAGAACTATTAAGTGCCCTATTAGAAACACTATTAGTGCTCTCTAGATTTTAGCCAGATATATTTTAAGTTCAGTTGTAGCTTTGACTAAAAGTACTCTGCCAGCTCACATACTTACACAAGATGTAAATAAAAGTTCTTCATGAGTCTTACTATTAGGCAAAGAAGTCCAATCAACACACAAAATGCCTATGGCTCATTTGTCACTCCCCTTGCCCTGCCCCAAAACACAATTGAAAGAGACTCATTTTTTTTTTCTGCATATAATTTATTTTTTGTTATCCCTACAGTCTCATATCCTTCATATTTGGGGATGAGCTGTTAAAGTGAGTTGCTCTTTATTTCCAATAATTTGTATTTGATATTTTCTTTATAATTGCATTGTTTTAAGTTAAGATCATAAAATGATACGAGTGAATTTTAGCAAGGCCTATGAAATAAGTTTACCAAAGTCAGTTTATCTTCCCATTCCCCCTTGTGTGCTGTTTTCCTGGTGAAAGCATTCTTAGTGCGCTCTATGAGATCTCAGTAGGAAATATGGTGCTTTCTGCAAAAAGTGCACGAGGCGCTGCTACCATATGCATGTAGCAAAACATCCTTTGTGTCACATTCTGGATGTGTGCCACTTTGGCAGCGATGTTCTGGCTACTTATATGATTGCACTTCTGGAAGAGCAGCAGCTCTATAGGTATGACACGCTGAGTTGTTCAAAGAGAAAACATGGATTTTTCTCATCCCCAACCCGGCAGATCGGTATGAACGCTGTCCTGCAGCAGCCCTCCGGCTGCTGACGCTCGTGATTCCAACCGCTGAACAGAAGGTGGCGCTGCGAGCTCTTGAAGTGATATAAAAAGGCCAGAAAGGGCCTGCGGTGGCAGAGTAATTGGTAATTCGATTTCTCAAGACTTGCCTCACGATGAGAACTCATAATTCTTTCTGTCATTCCGTTACGTAATAAATGTATCTTTTAAATGACACCCAAGGCTGGCTTTTAGAGCAGGAGAATAATTAAATACTCTGCATGAAACTGATAATATCTGGAAGAGATACTGGCTGACTTAGTTGTGCTGAGTGCCTCTGGAGCTTGTTTGCTGTGTCACTGTGCAGCTATCTGGCTGGGTCTGGCTCTCATCCCTCACAGAAACGTGGTAATAAAACCAAAGTCAGTACCTATCCATTGTACCAATGCATTGCATTAAAAAGATTTAATTTTTCCAAAGTTAAAAACTTCCAAAGTATAACCATCCCTCAGTAAGATCAAAAGCAAATGGCCTTTACAAATAACCAGCTGCCTTGCTAGGACAGTGAATTTCAGCTGTTGGCAGATGTTCCAACCACAGTTAGAAAAATCTTGATTTCTTAATTACTTAGTTTCTTTATTTTGCTTCTCTTAAGCTGCACTTTTGAATTTGTTTAAAAATCAAGCGTGATTAGAGGTTTTATAATTTTACACTGTAAAACCTTCAAATAATAAAAGCTTTTCTTCCACTGGTGCCTGGATTCTCTGTGCACAACAGTTATGCAGCTCCTGCTATTACTTGTTACAGTTTGCCAGAACATTGTTAAAATAACAGCTTGGAAACCACGTGATCCTAAAATGAAAGGAAACTACTTACACTTAATTTGCACCAAGATTGAAGATTAAATTCTCACAAACTGTGAACAGTGTTCAAAAGACAGGAGATTGTCTAACAGGTGTGAGAAAGGTTACCAAGAAATCTGTATCAGCTCTGTGATGCAGTTGTCAGGGTCTTGAGCAGGGAACTTTTGTTCTTTGGGAGTACTCTTCTCAAACTTTTCATCCCATGGAGACAGCCATTTCTTTCCACTAGCATTCTTACATGCAGAAATGAGTTGAATTGAAATTGACTAATCAACTGAAATTTGATGGCAACTTCTTCAGAAGTACTTATTAAAATAGGCTGTATTATATACATATGCCTTAGTAGGGCCTTCAGGAGGCTCTGCTCCCTGGCACAGAGGTGACAGACTGGCCTGCAGTTCTTTGGAGTTTTTCCCCCCTTCTTGAGAAGGGGGGGGGGGGGGGGGGGGGG